>NC_081563.1:29943919-30035123 GCF_022355385.1 Mustela nigripes | reverse complement strand
AAAAAAAAAAAAAAAAAAAAAAAAAAAAAAAAAAAAAAAAAATTGAACAAAGCCCTTTAAACAGAGGCCAAAAGATAATTCCTAAGAAAAATACTTAAAAGTTTCAGTATTAATAAGATCAGTATTATGAATAGCCTCTTAGCAGCAGGTTCTCTGAGTTTACTAGTTATTTCAGTGCATTAAAATTTTTTCCAGCTTTATTGAAATATAATTGGCATATTACACGATGTAAATTGAAGGTATACAATGTGATTGATACTTGTATATATTGCAAAATGCTTATCACTGTAGCATTAGTTAAATACCTCTGTCACCTTACATAATTACCTGTGTGTATGTATGTCTGTGTGTGTTGATAATATTTAAAATCTATTCTCTTGGAAACTTTCAAGCATATGATACAGTATTGCTAACTATAATCACCATGCTAAAATGTTAGAACTCCGGAATTTACTCAACTTATAACTGAAAGCCTGTCCCCTTCGACCAGCATCTCCCCATCTCCCCTACCCTCTCAGCCCCTGGCAACCATCAGTTTCTTCAGCTAAAGAGTTCAGTTGTTTTAGATTCCACATACAAGTGAGAACATAGAGTCATTTGTCCTTCTCTGTCTGACTTACTTCATGTAGCATAATGTCCTCAGAGTGCATCCACGTTGGCACAAAAGGCAGGATTTCCTTCTTCTTTATGGCTGGATAACATTCTGCGTATGTGCGCGTGCAGGTTTGTGTGTCCACGTTTTCTTTATCCATCCATCCATTCGCAGGCAATTAGATTGTTTACATGCCTTGGCTATTATGAATAATAGTGCAGTGAAGGTGAGGGGGCAGATACCTCTCTAAGTCCTGATTTCAGTTCCCTCAGATAGATACCCCAAAGTGGAATTTGCTGGGTCATATAGTAGTTCTATTTTTAACTTTTCCTCACTATATTTAGAAAGAATATTTTCTCAACTAAAATTATTATGATCTACAGACAAGAGTGAGTCAAAAGTTTTAGTAATATTAAATGTATTAATAACAATACATTTATTTATAATTTATTATAATATGTTAATAATTATATAATATATAATATATTATAAATTATTTATAATAATAAATAATGACAATTAACAATGAAAAATGTTGGAGTAGACAGGTACTTTTATGAGAAAATTCTAAGTGCTAAGATCGTATCAAAAACAGGAATTAACCAGAAAAACAACAGTGATAATGATACTAGATTAGATATGACTAAGAAAATGATTAAAGTTTATGAATATCTACTAACAAAATTTCAGTGATTTTAATTATGTAATATATTACAGAAATGTGCAAATGTATAGCTTGATTAAGTTCCTTTTGTTATATCTAAATTTCAGGTAATCAGCATTTAAATATTTTTGCCTTAAGATATTTTTATTTTTCATTTTGAATAGAACCTTCTCAAAATTCCCCTGATACAATAAAACCAATTTTGTTGCTCAGCAATTTGTTGGTCAATAAATAAAGCCTTTTTAAAGATATGTAACTTTAATTATTTTCTAATGCTCTGTTTCATTTTCAAAAATGTTGCAGTTTGGACAGTATATTACATGGTTGCCTAACTTAGCATTATCGAGAACCTACCACATACAGACACGGATGTGGGAATGAATTCAGCTGTGTCATCCTGTCTGTCAGTGGAGAGTTGAGAGTCTCCACCAGGGAGTGATATGGCTAGAACTAGACTGTGAAGGGACCTACATGCCCCTCTTCAGGATTATCTAACCCTGTAGATGTGGAACTCTGTTGTGGTTTTGAATAAAAGAGTGATAGGACAAAAATAGGATTATAGGAAGTTTAAATAAAGAATGAATGTTACGGATGAGTGGGCAGTGAGAGTGGGAAGATAGAACAGGTTGAAGCCTCCTTACAAGGGGAAGTCTCCTGGGACTTAATCGTTTGGACTGGCAGGATAGAGGGAGAGCTGGAATACGAGAGGACGCCAGTTTTCTCACTTGTTTGATGAAAAAGGAAGATGTCCCTGTTGATAAAATATAGAGATTTCAGAAGAAGGAAAAATATCTTTTATAGGAGGTGATGTGATTTTGGATATTGACTATGAAGGCATGTTGCTGCATCTAAGCAGAGATGGCTGATCGTTCATTGGACATAAGAGACTGAGCCCAGTAGGAAGGCCAGAATTGAGCTTGCAGATTTGGGGCTTTTTTTTTGTGGAAGTAAGATAAAGCCATGCAAGTGAATAAATTCTTTTTTTTTTTTTAAGATTTTATTTATTTATTTGACAGAGAGAGATCACAAGTAGGTAGAGAGGCAGGCAGAGAGAGAGAGAGAGGGAAGCAGGCTCCCTGCTGAGCAGAGAGCCTGAAGCGGGACTCGATCCCAGGACCCCGAGATCATGACCTGAGCCAAAGGCAGCGGCTTAATCCACTGAGCCACCCAGGTGCCCCGTGAATAAATTCTTTACACAAAATCTTGGAAGAGAACACTGAGCAAAATCCCGATCTTTGAGCAGCAGTTAGAGGAAGGTAGAAGAAATAGCACCAGTGAAAAAAGATTCAAACAAAATACACCATTCGAACAAAATATACCCCTCTTGGGTCAGAGGGCTAGGGATTCATGGGAGCTAAAGGAAAAAGTGTTAGTGAGTAATGTCACATTGTAGTGATGAAGTCCAGAGAGGGCCAAGAAGAGGTCATTGGATTGGAGCTCACTAATGACCTTCAGAGCCAGCTTCAGGTTTAGAGTGGGTGGCACGTGAGGAGAAGGATATAGCATGGGTAGACTGTTCATACTGGGAGCATGTCGAAGAGATAAGAGTCAAAATGTCATGTACAAGGGCAGAAGAAGCAGGTAAATCTTTGCAGGATACTGGAGACCTTTACATGGTTGAGGGCAGTGGATAAAGGAGAAAGTGAATCCAGCGGGTGGAGAGAGTGAAAGTTATATAGACAGGGAAGGGTAACTAGGAAAGATCATTCTAAGGAAGAGTGAAATGAGCAGAAGAGATGAAGGTATTGGCCCTAGAAAAGGAATAATGTTTCTAATGACCCTGGAAGGAATATGAGAGCATTACTATTATCATAGCAATTTCTATGAACCGTCTTCTGTAGTCAAAGCTGGAATGTAAGAGTAAACCATTTTGAGATATTGAGGAGGCTACGGAAGAATTGTGTTAAGACATGGCCTCTTGCCCTCCTGTGGTTTCTATGGGCTAAATGAGGAGAGGAGGCAGAAATAACTTTGTATGTGGCCAGGGAGTAGAGTAAATAGACAGCATGCTTTGGATGCCTAGTGATGGCAGTATGAATGGGGATGTGAAGGCCTCATGCAGATGTTCTTTTCTTTTCTTTTCTTTTTTTTTTTTTAAGGTTTTAGTTATTTGGCAGAGAGAGACACAGCAAGAGAGGGAACACAAGCAGGGGGAGTGGGGGAGGGAGAAGCAGGCCTCCTACAGAGCAAGGAGCCCGATGTGGGGCTTGTTCCCAGGACCCTGGGATCATGACCTGAGCTGAAGGCATTCCCTTAACGACCAAGCCACCCAGGTGCCCCGATGCAGATGTTCTGAACTGGGAAGAATGGTTGGGATTTGGATGGGAGGCAAAGTTGGAAAAACATGTTTCAGGAAAGGAGACTAGCAGATGCAAAAACTGGCCGTGGAGCCAACAAAGATTTCTTGACAACTATTGGTTTTCACTGTTTATTTTTTATTCAGTTGTAATGGTGATGATGATGATGATAGCAGCTAAATACTGGGTGTTTACTAGGTGCCAGGTACTAGTCTAAGCATTTGCATGTGTTTTTAATCCTCACTACAATCCTTGAGGTACTTACTATTTTTACTCTCATTTAACACATAAGGAAACAGAAGGTTAAGTAATTTGCACCAGTTCCCACAGCTTATGACGGGTGGAGCTAGGATTTGAACCTGGACTTTGTGGTTCCAGAGCGCCGACTCTTAAGCTCTTTCCTCTTGTCTGTAGAGGACATTGTCTTATGTTAGGAAGTAATGGTGAATTTGGTTGAGGTCTGGTTAGAAGTTACGAGGGGCACCTACGTGGCTCAGTAATTTAAGTGTCCAACTCTTGGTTTTCACTCAGGTCACGGTGTCAGGGTCATGAGATCAAGCCCCTCATTGGGCCCTACGCTCAGCACAGTCTGCTTGAGATTCTCCCCCTCTGCCCCTTCCCCATTCATGAGCTGGCTCTCTCTCTCTCTAATTTAAGAAATAAATAAAAATCTTAAAAATAAATAAAACCTAAAGTTAAATAAATAAAGTCTTTAAAAAAGAAGTTATGGAAAGGTTTGAACACAAAACTGTCATTTGAATTATTTTCTTCCTTTCATGAAGAACCACTGGGGTTTTCATCAGGAGCAAAGAGAGGTTCTAACTTGGTTGTTTTGGAATGATCCAGCACATAGCCTTGAGTGTCTCTGCAAGGCTGTGGAACTTTAGAGGGTCTGAGGCAGCCCTTCCAGCCCATGCTATACAGAAGGCTCCATATGTGACACAAGACTCTGGCAGCATTGATAATTATCTTTGGAATTTTGTTCGTCCTTGATCTGTAGCGGTCCATTTTTGACATTATCAAAGTTTTTGAAAGAAAATGTTTTTATTGGAAATGGGGTTAAAAGAGTTCCTTTTGTGAACTGGTATTAGCTCTGGTGGAACGAGTCGAGGAATTGAAGCTTACATTCCAATGGAGAAGACAGAATGAACATATGTGAGTAATATGTAGAGAAAAAAGAGATTCTTTCCTTTTTGTTCTTCCTTTTTCATATTGGTAAGCAATAAAAAATGAACCTCTTAAAGTCTCACTTGCGTAACTGCCAGGAAACACGAGCGCTGCGGTGAACATCTGGGTGGTAGCTGTGACTCCCAGGGCAGCAGGGAGGCCGGGAGCCTTGGCGCCCGAACCTAATTCTGAATTCTGGTGGCCACAAAGAACGGACTGTAGGTCGGCCACCTCATCTTTCTGAGCTTCAGTTTCCTTACTTGTAAAGTGGAGATTATAATACCTGTCTCCGTGTGCCACAGGGGACATTCGAGCCTATGTATGTGCAGTGTCTAGATATTTCCAGGCCCGTAGTTCTCAGGCATGGATGGTACATCATGGACTTTCTCTCTCGCCTCCTTGTTGCCGTGCGGTAATAGCAGTGGAAGGAAATCAGCGTTGCCCCATTATCTGTAGCCTAGAAAAAGGGAGATACACCCAGCAGGAGAGTCTCATGTTCAGATGACATGTGAATGCTTGAACTACCTCACGTTGCGAATTCTCTGGAATGAGTGGGCAAATACCGGTGGTAACCAAATCGAGGGGAGGAGTAAGAGCAGGGCACTGAACAAGGAATAGCCTGTCTAGTAAAAAGAAAAAAAGTCTGTGCAAAGTTTATTTGGTTCCATAGTTTAAACAAGACACTGCAATAGAGGACGCTTTTCCTTTAGAGAGAAAGAGAAGCTCAAAGCTGAGGACGTGTGTTTCCTTAGGAAGGAGAACTGCCTATTCAGTATATGAGAAATTTGGTTATAAAAGAATTTGAGAAGAATATGAGCCCCAGGCATCACTTCAGGAAAAGCTGTCACCCAAGAACATTGGTATCGCTCTTGGATTTGTCTTGGGTCATTTCCTGTTTAAGGAAACCACATTCAACCACTTATCTACATTCGGGGTCATGGGAATGAGTCAGGGATGTGAGAGGAGGCGATGGGGAGTGCAGCGCGGCCTTGAGGATTGCTTCTAACGTGTTGACCGTTACACGTGACAGCTGAACAATTCGGTCAGTCCAGTGAGGAAAACTAGCAAAAGTGTGAGGCTGCTGACCATTCGTTCTGCAGAAATCTTGAGGAGGAAGGAAATTTGAGTAATAGATTCATCATTTAAGAAAGAAAATTGTAATATACAAGCAAATGGTACCTATTGTAGATGTGCTTTAAGACTCTTGTAAAAAAATTTACTTTTTAATTGTAAAAATAATCCAAGCCCATTGCCTAGTGGTGCTTAGTGTATGTTAGCCTTCAGAGTGGCAAACTATTTAGTTTCTTTAAAAAAAAAAAAATGGCTTAATTTCTATTTTAATTATTGAGGTTAATACATATTGTGATTTCTGTCTTCGTCACACCTGTTGCACACCAGGAACCAGGAACCTTTGTGTGGCTTGAAGCAAATTACTTCCTTTCTATGCCTTGTTTTCCTCTCTGCCTCTTTTTTTTTTTTTTTTTTTTTAAGGATTTTATTATTTATTTATTTATTTGACAGAGAGAGATCACAAGTAAGCAGAGAGGCAGGCAGAGAGTGGGGGGGGGGAGGAGAAGCAGGTTCCCTGCTGAGCAGAGAGCCCAATTCAGGACTCAATCCCAGGACCCTGAGATCATGACCTGAGCTGAAGACAGTGGCCCAACCCACTGAGCCACCCAGGCGCCCCTCCTCTCTTCCTCTTTTGAACTGATTTCTAAGGCTCCTAATTGAATGGCTTATGCCCCTCAAACCTGCTGCCTTTCTGGTTTGTATCATCGGGGTACTCTACTTTGCCACTAGATGGCACTAATGTACCTTTGAACCCAGTCACCCCTGCGTTTTCAGGATCTTGGGTATGAAGAAGCCTTGGAATTTTGCTTCATCAAATCCCTACTTAACAATTGGGTGACTGAGACTCCGAGGTTAAGTTACTCCGAGCTTCTCGAATCCCACTCACCTGTCTTCCCCTCTATTCCACTCTTCTTCCAGGGGGCTTTGTGAGAGGAACTCAGAGAGAGATCTCATTCTCAACCATTCTTGTCCTTTACTTTATTTTTAAAATAATTTTATTTTAAAAAATATTTTATTTATTTATTTGACAGAGACACGAGAGAGGGAACACAAGCAGGGGGGTAGGGAGAGGGAGAAGCAGACTTCCCGTCAAGCAGGGAGCCTGATGCGGGGCTCGATCCCAGCACACTGGGATCATGACCTGAGCCGAAGGCAGACACTTAACAACTGAGCTGCCCAGGCGCCCCTATTTTTAAAAATAATTTTAAACCATTCTTTAAGTTCATATATCTTCTCATTCAAAATAAGTAGTTGTCTTGCTTTTGTGTTTCTGTATTGGCTCCCTCAGAGAAACAAGCTAGACTGTCAGCTTCTGAAGATGATTGCCCTAACGATAACTAGCTTGCCTTCACAGTTCGCCCTGGAATAAGCTCTACGGATATCTCAGTCAGCTTCTCTGCCCGATGATTCTCTGTCTCTGTTCCTGCCCAGTCCCTTTGATAAGACGTTTGCCTTTCAGCTCTTCCCTGCGCCTGAATATGGTCATCCCTTGAGCTTCATCAGTGTCCACTTGCCTAAAGAGAGCTTTGAGGGGATAGACTCCAGTTCTTAAAAAATTGATCTGCTGAGTTTCCCAGCCCCTGTTGACTGAGTTCTTCTGTTCCTCTCTCACTGTATTGGTGACAAGGATGGTATTGCCATCAGTCTTGGCTGAATGTGGGCAGAATGATACAGTGCCTCCCACTGTAGACATGGGCTTTGCACTCCCATTGACTGGGTCAGGTTTCTCCTGTGTCACTGACTGACTTTGTGATCCCTTATCATCTCTCTAATGAGGGTACTGTTTACTATCTTGCGAGGCTCTTGTGAGGAAGCAATGAGGTAATGTGTGGAAAGCTCCTGGTATCCATTCTTGGCACACATTGTACATGCTCATTAAGTGCTAATATTCTGATTGCTATTGTATAGAGAGGAATAGGAGAGACTATAGCATATGAAAGGTAGGAGCCTAAGGGAGGGTCTCAGCCAGAAGAAGTAGATTTTTTTTTTTAAGATTTTATTTTTAAGTAATCTCTATACCCAGTGTGGGGCTCACAGTCACAACCCCAAGATCAAGAGTCACATGCTCCACTGACCGAGCCAGCCACGTGTCCCAAGGAGCTAGATCTTTACTGAAGAAAGAAAGGAGGGATGCAAGGCATGCTGGGGTCTTTGTCAATGTTTTGTAGAAACTGTGTAGAACTGTGCTGCCCAGTGTGGTGGCCACCAGCCAGTCTGGCAGTTGAACACACTTGAAATGTAGCTAAAGTCAAAACTGAGATGTGCTGTAAGTGCCAAGTACATAGCAAATTTCAAAGACTTGGTATGAGAACCATGAATATAAAATATTTCAATAATTTTGCCTACTGATACCATGTTGAAATGAGACTATTTGGATTTGTAGAGTTAAATAAAATGTCACTAAAATTAATTTCACCTGTTCCCTTCTACTCTTTAAATGTGGCTTTTAGAAAATGGGATGACACTAACATCATATCCCCGCCGTGATTGCACTCGACTGGAAGGTAGAGGTCTCTGGGATTCAAGCATATACAGTTTTAATTTGGGGAATCATCCTTGAAGTTTTTTTGAGGCTTTTGATTTTTTTCTTTTATGATGTTCTGTTCTTAAGAGCATGACCTGAATCAAGATGCTAGTCACTATTGGGATTAATAGTTTAAAATGCAAAAAGTAAGAGGCACCAAATATTCTCCTTAATCCTCCAAATTCTGAGGACCTCAATGGAAAAGCAAGGTATGAATACATTATTTATGGTTTAGTGGATCAGCCAAAAGCAATTAGAAGATCTTAGAGTTTGTTTTTTAAAAAGCCATTTCATGATTTCAAAGAATAGGGTGTGTGCAAGTCATCTTCTATGTAATTATATCTTATCAACAGATGGAATCTACTAGCAATTAATGATCCTAGAATTTTCCTTCAGATGCAAATTATTAAAACAACAACACAAATGCCAAGTGAAAAAAAAAAAAAAGAGAGAGAGAGTGCCGTAATACTATATATCAAATTAAGTCATCTGCCTGATTTTCATTAAATTTATTTTGGTTTTAAGACACTGGTTAGAAAACATTGGCTTGTTTCAGAACCTTAAAGGTAAATAGTAATCTTACCACCAGCTTGTTTTAGAGCTGTGA
Source organism: Mustela nigripes (assembly GCF_022355385.1). NCBI lineage: Eukaryota > Metazoa > Chordata > Mammalia > Carnivora > Mustelidae > Mustela > Mustela nigripes. Next base: position 30,026,201 of record NC_081563.1, on the reverse strand, counting down.
ATAATTGCTAATTTTAGACATTTGTAACTTTTGTCTTCACAGGTGGATTGAAAAATAAAGCTCTTTATTTACATCTTGAATTTACACTTGCTTTTTCTTTTTTTCTTTTTTTAATAACAACACATGGGAAATAGTTTTGTGGGAAGTTTGTTTGCAGAGAGCAAGCACGACACATGCATTTTGAGAACTTTGAGGGCAGTTATCATTGTTCTTGCTTTAGTCCCTTGGTGAGGTATCCCTCCTTCCAAGTAAACTTGTGACCACAATACATGGGATATAAGATGCCATCGGTTGTAACAGGCACATTTATTTTAAGTGCCACCTTGTATAAAAAAATGCCTCCAATAAACTCTGACAAGGGGTCAGATCTATTTCAGAGATGTTAAAAGGTGAAAAAAAGGTGTACCTTGTATCTGATGAACTATAACACACGGATGTTGAAACTTGGACCTTGGTTAGAAGTTAGAGAGCTTGTTTTATGTATCGTTTATAAGTTAGCATCAGACTTTAGGCCCGCTCAGAACGTATCATCACTGAGGGTGGTTTGGTCTCTCCATTCTGTAAATAATTGACAGAAGGAAGGTGTGATGAGGTCATTTTTCAGTTTCTGGTAGTCTCTTGATTTGAAAAAGTGAATTCTAACTTCACTTCAACCTAGTATCTCTAGCATTTCCCCCTCCCCCCCAAACACATACCCACCCCCTTTTCAGCCAGTACCTATCCCTCGAACAAAATCTGTTCTCCATAAAGGCTCCTGATAGCAGTTATTTATAGCATCTTGTGAATTCAAGGCAAAGTGTTAAATTGCCCAAGGATGTTTGCTTTCTAGGCCTTATCTCTAATTATCGGGCTAAAAATCTTTATCTGCTTAAAAACCATTCAGGTCTCAACTAGCCAAATGGAACACGTTTTGTGGAAATGGCTGGGGGAGGAGGGGTGTGTGGGCCGCGTTTGCCACTGCCTAGCAGAAGGACAGATAACAGAGCACCTCACTTCCTTTCCCACCCTGAAGGGTGCCACCAAACCTGTCTGCCTGCTCCCTGCCTTTGTCCTGCAAGTCAGCCAGCGCTCAGCCGCCTTCTCCTGCTGCCCTTACTAACTGTATCCGAAAGGAAAGCAAACTTGACCCCCACAGCTGCATTTCTGACTAATTTCATTGAATTTTTATCGGTTTTATCTTCCTTTTGATAGAGGCTATTGAATTTTAAGGAAACACTGTGATATGAAAAATTCTGTTGTAATTTCAATAGCTACTTCCTAATTCACCTGTTTTTTTCTAAATGTCTCTGCTAACACATCTTGCTGACTCAAGTCGGGCTTTCCATTTTCAATGGCTGGTCGGTAATCCAGATTCCCACCCTGCTTTTCTCCAAATTATTTTCAGGCATGCCTAAGCAGATACATGAGTTGCTCATGGTTAAACTGCAGAATTGTTTGTGAACTGACTTGAAGATGAAAGCAAGAGTTTTTCTCCTCAAGTTTGTCATACATTTATCCTTGTGAATCTGCTGATACTGTGATAGTTGACACTCAGTAAAAAGTTTAGATTAATCCCGCATTCATAGTATGAGGGTTTATCGATAGAGCTCTGGATGGCATTCATGGTGTTTGGTTAACACAAAGAATGGTCTTTCTCAGAAAAGATGTGCAGTGATACTACACATGCTTTTGGTGTTATATTAGTTTTGAAAATTATATGAAAAAATTCACCACCACCCCTCAATTTCCCAAATGGAAATGAACGTAAAGTGTAAAATAAATATCCTATAAATATCTCTATGTGTTTGAATGACTTTGACCTTTTGTCCTTGCAGCTGGGGGTGTGGTTTTCTCTTGGCTGTGCCTATTTGGCCTTGGAAGACTACAGAGGTTCAGCGAAGGCATTTCAGCGTTGCGTGACTCTAGAACCGGACGTGAGTTTTCTCGGTCTGCTTTCCTTCTCACAGCCCTTCGATATTCTCTGAGTTACTTGGATTGTACTGTAGTTCAGAATAGCAATTACAGTGGGCATATAGTTTCAGTTCTACAAGATGAGTAAGTTCTAGAGATTCGCTGTACAACATGGAGCTTGTGGTTAACAGTACTGTGTTGTATACTTAAAATTTTGTAGAGAGTAGATCTCATGTTAAATGGTCTTCTCTCAAAAAAAAAAAGATAAAAGAAGGCAAAAAATTCCAATTTTCTATTATTTTATGTTAAAATGAAAGAACAGCAGTTCCTTTTGTGTTGGAAGAAAGTATACCTTTGACAGAAGGTCACACATTAAGTAAATGATTTATAAATCTAGAAATAAGTTTCTTCTTATAATAGCTAAGTTTTTCATGGGAATAATTTTGATGCAACAGTTTTTTAGGCAAAATTATACTTACCTGAGGTATATAGCAAAATATCACATCGATTTTGTCATTCAGTAACATGTGCTGCCTATGTTAATTGCATTCCTAGAAAGTTCTTTTCATTTACAGTCTTTTTATATTTAATAGTTTTACTGAGATGATAAATAATTCACACCCCATATAGTTCCTCCATTTAAAGGAGGATTTCTTAATATATTCAGAATTGTGCAACCATTGCCACAATCAATTTCAGAACATTTCGTTTTCATAAAAAGAAGCCCCTGTACTCATTAGCCGTCACTCCTCCTTTCTTCCAAACACTTTCCACTTCCCGCCCTCTGCCTCCCGCCCCAGGCAACCACTAAAGTACATTCTATCTCTAGATTTGCCTATCCTGGACGTTTCGTATAAATGGAATCACACGCTCTGTGGTCTGTCGTGGCTTCTTTCACTTTGTCCTGTGTTTTCACAGTTCACCCATGCTGCTGCTTGTATCCGTAGTTTTTTCCTTTTTGTGGTCAGATAATATTCTTTTATGTGGGTATATCACACATTACCTGTTTGATCATCAGTTGATGGACATTTCGATTGTTTTTACTTTTTAGCTATGATAAATTAGGTTGCTATGAACAGTCATTTAAAAGTTTTTAGGTGGACATACGTTTCTGTTTTTCTTAGATATGTACCTCCCAGTAGAGTTCCTGGGTGTGTTAGCTCTGTGTTCAGAATTCTGAGAAACTGCCAGACTGTTTTATGAATCACCATTTTACATACCCACCAGCAGACGTGCGGGGTCTTAGTTTCTCGGGATCTTTACCAGCACTTGCTGTTACCTGTCTTGTTGATTCAAGTCATCCAAGGAGGCGGCATCTCGTAGTGGTTTCATTTTTCCATCGCCCTGACGGCTAGCAATGTTGAGCATCTTTCTATGTGCTTATTGGCCATTTGTGTCACATCTTTAGATAAATGTTTATTGATACCCTTTGCCCACTTTTTAGATTGGGTTAGTTGTTTTTATGTTGAGTCATAGGAGGTTTTTATACATCCTGGATAGAAGTCCTCATTATTGGATATATGATTGGTTGGACTGGTTGGTTGGAAATTAAAGAGCTCCTAACATTGTGTGTCCTTCAGAATTTCCATTTCAGTTCATGGCTCTTTGGTAGTTGCCCTCTGCCTGGCCTCAAGTTTTACCTGGCACATATATAGCTTAATATTCAGCCAAGGACTAAAGGAGAAACTTATTGATGTTTCTGGAGCTTATTCTCTGCACAGATCTCACGTCCCTGTTTTTTGCCCAGCAAGTTCTGGCGAGCTTTTGAGTCCTCAACTCTGGTCTCTTTCTTTATCCCAGCAAGACTTGCTGTGCTTCTTTTGGTTTCTACCTCTCTGTACTGAGCCTTGAAAGTGCCTCTAGATGGAAGTATAGGTTGATTGTTGAGATATCTCTCAGTTTACCATCTCTCAAGGGTCATACATAGCCCCATGCTGTTTGTTGTGTGACTTTTCAAAAACTATTCCCTAAATTTTGTCCAGCTTGTAGCTTTTTATGGTAATAAGCCTAGTCTGATACTAGTTGTGCAATGTCTGCAAGCAGACATTAATTTTTAAATCACACATATGAACTTGAAAACTATATACTCTATATTTTATAAAGAACTGAACAGAGAGGAACAAACATAATTCATATCATTCCACATTTATGTAATGACTTTATTTTTGTCATGGCACAGAGGAATAGGTAGAGAAGTACGTTTGATTGATGAAATACTTAGAAATAACACTGGAGAACACATACTTCTTTCTTCTCCTATCTGATGAAGGATGATGGTAAAATAGCAAAGGCTTTTAAGATATGATAAATAATATTCTGCATCACCTTGAATTTGTAATAAATCTATATACTGTGTAAATTATATTGCAGATTATCCTGTTACTTTGTGGAAATTTAAATTTGGAAATCTTAGCTAAATTCCAACTGAGTGCTATAATAGTTATGTCAGTTTCTTGAGTACTTTTGTTTTAAATTATAAAGTTAATTTTAATTTATTTCATTTTCTCATATACCTTAAACATACCTTATGAAAATTGTAAAGATTGTAAAGAGCACCTCTTGGACTAGAAAAATATGTTATACTTTGGGTGGTAGGAACTATGCTATTACCTAAACGAGAATAGCCTATAACTGAGTTCTCTATCATTTCAGAATGCTGAAGCTTGGAACAATTTATCAACTTCCTATATCCGACTAAAACAAAAGTAAGTACATCAAACAAATATGAAGAACTCAGTTTCCAAAATGAACAAGATTTTTTTCCACTGAACTTAGTGCCTTTACTCCTTTCCCCCAGGCCCATCCATACCTTTGAATTATAATGACTTACTATAGCCATTTGAATTCTCAATGTAGTTTATTTTTCTAAAGCATTTACTGTGTAATAAAATAAGAAATATTATTTGGAATCTTATTTGATACTGACGTTTTGCATCCTTAATTCCATTACACGACAGGAGGATGCATACCTGTCATTGGTCAACTCAGTTGGTGGATTCTTCCTGATTGCTTGCTGCGTATTAGGTATTACTGAGAAATACAAATGTGAACCAGTGTCTTCAGGAATTATAGATTTAAAAAGTAAAATATCAGGCTGTGTTATTTTAGAAGTCGTGCATGGTAAATATCAAGTGGGAAATAGAAGGAGAGCTATAATAACCGCACGTGATATTTGTAGAACCCTCGATCTATGCCAGACACTGTGTGTGGGTCTCAGAAGAGAGAAGGATTATGGTCTTGGTTCCGGAACTCCTCTGAGAGAATGCAGGACTCAAGCTAAAATTTGAAGAAGGGGTAGATGGGACAGAGGGAAGCCTCTCAGGCAAAGGGAAATGTGATCACATGCAGAGCGAGTAACCTACACCAGCCGTGGATTATAGTGAGGTCTGTAGAGACAGAGAAGGTTGGAGTCAAATTGCAGTGTGTTCTGATGATCTGACTAACAAGTTGAGATCGTCCCGTTGGCAGTAAGATGCCAGAGCTTTCCGTGGGGGCAGTTTCATGAAGAAAGAAGCATTTGGGGAAGATTTATCTGGTGGCAGTGTGAGGCAGACTGGAGAGGAAACTGGGGGCTGGAAACGCAGTCAGGAGACAGCTGCTGTAACAGTCCAGGCGGGAGATAACTAGTCTGGAAAAAAAGGGGCACATGCCAATTTATAAAGGGGACAACCAACTGGCCTTCTTGACCGGCCATAAAAAGCCAAAGGAAGGGAAGAGACAAGGATTGGTATTGCGAGAGTTTTAGCAAATGAAGGAGAGGATGGATCTGTTTCCATTTTCATTTGGCCTTATTTGCAAACCTAATTTAATTTTTCTTTGTGGATTCACAAGATACTTCTGAAGATATCATTAAATCCACATTACACTGAAATACTTCTGCTGCACTTGGATGACAAGCTACATAAATAAAGTACTGTTTTTTCTACTGCGCTCTTTGGAAAATAATATTATGTTCCTGATTGCAAGTGATTGTGTTAAAATTCCCTAGGGACCTTTTGGTTTAAAGCAAGGGGCAGGGGAAATCCCTGTCATAGTTGTAGAGTGATCTCAGTGGGTTTTTCTGGTAACCCTGATAGCTCTCTATGTAGTGAAGCTTTTGATACTCTACCTTGTTTTCCAGCCCATTAACCCTAAGAATTCCACTTTCCCTCATAGGGGGAACTGCGCATTGTTCAACTTCTTTTTGGTGCTTTCTTGTCTTCCTGCAACTCCACAAATAGGTTTTTGTGTAAAAGTGGGGTTGTAAGGTCAAAGGTGAATCACCGCTTTATTCTTGCCTTTTTGCTCTTTCCTTTCTTTGCTGCGGTTCCAGACATAGCTCAGTTTTGACTCATGAGATTGTTACATCAGGGGTAAATTATGACCGCTTCTCTCAAAACAATCCTGTCCATGCCTAAGAGGGACCCTTTAACCATCTTGTCTGTCCCTTTGCTCTCCCGGGGTTCTTCACTAACACGCTCTTTTTGCTATTTCATCTGGTTCCCCGGGCATCGTATCCCTGCCAGTCCTTTGGTAAAATCTTCCATCTTTAACTTTTATAGCACAGTGTCACAACCATTGTGGGCTAGATAAGTGAATCCTGAACTGAAGATCCTTACGAAGAAGCCACACTTAGGAAAAAGGAATTCATAGCAAAAACTTCCAAGGCCAGGAGATTGTGGTCAATGGATGAGAGGACATGTAGGACAAAGGATAGTGCTCCTGCCTACACTGCTGCCTGTCAAGTTCTGTGCCAACAGGCCAGCCTCACCCACCCCCATGCAGATGGGAGAACTGCAATCTCAGTCTACGACTGCTGAGCAGTTGTTGTTACGTGGGAGATGGGAGTAGGGAGCAGAACCAGGAAAGGGAAAAAGATACACCACACACACTCTCTCTCTCTCTCTCTCTCCCCCCCCCAAACAATTCAAGGCTAAATTTGAAGAAGGGTTACAGCAAGGGTACCTTCATTTTTAACTCTGAAAGATGGTGGGCCAAGGGATAAATGAATCAGTAGGTTTGATAACCACTTTAGGTAAATTGTTTAATGTAGAGAATAAAAAAATTAAACTGCAGTGAATTGGCTGCTAATGAGAAGACTAAAAAGGACTTGACTATAAGGACGTTATTTTGATTGGTACCATAGGTATATTAGAAATCGATTAAATGCTTCATGGAGTGATTCTCAGAGCAATGGCCTGGGATGGCCAGAAGAATCTCCATTATCCCCTCCAAAATTTGCCTTAAAGTCATGGAGGAGGAGATGCCTTGATGAAACACTGTGGGGCTCAGCAAGGAAACGGAGGTGGAGCTGGTAGTCCTAAATTAACAAACTCAAAATGGCTTTGGAAAAGCAGATTGACAGCATACATTTGAAGAAGGTTACTGTAATTGTCCAGTGAAATATTCATGTTCCATAAAGGAATTATAATCTCGTCCAGACAGGGGAGTAAAGCATTAAGCATCTTTTTGTTTGCTGAGATGTTAAACTTCTAGACAAGGTGACATGAAGTTCTGTTGATTCCCTTGTTGGTATCAAGTTTTAATGGTCTTTTTCTCTTTTCTGAAGTGGCTTGTATAAGAATTCCTTGATGGTTTGGTATGCCTCTTCTGTAAAATTGCCTACCTTTGTTTTAATTTTAATTGATTTATCTGGCTTTCTGTTTCTTTAGCTCATTTGTATAATTTGTTCATAGCATTTGCTTATTTTTTTAATATTTAAATTATTTATTTAAATTAAATTAAATTAAAATTTAATTATTTAAATTACTAATCTTATTTGTGCCGTTTTCTTTTATTCTAAATGGAATTTAGTTACACATTTGTCTCATTTTTTTCCTAAGAGGCAGCTTTTGGTTTTGTTAATCATTTCTATTCTTTCATTATATTTAATTTATTATTTTCTTCTTTCTTAAGTTTGGTTTTTTCTATAATGTTAAGTTGAATGTTTTTACTAATTTATTGTCATTTTTTTGTAATAAATGCACTTAAGATCACAAATTTCCCTCTAAAAATACTGCTTTAGTTATGTCCTGCAGTTGGTGATATATAGTATTTTCAAAGTTCTAAATATTTTTTATTTTCTAATATGAGTCTCTTTGTTTCCTCACTGTGGTTTCCTTTTCTTTTCTTTCTTTCTTTTTTTTTTGTTAGGAGTGCATCTTTAAGTTTCCAGGCATATATATACTTTAGCTATTTACTGTTGATTTCTTATTTAATTTTGGAGACTATGGTCAGTTATACTTTTTTTCCACAAACAACTAGTAATTTTTGTTCTCAATAATTTGTTAAATATAATGACATATTTCATCAATTTCTGTTCTCACTATCGATCATTTATTGTATCCCTTTCTGTCTGAATTCCCTTTTATTTTTGCAAGAGAGGGTACTTCAGTAGTTCTTTTAAGTTAGGGGGAGTAGATGATAAATTTAGTCCTTGTACATCTGAAAGTGTTTGACTTCTCATTTACTCGAATAGTAAGTTTAGCTGGTTATAAAATTTTAGGCTTGACGATTATTTTCATGCAGTGCTTTACATGTACTAGTCTCTTGTTTTCTACATCTTTTGTTGCTAATGAAATATCTGCCATTCTCATTGTCATTCTTTTGTAGGTTTTAGGATTATCTTTATGTTTTGCAATTTCATACAATATACCTAGGTGTTGTTTGTCTTTATTTATAAAATTTCGTACAAAAATATACTTTTGATCATAGAATTTCCATCTTTGTTCAGTTGTGGGAAATGCTCAGCTCTATCTTTTCAAATACCTTGTCCTGACATTTTCTGTATCTATTTATGATGGCATATCTATCAAATGTATGTTTAAGCCTCTCATACTTTCCTCTTTCTTTGCTCTTTTATTTTATTTCTTTTAAAAGATTTTATTTATTTATTTGACAGACAGAGGTGACAAGTAAGCAGAGAGGCAGGCAGAGAGAGGAAGAAGCAGGCTCCCCGCTGAGCAGAGAGCCTGACGTGGGGCTCAATCCCAGGACCCTGGGATCATGACCTGAGCTGAAGGCAGAGGCTTTAACCCACTGAGCCACCCAGGCACCCCTCTTTTATTTTTTAATCTGCATTCCTTGTGGATTTCTCACTATTGCTTTCTAGTTCATCAGTTTTCTCCTTGTGTGCCGTCTAGTGTTCTGTCACCTATTGAGGTTTTGTTTGTTTCAAATGTCTCTTTCAATTCCCAAATTTCCAACTGGTTTTTATTTACATCTCCCTGTTCTTGTTTCGTTTCTACCTGTTTATGTTTTGCAATTTCTTGCTCCTTTAAAATTTTTATTTTATTAATTTTTAATTTAAATTCAATTAACGTATAGTGTATTATTAGCTTCAGAGGCAGTGATTCAATGGTCCCGTATGAGCTCCTTTAAAATTTTAAAAAAATTTTTAGGGAAATTTGAGGTGGTTTGGGGTTGTTTGGGTCTCAAATTCTGTTTATTAACATGAATGACTAAGTACTGACAGGAAGTTCACATTAGCATTTTATGCCTGAAGCTGTGGTTTCTTTAGCTATGATTATTCATTATCATTCTCTTTAAAATCTGACCTTCAACAGAGAAAAAGCTTTTAGAACTTTGCAAGAAGCTCTCAAGTGCAACTATGAACACTGGCAGATCTGGGAAAACTACATTCTCACTAGCACTGATGTTGGGGAATTTTCAGAAGCCATTAAAGCTTATCACCGGCTCTTGGACTTACGAGACAAATACAAAGACGTTCAGGTAAAATATTCATATTTTGTTTTTTCAACTTGTGATTGATGTTCGTGCTTGATTATATGATTGTGATATTGACTAAATATGTATTTGGCTTTGATTGTGGTTTCTGGCACAGGGCTCCAAAAACCTTTGGAATTTCCTAAGCAAAGACAGCCGTAAAAGTGTCTTGAATTGTGTTAATGAGGTGACTTTTGGAAAGCACTAAGGATGGAGATGGTTGCCAGGGTATCAACCATGTGATTAGAGGGTTGGAACTCTCATTCTCATAACCTCCACTCCTCTCCCCCCATTACCTCCTGGGAAGGGAGTAGGTGTGGAAATTGAACTCTGTCACCAATGGCAGTGACTTAATCAATCATGTCTGTGTAACTGAGCTTCCAAAAAACCCCAACAGGATAGGGTTCGAAGAGCTTCTGGGTTGGATAACACATGGAGGTGCCAGGAGAATGGTGCACCCCGAGAGAGCATGCAAGAATCATGCCCTTTCCCACATACTTTGCCTTATGCACTTCTACCGTCTGGCTGTACCTAAGTTACATCTTTTCATAATAAACCGGTAATCTAGTAAGTCAAATGTTTCTTAGAGTTCTCTGAACTTACTGCTCTAGCAAATTAATCAAATCCAAAGGGTGGGGTTTGGAACCTCCAGTCTCTAAAGTATAAGGGCCAACCTGGACTTGGGGCTGGCATGTGGAGTGGGGAGGTGGAGCAATTGGCAGTCTTACAGGACTGAGACCTCCATCTGTGGGATCTGATGCTCTCTCTGGGGAAATAGTGTCAGAATTGAGTTGGTAGTGTGGGGAACCCCCCAACCCTGCATGCTTCTGTGTCCCATCAGAATTGGTGACCAGAATCATCTGAGTGATACAAATTGTTTCTTTGACTATACATAGGAAAATTTTGTTAAACACATGTGATATATAAAATGAGCATTTTTTTCCTCTAGTTGAATATTCTTCGTTACATATTCTGACATTCCAATGTCAAATATGTCTGTGCAGTCATAGACTGAATGTTATTGTGACTTAGTTAAGAATATTTGATATGTGGTGGGCGCCTGGGTGGCTCAGTGGGTTAAGCCGCTGCCTTCGGCTCAGGTCATGATCTCAGGGTCCTGGGATCGAGTCCCGCATCGGGCTCTCTGCTGAGCAGGGAGCCTGCTTCCTCCTCTCTCTCTCTCTGCCTGCCTCTCTGCCTACTTGTGATCTCTCTCTGTCAAATAAATAAATAAAATCTTTAAAAAAAAAAAAAGAATATTTGATATGTGGTTTCTGTACATACAGTCAGAATGATGTTTGTTGTGATTTACTGCTTTGGTTATCTCAGTGGAATAGCTGGAATAAGCCCCATGCTCATTTATTCACTCATTGAACAAGCATTTATTATATACTTTCAGATGTTTTGAACAATCCAGAAATGAAGACTAATGTTTTCTTTGCAGTGTTTAGTGAAATGGTCCTCTTGGTGAGATGAAGTCAGAATGGTTAAGTCTAACACTGTCCAAAAAAGTATTAGATCCTTTCAGAAAACACAGGAGACTTGAAGCCATTGTGTTTGTCATCTTGTGGTTGAAGATTGTACACAGACAAGGCTGTGTAGACGCCTCGGGGTTACAAAGTCAGGGGGCTTGAAAATACAACATTTTATTTGCATTAATCAGCACATGCTATTTAAAATGATGACGTTGGGGGCACCTGGGTGACTCAGTCGTTAAGCGTCTGCCTTCAGCTCAGGTCATGATTCCAGAGTCCTAGGATTGAACCCTACATTGGACTCCCTGCTCAGCAGGAAGCCTGCTTCTCCCTCTCCCACTCCACCTGCTTGTGTTCCCTCTCTTGCTGCCTTTCTCTCTGTGTCAGATAAATAAATAAAAATCTTTTAAAAAAATAAAATGATGAAGTTGAAATTATGAAAAAGCAAAAATAACATCTGACATATGACAATACCTTACTATTTCTACATAGTATTGTCTGTACTCCAGCTGTTTCAAAATTTACCTTATTTGGGCCCTGCCCTGTAGCCCCAGTCCTCGACCTAGATGCATGGTCTTGCAAGCTCAGTTGTATGACTGGCCATGTTACTTCAAGGCTCAGCTTCTGGGACATTCACTTGAAAGATCTTTGGCTTCGAGTAGAAAGATGTACCTACTTCCAGGACGTATGTTGACCCCTTTGAATCAGGTCTCTTTTTCTTTTACCCTTCTGTCCTTTCTAAATATTGTATATTGACCTTCTATTATAGAAAGAAGGGACTTGAATTCTATAGCATAAAGATCAATTAAAACATGAATGGAGGCAGAGCTGAATTTTACATCTGAGAGAAGCTAGGAGCCCTGGCAGATCTATTTGCATGGTTTCCTGCCAGTCCTGTAAAGAGAGCTGAAATTCTCGGTGGAGGCAGTTCTTTCTCTTCTACACTTAGCCTGTGGACAAAGGGTACAGATGAGGCTCTAAACAGATCTTGGTATGTTACCAAACCACTGAGGATGGGGCAGAGATCCCAAAGTGCTCATCTCCTATTTACTTCAACTGTAATTTTTAAAATGATCCTTCTTTACTAGAAAGCATTCTGAAGCCTGTTCCTAAAGTCTCAGAGAGAATGTAAATAGTTTATATTGGGAGTTTATTCCATTTTATACTTGAAATAAATTCTGGGTTCTTTTTCTTTCACATTTTATAATTGTGCACAAAACATTCAAGTCCGGCACTCCTCATTTAGACACCACCACTGGCTCAACCCCAGCACTCTTTAGAATTATAAACCATCAGAGCAGGAAGGGAACCTAAAGGAGTCCTGTAGGCTCAGCCGAATAAACCACACACACATCAGAAAGGGGTGTGAAGTTCTGGAAGGGTTGATACTCCCAAGTTGTCGCCCTGCCAGTGTTGCTGCTGGGGATGTCATGTCTGCCTGAGGTGTCTGAGAACTGACTCCTTGGTCAGTCTCATCCCATTAATCTTCTCTCATGTGTTCCTGGTCTCTAACTGATCTGGTTTTCTTTCTGTTGCTGGTGGAATTCTCCCCCTGAATCCATGTTTTAACTCACAGCAATCCTTCAGATTTCCTAAGGATTAGTAATAATTGACTTACCAGACTAGCTTTTTGGATTTTACTGAGAAAATACTGATCATCCCTCTATGCTTGGCACTCTTGGAGTTGGTTTTATATAAGGAACCCAACAGAAGAGGTTAGGCCCCTCTTCTGTGAGAGATGGACTTGAGTGGTTATGGTACATGAGCATGAAGCACGTGGGGGCGGGGTCTTTTCTGTTTTTATCTCTCACTTATTCTCCTGTGCTTTTCAAGGCACATAAAGCAGGTCAAGGTGGGGCATGGTAGAGTCGTAATAACTATCACGTATTGAGGGCTGGCTGTGTGCCAGACATTATTCTAAGCACTCGATGTGTATTAACTAATTTCTTATCATGGCTTTATGGGATAGATTTGGACATTCATAAGGTATGTTGGACTCTGGAACATATGTATGTATCTTCCTGCTTTGTTTTAAGGAAACTAATGCTATCAAAATAACTGTTCAAAGATTGTTCTGAAAGCTGTTACTTCCACATCATAAAGAATTATAAAGTCATCAAGATATTGCTGATTTCAGTTGACTTCTATGTATCAAATATGCCATGCCATCTAGCTATGTTGGACCCGAGAGGACTCGATTCCAAAAGAAAGGTGAGACAAAATGAAACATTTGCTTTACTGAAGATGGTTTAGAGTAAAATAGGTTTAGCCTTGATCATTCCAGTCTCTTGTAATTAAGTTAGCTGGAAATGTATTGACCATCTTCAGTTGTTCTTCTGTCTCTCCCACCATTCCCAGCTTAGGAATCTCCTTCTCTCTCAGGATGGAAATAAATTCTTACACATGTCTAGAATAATACTGGTGTATTTGAGTATCTGTAACTGTACTGGGAGAGAAGTGATATTTAGAATAATATATTGGTATTCACAGTGACAGATACCAAGGAGAAAACTCTGGCAAAAATAACCTGTGTTTGATTCTGAAGATGAAACTTTCAGTTGTTGATTTTGCATGTTGTATACTGAAACTAATTCATTGGAATTGTAAGAACACATGCTTAGAAATCCTTCAGTAGGCTTGCCTGAAAAATATTGAAGAGACTCACACAATAGTGTATTCTGTGGAATTCTGGACAGTTCTCAGTCAATACAATTCATTTTGAAGTAAAAATGTTTTTTCTTAAGTTTTTAATGAAGACCAAAAGAGGAAGCAAAGCTTATTTAATGTAAAGAATGATTCTATAACAAAGGATTACTTTTTTCTTTCCATTTATCCAACCTTAGTTCTGAACGCATAGAGATGCATTTTGAGCATTTTTCAGAAAAGGGAAAAAAAAGTCTTAAGAGAAACCCCACTCTACCCCCCCCCCCCCGCAAACTTCTTGTAACACATATTGAGATATTTTGATGGAACTTTTATCTTAGATTTTTCAAACATATTTTGGTGTTCATGGAGCTTTTCACTCCTTCAAGCAAATCTAATCATGAGGAATTTTTACCCATGGAAAAAAATCACATTCTGATTTCCATTTAAATATTCTAATCCTGAACTAAAGTGACAATTTTTTGGTTTTCTAAAGAAAATTATTAGGATTTAGTTTAAATTTATGGCCAGCTAAGCGACAAGTGTTGGCCAGGATTCAGAGAAAGAGAAAGCCTCGTGTGCTGTTGGTGGGAATGCAAACTGGTGCAGCTACTCTGGGAAGCAGTATGGAGATTCCTCGAAAAGTTAAAAATATTACTACCCTGTGATTCAGTATTTGCACTACTGGGTATTTATCCTAAGAATACAAAAACACTGATTCGAAGGGATAGATATAACAATGTTTATGGTAGCAGTATTTTCAATAGCCAAATTAGGGAAGCAACCCAAGTACTCATCAATAGATGAATGGATAAAGAAGATGTATTTGTGTACACCCACACGCACACGTGCACATGCGCACGCACACACACACGATGGAATACTATGCAGTCATAAAAAAGAATGAACTCTTGCCATTTGCAAAAACATGGATGGATTCTAGAAAGTGTAATGCTGAGTGAAATAAGACAGTGAAAGACAAATACCATATCATTTCACTCACATGTGGAATTTAGGACGCAAAAAAAAAAAAAAATGAACAAAGGGAAAAAAGGAGACAAACTAAAAAACAGACTCTTTTTTTTTTTTTACAATCAACCAGAACAAGAATTTATTAATAAGTAAAATTTATATACTCAGAAATGAGTGCATAACATATCTTTTTAAAATAATCAGTGAAAGGTCTTGGAGTTCAGCATATTGATTTTTAAAATAGAAATGTGTAGATGGACTGACTAGGAGAATGGAGAACACCGAAGACAGCATCACAAAGCAGAAGATGAAATTGATGACCTGTCATAGAACGCAGCCCTGGGGAATCTACTGATATTCCTTAAAGACAGTTTTGTTCTTTGCCTTTTCTACCTGTTGAAAAAACAGACTCTTAACTACAGAGAATAAACTGATAGTCACCAGAGGGGAAGGGTACAATAGAGGAAGGGGATTACCGTGATGAGCACTGTAATATGTGGAGCCCGTTGAACCCCTATAATGTGCACCTGAGACTGGGTAATGCTGTGCGTTAACTGCACTGGAAGGAAAATAAGTTTTAAACAATTTCTAGCCAGCTAGTATTTTAATCTAGTTTTCCTCTCACTCTTCCTTTGCTCCCCAAATTCAGAATATGAAACATTCCTCCTTTTGTACAGCACTATTTCATCTGCACATGAATATTTCAGTGAGTATGAAATTAGTTTCTATAAGACTTAAGTGGTTTTAGAAACAAGGGCAGCTTTGGGGTTCTTGAGACTTCCTTCTTGTACCCTGTTTTTGACACACAGGATTCCCAGGAACTTTCTGTTATGAGAAATATTGCTTGTAAACAGAGCTCTTTGAATGGTACTTTTGAAGATGTCTTAAGGCTCTTAGCTTACTGTTTACATTTGGATTTGGAGAAATATTATTGAAAACATAACGTCCAGATAACCAGCAACTAGCTCAGGCCAAATTATCATCTGGAGCACCCTGTAATGGAGAAATAGTCACAGTGAGATAATGTGGCAGGACCTGTTAATGCTTTCCTTACAAGTGTCTTAGAATGCTGATGGCAGTGTTTAGTGTCTGGCAGGTGTGGGGAGAATCGCTCTGTAGTGATGTTATCATCATGGAAGGACAGACTTAAAGACTATTGATGGACTTGGTCGTATTTAGCTTCATGGAATATTTCTGTCTGTCATCATGCTTTATTACAATTAGTCAGTATGGACTAAAACAATTGATAGGTGGTCTGGAATATTTTTACCTTGGCTAAAAAAGGTTTACTTCATTTGACGCTACAAGTTTAGCAAAGAGTGTTTTTCAAAAAAACTCTGATATTCTTTATCTTTGACACTACTGGACCTCATTCTATTTTAGTTTGCTTAAAAAAATGTATTTATGTATAGTTCTTTATAAATGTGGTTATTGTCATTTTAATTGTTTCTGTTATGTGTGTGTGCATGTGTAAATTTATAATCCTTTTAATACAGATGTAGGAAGTTAGCTACAAATTATTCTGTATTTTTCAATATTTGTAATAAAAGGAGTACTATATCACTTTCTCCTTTTTCTGTGTCCTAATTTTGATTAGTGCATAGCCTACTAAAACTTAGGAATGCTTGGGGCACCTGGGTGGCTCAGTGGGTTGGGCCACTGCCTTCGGTTCAGGTCATGATCTCAGGGTCCTGGGATTGAGTGCTGCATCGGGCTCTCTGCTCAGCAGGGGGCCTGCTTCCCTTCCTCTCTCTCTGCCTGCCTCTCTGCCTACTTGTGATCTCTGTCAAATAAATAAATAAAATATTTAAAAAAAAAAACAACCTAGGACAAATGCTTTTTGTCCTAATACATATTTATGTTTATATCTAAGCTATATATATTTTAGTTACAATAAAATAAAATTTCATATTCCTTCATAATTAGTCTCTGTTCAGTTTTCTAGGTACTTACTATTGTGAATAATGCCATGAGTATCCTTATAGATAAATCCTTGTGTATAGCCATGCTTTTTTCCTCAGGGTAAATTCTAATGTTGATTTGTTAGGTTTTTTTCTTTTTTCTTTTTCTCCTTCTCCCTGATCCCCCTTCTTTGATGACTGGGGTGATCATTTCAGGGAAAGAATTTAAGTATTGCAGTATTACACCCCATTTGCTATTTATAAATGGAAGAGGAATTGAAGGGGATTAACATATATTAAGTGCTTGTTATGTTTCTGGCACTTACCATGGGCTATCTTTTATAGGGCATTCAGTATTTTCAGATGGATACTAAATATTTCTCATTTTATAGTGGATGAATGTGACACATAAGGAAGTTACATAATTTGACCAGCCATGTCAAATTATATGGTCATAGTAGGAACCACAGACAGGAATCACATCTAGGTATGCCTGTTTTTCTCCTTTGTATCATGTCTTAAAGTCTATGGGAAGATTTATGTTAAAAAAAAAAAAAAAACCCTTTCTCCATTATATAAGTGAGTATGTGAACTATATATGACAAAGTTTTTAAAAATTGGGGCATGGGAGGTACCTGGGTGGCTCAGTCGCTAAAAAATTGGGGCATAATTTACGTGTATTAAAATGTATAGATCTAGAGTGTTAGTTGATGTGTTTGGATCATTCTGTGCTCTTATATAGCCAATACCCAAAACAAATTAAGTACATTTTCATCACCACGGAAAGTCCTCTTTGGCCCCTTTCCAGTCCATTGTACCACCACTCTTTACCCCCCAGGCCAGGCTACTGCTTTCTGATTTCAGCACCACCGTTATCGTTTGGTTTTTCTTAAATGTCATATACGGAGAGTCATATACGGAGTGTTCTTTTATATTGATGTTGTCCTTTGTGTGGATTTCTCTTTGGTGTTTTCTTTGGGAAGCGGGGGAGGTGGTGTTGACGGGCACTGGGGCAGCCTGCCAACCAGACTGCGGTCCTGCAGCGAGTGGCGGCTAGCAGTTGCCTGAAAGAAAAGAGGGGATGGCATGGAGAGATCTTACACAAATTATATCCGTAAAGTCAGTATTATTTCCATCTCTTCTGCTGAGGTATCTGCAGCTTAGCAAGGTGAACTAGTAAGTCTCATGCTTCAGAGCGAGCAAGTGGTCGTAAAGCCAGGACTTGAAGCCCAAAGTCTGGTCTTTTTAACCTAAAAGCCTGGGCATGCCTTTCCCACAGTTGAAGACATTTCTTTTTTTTTTCCCTGAAGACGTGAAAAAGCAAATATTAAACTGCCTACCTCACTGTGATAACCAAGGTTTGGGGAAGCCAAGGGTCGGGGTTATCAGGCCAGGAAACAGAGCAAATCCTATGAAGCGCTCCAAGTGGAGTAGGAAGGTAGCCAAGCCGGGAGGCGGAAAATGGCTTCACTCCTGGCCTGGAGCCCTCCTGGAAGTTTCTGTGACCGGCCTTCAGGCAATCCCATTCCTTCCGGCTTTGAAGACCTCCAGAATGCAAAGGGCCAACACCTTGTGCTTTCAGCCAAGATTTTGGTGAGACTTGGCCAAGGATTCCAAGGTTAGCATTGGGGAAGGGGATAGTTCGGGCTTTCTCTTTGTGGGGATTTCTCAGCATGTACGTTGGAATCACTGTTCGTCCATGTGAGGAAACAAGAACTCTCCTCAGGGTCTGGAGGTGGCTCCCCACAGTCATTCTCTGCTGCCGCAACCCCTAGGCACAGTCTGGGACAGAGGGGAGAGAGAGGCTCAGGATAGAGAATAAAGTTCTGGCTCACCTAAATGAATGAGAGATGTGAGTGAGGGATTAAGAAGTCATTGCAGGGCATCCGGGGCTTGGTGTTGGTTTGGGGACGATGTGAGGAGCTTTAGGGCTGTTTATAGCGATGGGAATGAAATCCCTCTAAGCCTCCAGGCTTAAAAAATATACTTAGATTATTTTATGATACATCAAATGAATTCCAAATGGACTAACTCTATGCAAACGCTTTATTCATCTCATAAAAAAATCGGGAATAGAAATGGATACTTCCCAAATTTTCTGCACTTTAAAGCAATAAAAGAAAACTTGAAAGAATTTTTATGACCACATTTAAAAAGTATGTGATGGAATATTTGTAACAAATAAGAAAGGTTAAAAGCTAATAATACTCTTATTATATAAAGAGCTATTATCTGCTACAGGAATGAAATGTGACAGAACAGTGGATTCAGAAACAGACTCAAGTAAGTTATGAGAATGTGGTCCATGATAAAGATGACATTTTAAGTCTGTGGGATAAAAATAGAATACTCAATATGTATTGGGGTGGTTGGCCAAGCATTTGGAATAAAAAACTAAAGCTCTGCCTCACTGCTTACACTAAACTAAATTCAGTTGCACCAGATACTGAAATTGGAGTGCCCTGAGAATGAGGATGACATTGTAGATACGAGCAGAGATTCTGGGGGTAGACAGTCCGGGCTTGCAGCTCACCTCCGCCCGCCTGCAACCCTGTGGCCTGGGGGAACTTAATCGCTTTATGCCTCACTTTTGTAAGATGGGGATGAAAATAGTGCCTGCCTCCCGAGGACGGTTGTGAGGAGTAAAGGAGTTGATCTGTGGAAAGGGCTTGGAACAGTGCTTGGCCCATACAGGTGTTCTGAGTGCGGCCGCTTTCATCTTCATCATCATCATCACCATCACCAAAAAAGTTAAAACCATAAAAGCACTGAAAGAAAAGAAAGTATGGCAAATATTTTTTATAAGCTTGGGGTTGGAGAAACCATTTTTAATCGTGACACAAAAGCCATACCCCAGGGAAGAAAAGTTGGAGAGATTTGATATTTGAAACTTCACATGGGGAAAGGATGCCATTGGAGTGGGGTGCCAGAGGTCACCATCCCTAGAAGGGACAGGCTGTGAGGTGACAGCTGTTCATTTGGTGCTTCTTCAACTGAACCTGGAAGATGACTAGGAGAAGCTGGGGAAGTGCCCTGGGGAGAGACTGTTTCAGTGATTCCGGTGTTGCCTGGGTCTTTCTACTCAGCACTTCCGGATTAGTCTCCAGCAGCTGCTCTAACAAGTTACCACACGCATGGTGTTTCCAGACAACAGAAGTGTATTCTCACCATTCAACTCTGGAGCCGAGAAGGCTGAAATCAAGGGGTTGGCGAGGCCGTGCTCCCTCTGAAGGCTGTGGGGAACAGTCTTTCCTTGCTTCCTCCGGGTGCTGGTGGCTCCTGGCATTCCTTGGATTGTGGTGGCGTTGCTCTGATCTCTCCCTCTTCCCCTGCTTCTGCACCACCTTCTCCGTGTGTCCTCTCCTCTTCTTAGCAGGATGGTAGTCACTGAATTTAGGACACACCCGAATCTGGTATAACCTCTGTTGCTTGTTTTTTAACCCTGACAACCTCAACCCCTAACCCTGGTATAACCTCATCTTAACTAATTATATCCACAAATTATATCTGTTTGAAAGAAGATCGCCTTGTCAAGTTCTGTTTAGACATGAATTTGGGGAGGATGCAGATTCACCACAGCTGACCCGCCACAACTGTAGCACTCCCTTTTCAGGGAGAAGGCAGTGCCTGTGAGATTAGCAGGGTTGGTAGATGCCGGGGGTGCACCCAACACCCAGCTTCACCTCACTGGGGGCGGTTGTGGTGACAGAGGGGACGTGCACGGAGCCACACCACAGCCAGAGATGTCGCCACTCATCATGTGAAGGTCTTGCCATTAGCCAACAACACCAGATGTTTGAACATCTGGAAGTGACGAAGGAGATAGTAAGAATAGGGAGGGAGTGAATAGAAAACTAATAAAGCTTTTCAGATAGAACTCAGTCATGTGCAATTTTGAGAGAGAAGCCCTTGGTGGACAAACTAGGATTTCTCTTTTTTGCTCAAGTCCAGTATGGTTAACATACAGAGTTACATTAGTTTCCGGTGTACAATACAGTGACTCAGCACTTCCGTCCAGCACGCAGCGCTCGTCACAAGTGCCCTCCTTCATTCCCACCACCTGCTTCACCCATCTCCCTCTGCCACCGCCCTCTGGGGACCATCAGCTTGCTCTCTGTAGTTAAAGAGTCTTGGTTTTTCTGTCTCTCTCTTGCAAAGTAGAATTTCTAAGAAGGGTCCACTGTTAGGCTTCAGGAGATTGTGATGTGATGATCAGCAACACTGTGAAAAAGACTTGTGTATGTGGATATGCACATTCTGGAAAGAGGGTTCTGAACTCTCATTAGATTACCACGTGGGTGTCCAGAACCTCAGGAAGTAAACACAGACTGAAGAATCATCTTTGGAGTAGACTGTTAGGATTAGTTTTCAGTTAAAAAGCCTAGTTGGTCCTCCCTTATAATCACTGTGGTTTAAAAAAAGACGCCTCTAGAACTTGTGCTACATGACAAGTGGGACAATACTACCGAGTGCATTTATCTGTTGCTCTAGTCTGTGAATGTCCTCGGTGCCTTCCAAGTGCGCATGAGTAACTTGTGCACAGCCACATCCTCCAGCCGCCACCCCATTTCTCTGCGGCATTTTAGCTTGGGAGGAGAAGCACCTTCCATGGGCTCCACTTGCCCTCCTCTGGGCCTCTTTGGAGTCCAAGCAGATGAGGCTTTCTCTCCCCGTCTGCTGAACTGCACTGTTGGCAAGGTCCCTTCTGCCACTTCCAGGGGACACTCGGTAGTCCTCAAGTTCTTCAGCCTTTTGGCATTGTTGAACCCCACGGATCTCCCTTCCTCCACAAAATGCTTCTTTCACTTGTCTTCCAGAATTTCGAGCTTCTTACCTTTCCAGCTGTGGCTTCCTCGTCTCATTGGTGACAGCCAGTGAGACGAGCCCCTTTTGGTGACAGCCCCTCCAGGCTCAGCCCAACCTCTGTTTCCTTCCCCGTATGTGCTGCTACCCCTGAGGTCTCACCGTCCCCTTGGTTTTCCTCCTTCTCTTCCCGAGAGTATGTTTTAGGGAGACAAGGTAACAAGTTTTCCCCCACACGACCATTTAAATCTTTCTCATGTAGACCATTCATTTTATTTCCTTAGGGCTGCACTTTTCAGATGTCTTCTTTTTTTCTCTGTTGGCTCATGATCCCCCGGGGGATTTTGGGTTTCCACTGGTAATACGTGCTGGTGGGAGGGCCTAAGTGGTGCCCTTCCACGTGAGTCTGGACCTTAGGGGACCCTCACCCCTGGGTGCCTTCACGACGACCACCTCCCACCACTGGCAGGTGGTCTGGCTCCCCAGGAAACCTCCCGGTTCTCTGCCAGGCACTGCTTTCTTCCCGTGTCCATGTTGCTGGGTAGCCCTCTAACCACCTCCGCAGGTGGAGGGCCCGCCAGGCGGCCGGGGCTCTGCCCAGCTGTGCCCGCAGGTCCCCGGCTTGCCCTGGGCTGGCGCTGCGGTGTGGCAGTGTCTCTGTGCCGATGGCACGTGGCGTGTAAAGAGCCCACCTGTGGACATGGGCACCTGGCCATCTTCCACCCTCCGCTGCCTTCTCCCCCATGGCTTCTCACGTGTTTGCTGCTTCTGCCTCAGGTTCATCCGCTCTCTCCTTTCTCAAGCCATGTACGGTGTTGGGTTCAGAAAGAGGAGCCGGCAGTGGATTAGTGCATAGGCTTGTGGGCTGTATTGTTTCCGTAATGAAGATTAACAGTAAAGCCATTTTCACACTGGAAACAAGTGAGTTCAATACAGATTAAGAAAACATTTAAATAGCTTGAAAAGGAAATATGTTTACTCA
Organism: Mustela nigripes; assembly: GCF_022355385.1. Classification (NCBI taxonomy): domain Eukaryota; kingdom Metazoa; phylum Chordata; class Mammalia; order Carnivora; family Mustelidae; genus Mustela; species Mustela nigripes. Next base: position 30,003,831 of record NC_081563.1, on the reverse strand, counting down.
GCAAACGTTTAGAGGGAGATTTAAGTGCACTAACTAATGAAAGAAATAAAATACAAAAAAATAGCTGCATTTGCCTTTAGTAGAACAAAGTGTCAAAGATTTAAAAGATAATGATCTGCTCAGTGCTGGTAATATTCAATGAAATGACACATTTTCATATACTAATGATAGGATCTAATTTGATTTAGCCCTTTTAGAAAGTATCAGAATCACCACCGGAGTGTTAAAATGTTTATTCCTTTGATTCTATACTTCTGTTTCTGGAATTATTTTTTCTTTTCTTTTCTTTCTTTCTTTCTTTTTTTTTTTTTAACAATTTTTCTATTTTTTTAAGTAACCTCTACACACACGTTGGGGCTTGAACTCACAGCCCTGAGATCACCAATCTCATGCTCCACCGAGTGAGCCAGCCAGGTGCTCCTGTTCTGGAAATCTAACCTAGATACGCAGTGAAGTGTCATTTATCATAGTAATAACATCAGTGGCAGGGCATGGAAGCAGCCTCTTTATCTGACTGCAAGGAAATTGTTAAACAGACTGCAGTCTGTCAACCCAGTGGAATATTTTGAATCTATTAAAATGATCTATTTTAAAGAGTATATGAAAACATGAAAAAATTCCATGACATAATCAGGAAGATAAGACTGTTTACATAGTATTAAAAAATTTGTGCGTAGTAAAAAATTAGAATAAATTCACCACAGTGTTAGTAGTGCTTGTGTTTGGGAATTTTCTTTTCCCTTTCTATTTTTTATTAGCTCTGATGTCTTGGGGAAGTAACAAAAATAAATAAGTAGAAAAACTACAAAAACCTGTTTGGTTTGGTCTATTCAAGATTTGGCAAAGAAATAATGAAATGATCAAAGTCACTACTATACATATTTCATAAGAGAGGTTTTTCCGGTATAAAAGAATTTATTATTAGAAGGGAAGAAATAACAGGGATAAGGAGCTGTACCTTGTAAATGAACACAATGAATGCTTGAGGCAAGACCCAGGACCTGGACTGTGGGTTCAGATCTAACTGTGCCTTCCCCAGCTGTGTGACCTTGGCCAAGTCACTTGACTCCTCTGTGCTCCAGTGTCTGCATCTGTAGAATGCAGATAATCAGAGCACCTTCCTCACAGGACTGTCAGGAGGATTGTGCCTTCATAGAGGCCCTGGCTCTCGAGCATGCTCACATGCTCTCTTCGTCTCTCTGTCTCTGTCACTGTCTCTGTGTCTCTGTCTCTCTTACATATGTATTTAGAAATGTTATCTACCATTATTGTCTTCTCATCATCTCCATCAAAGCTCAGGAGTCGAATACCACTGGCGTTCAAAACCTTCTCTGTGCCTCACTTGCTATGGGACCCAGAGAAAGTACATTTTGCCTTTCTTGTCTGAGTTTATTTGTGAAGTGGGGAGAATGAAATACCGGCCTGCTAGGGTCCCTGTGAGAACCAAATGTGATCAGGTTGGTCGTGGGCTTCGCACAGGGCTTGGCACGTAGTGATGCTCATGGCGGAGGTGGTGGGAGGTATTGAGGGCAGCTACCATGGTGACGGATTCTGTTTTTCTTTAGGTCTCTTTTGTTTTGTTTTGTTTTGTTTTTAAAGATTTTATTTATTAAAAAATTTTTTTTTTGTTTATTAATTTTTTAAATTTATTTTCAGCGTAACAGTATTCGTTGTTTTTGCACCACACCCAGGGCTCCATGCAATCCCTGCCCTCTCCAGTACCTACCACCTGGTTAAAGATTTTATTTATTTATCTGTCAGAGAGGTCACAAGTAGCAGACAGGCAGGCAGAGAGAGAGGGGAAAGCAGGCTCCCCGATGAGCAGAGAGCCCGATTCGGGGCTCGATCCCAGGACCCTGGGATCGTGACTTGAGCCGAAGGCAGAGGCTTTAACCCACTGAGCCACCAAGGCACCCCTTTTTAGGTCTCTTTTGAACCAAAAGGAAATTTAGGGGCACATGGCGAGTGAGCTAACAATGAGGGTTTTGCTGTCCACTTCTGATGGAGTAAAGGAAGTTGAGGATCAATGATCATCATAATAGTTTATAGGTTTATATTGTACATTGACTCCTTGATACAACAATTCTATGATAGAGTAGGCTGAAGACCAGTCCTCATCACTGCTGTTTACCAATGTCATAGTCCCTGCATTTATAGTGGATTTCAGCAACAAATTCTATAGATTTGGTAATGCAAAGGAATGTGATGCCGATAAACTTTATAGACTGCCCAAGAGGAAATTGTATTACTTGGTGATTCACTTAATCAGAGAAACTCTACTGCAACAGGCTTTTCTCCTTTTAAGTTACAAATATTTACTTTCTTCCTTTTTTTTCTCTAAGTATTAATTTTTTAAAGAAGGGTTTAAGTATGTGTTCAAAGTTACCATTTTGTAGTCAGTCTGAATAGCTAGAATGTGATTTTTCTCACTAGTTAATGGGAGGAAAATGGGGATATTACTAGTAAATTATAAAATTAATAGCTTTTAAAAAGTTATCCTGTTACCATTCTAAGGCCACTTTCTAGGTTTACAAATTAACTCCATTTGTTAATGTATTTTAATCACTCTGTTTATTCCCTTTAGTGTACATGGCTTTCTTAACTGCAGGAAATAACTTTTAAAATAATGTTTTATTAAAATACAGTCTATGTATAGAAAAGAATACAGATGATAAGTAAACACAAGAATTTGCATGAAGGGAACACACCTGTGTAACCAGCCCCTGGAGTATGAGTGAGGTCACTGCCTTGCCGGCTCTCCCAAAGTCCTCACCAGCCCTCTTTTTATCAATAGCCCCTCCCCGCACATGCCAAGGACATTATGTTAAAGTCTAATAAATCAGTAATCATGTTGCCTTCATTTTTTGTTTTATTTTTACCAATTTTTTTAATGTTTATTCTTGCCTTTTCTCTATTTTTATTCTGTTTTAAATTAATTTTTTTAAGATTTTTATTTGTTTATTTGACAGAGATCACAAGTAGACAGAGAGGCAGGCAGAGAGAGAGAGGGAAGCAGGCTCCCTGCTGAGCAGAGAGCCTGATGCGGGGCTCGATCCCAGGACCCTGGGATCATTATCTGAGGCAAAGGCAGCGGCTTAACCCACTGAGCCACCCAGGCGCCCCTAAATTAAATTTTTATTTTATGAAAATAGTACATACATATATACAACTTAAATAGTAGTCAAAGGCTTATAACAAAATACAGCAGTTTCCTTCTCTACCCCTTTCTAGTCCTAAAGATCCTGCTCTCTAAAGGAGTTAGTATATAGTATATAGTGTTTCTTTTGCCATTTGTACATTTCTATATTTCATAATATAAACACTACTACTCTTTATTAACCAAATTTAGGTATTATTGGTTGACTGTTACAGTAATCAAGGACCTAACTGTCTTATATCAACATCTCTGCTCCTTCTCTTTCTTTTTGGTTTTTAAAGGATGTATATTTTAATAGATTTTATTTATTCATTCATTCCTGCATGCATTCATTCATTCGTTTATTTATTTAAGAGAGCACCAGAGCACAGGTGGTGGGGAGGAGCAGAGGGGGAGGAGAGGGAGAGAGCTGAGCGTGGAGCTCAACCACATTGGGCTCCATCTCATGACCCTGAAATTGAGACCTGAACCAAAACCAGGAGTCAGATGCTCAACCGACTGAGCTACCCAGGCACCCCAAGTGCTACTTCTCTTTCTTATCTTCCCAGTATATTTACATTAAAGCTTTTGGTTAAATGAATATTCTCTATTAACATTCTATGCCCATACATATAATATTCAAAATGAGTGTTATGGGCTACTATGATCGGGGTCTTTTTTTACTTTCTGTCTTTTATGATGCTAATAGTTGTCTTGGTTTTCATGTTTTTCTCTCTCTTTGTAAGCCTCTTGTCTGAAATGTCTCCTGCCTTTCTTCTGGCTTTAACTCTGGATACAGTCACTAATCCTTTGTAATTGCTGAATTCAGTAGCGTCCTCCAGCCCTAAACTTTGTAGCTGTGCTCTTGGTACTTCCTCCTCCCTTGGTTTCCATGACGTCACTTTATCCCGTCTTTCCATGGACTCCTTTTTAGTTTTGCTTATGCATAGACCCCTGTTTAACTTCCTTTAAGTGTAGTGTTCCCTAGGATTCTATCTGTAATCTGATTTTAACCAACAGAATCTCTTTAGGCAGTATCTGTTATGGCCAGGAGTGACTTCTACTATCTGTTCCCCCTTATAGAACTTTCTTGTAAGCTCATTTAACTGGCCGCTGAACATACAGGTAGGGAGTATGAAGACATCTGTCATTGCTTTCACTCCTGTTCAAGGTCCCCCGCTCTTCTTGTGACATCTGCATGTGAATTTTGTAGAGGCTTTGGTATCTACCTGTCTGAAGCTCCCTTCGCCCTACCTGCCCCTGTTCATCTAGTCATGCCACCTCCTTACCTTTCACCCTTCTGTTCCCTGCACACACCACCAAGTATCCACACGTACTCTCTCCTCCAGCACCTGCACTGCCACTCTCCATTTTTATTGTAAGAAACTTAAAGTTCTCTCCCCCATCTCCTCCTGTGGGTAAAGTGAGAGGATGGGACGTTGGGCCAGTTGTCTGACCCCAGAGAAAGCAAAGTATTTTACTAATTTAGTAGGCTTTATTTGTACTGGACAGTAACTATTTTAATAGACCATCCCTTTTAAAACGTGTTAATCCTTGAAATGTTTGAAGAGTGATCACTTGACAGTAGTGCATATCCAAACAGTCTCATCTGCATGGTTACGTTTAGATTTAAAACCATGTAATAAGAATTCTGTATTTTCAGAATTAGAACTACATATATGGGGTTGTAATGTGAATTTACAGGCAGAGATAAGGTATCTTTTCCAAACAAGAAAGAAAAAGCACAATTGAATGTTCTCTTGTCCATTTTTATTGCTGTGTATAAAAAGGACCGTGAGTCTGAGCTGACATTCCTAAAAGCTACAGCTGTCAATCAGAGCATTCAGAGAGAGTGCTCAGAATGAGAAGGCTTCGTGCCCTCCAAGGAACCTTAAGAGGGAGCCCAGGTGAATCAGCATGTGATTCTAGAGAGTGGTTCAGCATGGCTCCATGTTTTTTTTTTCCCCTTTAAGATTTTATTTATTTGATAGAGATCACAAGTAGACATAGAGACAGGCAGGGGGGTGGGAAGCAGGCTCCCCACTGAGCAGAGAGCCCAACTCGGGCCTCAATCTCAGGACCCCGAGATCATGACCTGAGCCGAAGGCAGGGGTCCAACCCACTGAGCCACCCAAGTGCCCCCATGTTTATTTTTAAAAAGCGTAAAGGTGATATTCCAGTGGGTCTCAAGGTTTTTCACCATCACTGTCCTTGATAATGGCGATGGTAGCCCCTTGTTTTTTGTTATTGTTTTTTGTTGTTTCTAGCTTACCAGTTTGTTCTGTGCATTTTTTAAGGTCCTTAAAATTCTGGTCAGGGCAGTGGTTGATGGGGTAACCGATCGAAGTGGAGATGTCGCAACTGCCCTCAGAGGAAAACTGCGGGAATTACTTGGCAGAGTGACTTCAAGAGTGACGAATGATGGAGAAATCTGGAGGCTGTATGCTGCAGTGTATGGAAATGGGCAGAGTGAAAAGCCTGATGAAATTGAAAAGGTAAGTCCTCTTTCAGTCCTCGCGGGAGCTTGCCTTTTGTTTAAATTACATGTAGCAGATCTCCTTCGATGGTTGGGGGAAGAATTAAATGAGCTCAAAAAGGATGATGGATATGCTCAGGTTTTCCGAATCTTTATTCGGAATCTTTAACGTAAGCACTTTGAATGGCGGGCAGGCTAAGACTTGCAAGCATTCATCTTTTTTACTTTCCATGAATCTTTCTTACATAATTGTTCTCCATTTCCTGCAAAAGGCACTCTCCAGCCTGTTCCCCGACTGGAGCTGTAGCAAGCAGCTGTTCATATGCTTTACTCTCAGCCCTTTCTGCAGGCTCCTTGCTGAAGACTGAGGTAGATGGGGCCCAGCGACAAAAGAGGGTTTAGATCTGAGACGGGAGCCTTGGAAGGGAAAGAGAAAAAGGCATGAGAGAAGACCATGGAAGGAATGCTTTGAACACAAAAGGCTTTACAGAGGTTACCCTACCCCTTTCTTGAAAGTGCACGAGAGCACCAGTTACACTTAACTTATGCCTTTGGCCTCTTATCTCAGAACCCAAAGGAGCCCCCACAGTTTCCAAGGTTGAAATCATTGTTTTCTGTTCTTTTCAAAACATCCACAACAAATCAAATGTACTCCTTGCCTGAGTTTGGAATTCGCTGCAGTCCAGCTCATCTGTGGGATTCCTGGCCATCTCTCCTCTCTCAGTCCACAGCTGGCTTCCACCATGGCCTGTCAGCCCGGAGAACACACACTCACACGCACGCGTGCACACACTCCTACTTTCTGTCCTTCCATTTCTTCTTGAATGATGTGCTCTTGCATGTATGGACTCAAGGGGAGTCTGAATTCTCTGATCGGTGACTTCTCCCTCAAGAATCTGCAGGGATGGGGCTGTGAAAGTGTTTTAAACTTCTGTGAGTACACACGCCTCTTGGTGACTCTGTAGGTGCTATCAAGTTCATGCCTCATTCTTTTAACCGGGCTCTTAAGCTGATGGCTACAGGTGCTGAGGAATGGTGTGTGCACTTCTTCTAGGTTTCCAAACGTGGCATCTCTGTTTCTCTGTTTGGAGGGAAGTTTCTCTGTCCAGATACATCTACTTGATTGCATCTGTACCCCTTCTTTGATGAGAATAATAAAGATCGTGCTACATAACACAGATGCTAGTTTCTCAAATTCAAATTAGTTCCACATGACCTCCAGGAAACCGAGTTGGAAATGTGAATTCCCTTTTTTATTCTGAACACTATTCTTTTTCTGTCCTCAGGCGTTCCAGTATCTCTCTAAGGCATACAAGTGTGACACACAGTCCAGTTGTTGGGAGAAAGACATGACATCATTTAAGGAAGTGGTGCACAGAGCCTTGGGACTCGCACATGGTACTTGATGTAATGTTTGATATTCCTGCCACGTCTTACTGTATTTTTACTGAAAAAGAATTTGTCAAAAGTGAAGTTCCATTCCAGATAAGTTCAGATTATTTCGTTATATGGAAATAGCCATATTTCGTGCTGCGAATCTTTATAAGACCAGCTACTAGGTAAGCACTTTGGAGCAATAGGAGAAAATAGAGGCCGGAATGGTAGGAAGGACAGAAACTGAAATACCATTCGAGTGTAAGCGACCAGTATTAGGAGCTTTCAAGATGGGAAGGACCTTCCCAGCTGTGTCTGACTTTCAAGCACACCGTCTGTTTGTGTTGATTGTGTAGTATTAAGGAAATCTGTTAACATTTCTTGACTTGTAGTTTTCCTTTATAAATGAAAATATTTTTTCTCCAAAAATACATAGATTACTGGAGAATAGCAATGTACAAAGACCTATGGCATATGCGAAAGAAATAAAAAATATAATCCTATCCCTGCCTTTGGGAAATTTAAGTGGGTGATATTTGAGGGGAGAGATAACATTACATATAAGGTTGCACGCCTGTTGGGTATATCCCAGATAAAGGCCCCTTTTCATTATTTGCATTAATGAAAAATACGCCAGGTAAATTTAATAGTGCGTTTTTATATTTAGAATTGAGTATGGATGTGTGATGCCCTGGGAATGCAGTTGAAATAAAATAATGAAGCCACTGTGTTAAGAACTGAATCACAGAGCTATGAACCTATCCTAAAGTCCTCTTCTAACTTTTCTGGCAACTAACAGTTACAGTATTGGGGAGCTGACAAGGGCAGACCCTTGAAATCAGGGAGACCTGAGCTCCAGAACCAGCTCTGCCCTGTACTTGCTGGGCAGTGTTGGGTAGATCACTTGACTCCTCTGAACCTTAGTTCCCTCCTTGTAAAATGGGGGCAATGCCTACCTTCTTGTTAGAAAGAATAAATGAAGATGTATTTAAACACTTAAAAGTATCTTGCACCTGGTTGAAATGTAAATCCCTGACCTTCTCACACCAACCCTGTTCCTTCTGGGGTATAGGAGCTGAGCTGTCTGATAAGGCACTCAAAACTAAAAAGAGAAAAATGAAGAACGAGAGTAAACTTTGTGTCTGTAAAGAAATCACAGAACATTCGAACAGTTTAGAAATGGGCTTCATAGTTGACAATTCTACTTACATTCTTTGATATCACTGACAAAAAGGATATAAATATTCAGTTATCTGGCCTGTCTACCCCTTGACAGATCAGAGAGACATGCCGAATTCTGTCCAGCTGAAATTCAGAGTAGACAAGGTGGAGGTCATTGCTGATAGACCCGTGGAATGTGGCTGCAGTTCACGGGGCTTATGCTGGCCTCATGGTGGGTGGGCTCAGATGGAGTTCAGTCCTGAGGCCTGTGACCTTTGTGAATATAGTACCATGTTTGAGGAAACCCATAACTAGGTGTATTATGTACATAATTACAGCAAGGTACAATCTCCTTGGAAGAATTTATCTTATCTACTTGAGCTTGCCAACCCTAAACATTTCTGTGAACAGCTAACTTCGTAACAGTCAAAGCCAAGATACTTTCTGTTATCACTAAGTGATGCTATTAAACCTATCAAATACAAATGCACAGGGTAAAGAAATAAGTACTGCAGGAATAAAATCCTCATTTTGTACCAAAAGTTGTTTTTAGGCTATTTTGGGCACCATTTTTTCATCAGGACAATAGTGGGAGAAAAACAACCTTCTATTCTTCTAAGTTCCTTCTCACTTTAACAAATTAGACATTGGTGTTCCCAAAGCATTTTAAGCATCTGTGAGTGGATGCTCAGCTTTAGTTTCTGGTGATATTTTAGATTTATGAAAATTTAGATTTAGATTCACCTTTTCTTTGTTGCTTTTGTAGACCAGTGCTCAGTTGAGGAATGAACTGCTTGTCTTTGTTATTCTATTCTCTCTTTTTTTAAATGTTTCTCCCCAACACTGTTGTCCACCATGCTCAATTCTGAAAACAGAATTGTAACATTAAAAAAAATCTCTGCAAAATTAAAGAAGAATTGGAAAAAATCATAGAAACAAATGATAATGAAAATACAATGGTTCAAAATCTGTGGGACACAACAAAGGCAGTCCTGAGAGGAAAATATATAGCGGTACAAGCCTTTCTCAAGAAACAAGAAAGGTCTCAGGTATACAACCTAACCCTACACCTAAAGGAGCTGGAGAAAGAACAAGAAAGAAACTCTAAACCCAGCAGGAGAAGAGAAATCATAAAGATCAGAGCAGAAATCAATGAAATAGAAACCAAAAAAACAATAGAACAAATAACTAGGAGCTGGTTCTTTGAAAGAATTAATAAAATTGATAAACCCCTGGCCAGACTTATCAAAAAGAAAAGAGAAAGGACCCAAATAAATAAAATCATGAGTGAAAGAGGAGAGATCACAACTAACGCCAAAGAAATACAAACAATTATAAGAACATACTATGAGCAACTCTACGCCAACAAATTTGACAATCTGAAAGAAATGGATGCATTCCTAGAAACATATAAACTACCACAACTGAACCAGGAAGAAATAGAAAGCCTGAACAGACCCATAACCAGTAAGGAGATTGAAACAGTCATCAAAAATCTCCAAACAAACAAAAGCCCAGGGCCAGATGGCTTCCCGGGGGAATTCTACTAAACATTTAAAGAAGAACTAATTCCTATTCTCCTGAAACTGTTCCAAAAAATAGAAATGGAAGGAAAACTTCCAAACTCATTTTATGAGGCCAGCATCACCTTGATCCCAAAACCAGACAAGGATCCCATCAAAAAAGAGCTATAGACCAATATCCTTGATGAACACGGATGCGAAAATTCTCACCAAAATACTAGCCAATAGGATTCAACAGTACATTAAAAGGCTTATTCACCACAACCAAGTGGGATTTATTCCAGGGCTGCAAGGTTGGTTCAACATTGGCAAATCAATGAATATGATACAACACATCAATAAAAGAAAGAACAAGAACCATATGATACTCTCAATAGATGCTACAGCATCCCTTCCTGATCAAAACTTTAGGAAGATGGGCTCCAGCACGCGGGAGGCGGGGTTGTCACGCGTGAGTGACCCAGTTCTCTCCCACTCCCTGCTGACGCCAAGCGCCTCTCAGCCACCTGAGAGCCCGGGTGTGGTCACTTCGCCCGGACGCAAGCACGTAGGTTGTTGAAGCCACTTCCTCTGGAATGGGGAGTAAATCCTGAGTAGGAGAATGCAGTGAGAATTGAGCTGTAAATACCCAATGTCACTTCACTGGGCAGGTGTCATTGGCAACTGTGAGTCCCCGTTAGGGACCTGGTGCCCCGGGGAGCCACACAAAAGAGCTGCTCCCTCTGGTTTTGCCCTCCGTGTGCCTTGTATTCAGTTAGATTTCGTCTCTTTTTGTGTAATTTCACGTGTATGTGTGTGTGTGTTTAGAGTCTCTTCCCAGTGATCTGTAACTTACCAAAAATCACCTACTTCCCCTCACAATTCTCCAGTTAGCAGGAAGTGTGAAGAAGGACAGTGCGGGGAATTATGCACAGAATTGTCCTTTTACCAAAACACAATCTGTCCATGTGAGAATATTCCTGAAGTCTTTTACTATAAAAACCTAATCAAGTAATTGTTTTGGGCACTTATAAATGATCGTTAGCGGCATTTAATGCATATTTTCTCCCATATTTATGTTGCAGTGGCTATAAAACACAGTAAAAACAAGTCCAGTCCCCAGGAGGCTGTGCAGGTGCTTTCCTCAGTTCGACTCAATTTGCAGGGCTTGTCATCTAAGGCAAAGGTGAGAATGCGGTGTGAGTTAACCCCGGTGCCCCCGGAAAGACGGTCTGTGCCATGAGCGGCTGCTCTTAAATCTTCCTTTATGTCAGGGGTAATATTCAGGCCACGTGGCGGTTTAGACGTCGGCCCCCAGGTGGTCAGTTGTACCGGTGGGGGTGTTACTGGCCCCAAGGCTAGACCACCTGGGTAACTCGGGAGTCTTTGAAGTTAATAACGCAGCCCTACTGCTTTCTTGAATTTAAATGAAAACAATGCTCTTCTCCTGATTGTCACTTTTTCCAGAGTATGACATATATGCCACTGGTAGCACTTGGCTGAACTTTTGATTTTCATGCATATTTATTTCACCACATGTTAGAAAAAGTTTAACTAGCACCTCAGACCTACATCTTCATGAACATTATTGCTTATTTTTCACTTACAGTAATGTAATGTTTCCTCTAAAAAAGAAAAACTTCTATTTATATTAAAAAGGTGATTTAGAGACAAATATTAAGTAGGTGGTATATGGGTTTCACAAAGACTAAGGCAGGTGAGTGACTCAGGCTTGACCACTGAAACATTTACTGTCGATCGACAAATGCCGCCTTGTGAACTAGCGCTGGGCAGGGGACGCCTGAGAATCCCTGAGGGAACTGGTTGGGAGCCCAGAGTGTCTGCCTGTGGCCAGTCAGGTATGGGGCGGAGCCTGGAGATCACGTGGTCAGGTGTAGATTATACCCCTGGAAGCAAACTGGAAAGGAATATAATTTTGTTTCTCTTTTTTCTTTTCCTTTCTTTTCTTTTCCTTTCCTTTTTTTTTTTTTTTTTTTTTTTGTCTTCTTTTCTCTTTATTTATTTATTTATTGGCGAGGGAGAGAAAGCACAGAACAGGCAGAGGGAGAAGCAGGCTCCCAGCAGAGGAGGGAAGCCAGAAGCAGGGCTTGTTTCCCGGACCCTGGATCATGACCTGAGCTGAAGGCAGATGCCCCTATCCAAATGACCCACCCAGGCGCCCCAAGGAATATAGTTTCTAGCACGATTCAGTGGTTTCTTTTCTCATTTTTGCTTGCCTTCACTATTTAATCTTGGGTTGTAAATGAATTCTAACACTTCTGAGAGCAAGTCTATGGTAGGTGAAGGTCACTTCCGGACACATGTAAAAATCTTCCCAGGGTATGTATGGCTTTTTATTAATTGCTTGATCTTTTCAGATGAGGGCATCATTTTTGCCTCTTCAGAATATTAATTTGCTTTACTATCCTTTTTAATCTGCAAACTGGAACCCGATTGTACCAGGAAGAACTGTATTTCCTCCCAGTTTGGTAGGTTAACTTCAGAATTTTGTATCTCTCAGAAAACTGCATGAGCGCTCAAAGAAGGTCAAGGTAGTAAGCTTTTCCTGTGACTGTCCCTCTCAAATGGGGAGCTAGGTTTCCTAGTTTTGGTTAGATCACTAACCTACCTACAATTGTTTATCTTCTCAGGAGATTCTCTACTAGTTTCCTTATCTCTGTGCAAAGCTTCTTGTAAGTTATTAATTTTACATAAATCTGTACCTACCTAACTAGTCTAGTCTGTGCAGGTACTGCCTGCCTTCCCTTTTGTGGAAGATTCCCCGACATTGAAAAGGAGGCCTCAGAGCATCATCTAGGTTTAGATTTTGTTCTCATTAGATCCCAACTGAGAAAACTTGCCTCCCCACGCCTCCTTTGAAACCATGTTTTTGCTAGAATATTTGGGAGTCTCTGATTTTGTAGTAGAGCATATGCTTTTCCGATTTGTTTTGTTTTTTTTAAAACAGATTGGGTTTGCTCAGCTGAATTGGGATCCCCCAAACACTTTTTTAGAGCACTTTAAATAGGTAAAACAAAATCGAATAGCTCTATTATTTTTTTTTTAAAGATTTTATTTATTTGCCAGAGAGAGAGAGAGAACAAGCGAGTACACACAAGCAGGCAGAGAGGTAGGCAGAGGCAGCGAGAGAAGCAGGCTCCCGCTGAGCAAGGAGCCCGATGCGGGACGCGATCCCATGACCCTGGGATCATGACCTGAGCCGAAGGCAGTGGCTTAACCCACTGAGCCACCCAGGTGTCCCCGGATAGCTCTATTAAATAGCTTGTAGTAAGCTTGGTTTGTACCAATCTCTGATCTTTTCTTTCCAGGCCAGGGATTTCATGGAAATAAACACATAGAGCCTAGAGCCTCACCTGACATCATCCAGTGTATCCTCCCCCTCCCACCACCACCACCACCACCCACGGGGATCACTTCACAGACCTGCTGCAGTGGGCATGAGGGCTGTTCGGGAAAATGCCAGAAATCCTGGAGACAGGACAGACTTTACTGCTTGCACATTTTTGGATCCTCGGCGAATAATCCATTCTTTCTAAGCCCCAGTTTCTCTCTCCTCTCTCTTTAGTTCATAGGGGAGTGATGCAGATCATGATGATTTGCAAGCACTATAATACTTAGTAAAAATAAAATATGCTATCTGAGTCTAGGTTACTTTTTTAAGATTTTATTTATTTATTTGATAGAGAGAGAAGTAGAGAGCACAAGTAGGCAGAGTGGCGGGCAGAGGAGAGGGGATAGCAGGCTCTCCCCTGAGCAGGGAGCCCGATCCAGGCTCGATTCCAGGACCCTGAGTCGAAGGCAGCTGCTTAACCAACTGAGCCACCCAGGCGCCCTACATTACTTTTCTAAAAGGTGTTTTCTCTACTGATCACATTGTAACAGTTCTTAAGTCACTCTCTTATGAAGTACTGTGCATGGTGTGAATACACGGTAATGTGACAGATCTTTGCTGAACATTGATGAAGTCCTGCATTCAGTGAATGCTCTTAGCTCTAAAAACCACTGTGTGAAGCTCTAAACTTGTCCCAGTGATCATACCATCACTCAAAACATCTCTGGGGCTCTCTTTTAGAACAACCATCAGAACACTTGTCCTATCATCTATGGTTGTGATAGTAAATAGTCATATGGTAATGGTAAGCAAGTCATCTAGTCAGGTCTGATAGAAAAGATAAATAGTAGGGCACCTGGGTGGCTCATTTAGTTAAGCGGCTCACTCTTGGTTTTGGCTTGGGTCATGATCTTAGGGTCCTGGGATCGAGCCCTGTGTTGGACTCCGCGCTCAGCATGGAGTCTGCTTGCGGTTCTTTCCCTGTGCCCTCCCCACCCCACCCATTTGCACGCATGTGCACGCTCTCTCTCTCTCTCTCAAATAAATAAATAAATAGTGTAATTAAAAAAAAAAAAAAGACAGTGTGTTGAGTAAATTACATTTCTGATCTACACACCCACACATACACAGTGTGGTCATAAAATCCTGAAGTTCATTTTGTTGGGTGCCTGTCCTGGCTCAGCAGGCGGTTCCGGGTAGAGAGGCTCTCCAGAATGCCTCCGCTGTGGCAGCTTTATCAAAGTATGTTGCAGTGCGCCTCCCCAGGCAAGTCCTTTTACAAAGAGGGAACGTTTATTTTTACTTTAACATGCTGGGCTTCTTTGCTTTTACCAAATCCTGATAATCTTTGCAGCCTCTGAGTCCTAAACAATAATTAGTTGTCCAGTAATTAGCATAAAGGGGTATGATGTGTATGAACTTGAATATAAAATATATTCACTTTGCTTGTATATACAATGAATAGATTTGGGGTTTTTTTGGATGAAGAATGTCCATTCATTCTAAAACCATCATATAACATTGAAATGAATAACCAGAGGACGTCTGGGTGGCTAAGTTGGTTAAGCCTCTGCCTTTAGCTCAGATCATGATCCCAGAGTCCTGGGATCGATTCCTGCATTGGGCTTCTTGCCCAGTGGGGAGCCTGCTTCTCCCTCTACCTGCCACTCCCCATGCTTGGGCTCTCTCTCATTCTGATAAATAAATAAATTAAATCTTTAAAAAAAAAAAAAAAAGAATAACCAGTGTTCAGGGCAACCATTTTGAAGAGCAGAGCTCATTTGAATTTGCCAGCTCAGGCACGTTTTTGATGCCTGGTTTAACTTTGCAGCTTGTGCATTTCCAGTTTGGTAAACAGAACAAACACTAACCATTGTTACTATCATGTGGTATTATTAGATACAGGGAATTTTTTTTTTAAAGAAGCATCTTTTTTTTTTTTCCCCAAGATTTTATTTATTTATTTATTCATTTGACACAAAGAGAGAGAGAGAAAGAGAGAGATCACAAGTAGGCAGAGAGGCAGGCAGAGAGAGAAAGGGAAGCAGGCTCCCCACTAAGTAGAGAGCCTGATGCGGGGCTCGATCCCAGGACCTTGAGATCATGACCTGAGCCACCCAGGCACCCTGATACAGGGAATTTTTAATTCTATCCTCTGTACCTATTTTATTTTAGAGAAATTGTCATTGTTTTGATCTGCTTTGTTCTTTATGTTGCAGCAACTTTTTACAGATGTGGCAAGTGGAGAAATTTCCCCAGAGTTAGCTGATGAAGCAGCAGCGATAGACGCCCTCGTCACAGAGCTGCAAGGCCTGAGCAACCAGTTTCGAAACCAGTACTGACCGTCCTGGGAACAGTAGCTGGAAAAGGAGCTTTCACCGTCTGAATTTCTCTTATACCTGTGTATCTGAAACACAAGATAATGATTTTTTAAAAAAATAAAATTCTCTTTAATGGTTAACATTTTTGTTTTGTGATTTTTCTACATGTTCGGACCTTCCAAAGTACATTAATTAAAAGTTCCCTGTTTCTTTAGGCTTACTTGCTGTTGAATTCAATATATTCTTCTGTATTCTGTGCCGGGGTCTTTCAGCCCAAAGAGCAAAAAATTATAGTTTGCTTTTTAGCATAGGGTTTATTCTCTCTCAGCCTAAAATGAATTAGATCATCCTTTGGAAAGACTTAGTCTGCAACAGGAAAAAATATCGGCACACTGCAAGTTTGTGGAATCATTAGATCGGCTGTATGATTATCCAAAAATGATAAAAGGTTAGATTGAATGGCAAAAGTCTTTTTCCTTCTTGAGACTTTGTATTTGTGTCAGAAAGATATGTTTGGCTAAATTAGAAATGGGGCATACGTTAGCTTCTAAATCAAGAAAATGCAAGGAAAAAATGACATAACTCAAATTTTGATTGGGCCATTAACCACTACTAAGCAGACTGACCCTCCTCACTTTTGTAGACTGCCAGCCCTAAAGATGGTTGTTTAATAAGGTTATTATAAGTGAAGACAGCCATAAATGATGCCATATTACAGAAATGCCAAAGTAAAAAGCTTTCTTCGTAATGTCTGTGGAAACAAATACTGAAGGCAACAACTGAGCTTAATAATCTCACTACCATAGTCGTAGTGAGGAATTCTCAGTCCCGGCTTGGGTTGCTGAATTTTGGGTCCCATGTATAACTCATTGGACCCTTGCTTTTTATCTGTGTTCTCATTTATAAAATCTGAATAATTTTTACCTCTGGCTTCCTTGTGAGTTTCAGCTTCCATTGGAAATTTTAAAATGCATACTCTACAAATACAAGTTTTCTGAACATTAAAAAAAAAAGTCTTCAAAAGCTTTGATGGATCAGTTTTAGTTACAAATGCTTACCAGTGCTTTTCCTTTCCTTCACCACCTGCTTCTCTTTTCTAGTACACTAGTCTAAAAAAAGTTAATGTCTGCCCTAAAGCCGTATGTTTTATCTCTTATAAAACATAGAAGCTATGAGAAAGACCAGTAAAGTGAGCTAGTAGCCTGAGTTAACATTAAATGTCCATTCAAATCTTTTACAGAAGCTATTGGAGAGTAGGTAGGTAAATGGATGGATGGATGGACGGAGTGAGTGAGGTTTTAAGATGAACTCTTTATCAGTACCCAGCTGTGATCCCCAATGGAAAATCGATAGACAAATACTTAGGAGGGCAAAGATTTCAGGAGTCAAATGGAAGATTGACGAAGAGTTTCCAAGGATTAGAAGTTTTTTGTTCTCAGTTTGTTTTCCTTTGGCTTCAAGGTAGAAAGACATGAGTGAGTCTGAGTTGTCACAAACCAAGTCACAAAAGGATCATCTCCTTCCAGGCCTGTTCTCAAATGCTATGTTGAATCAAATTCTCCAGGACTGCCCTACACCCTCTTTTATCTTGGAATGATCCCACAAAAGGGAGAGCTCTCAAATGTTTTCTTTTAAAGACATAGACCTGTTAATTATGTTTAATAATCTTACTTATGTGAGTGTTTAACATAACTGAAGAAAATGTATGGGGAGGTACTATGGTAAGATAGGAAAAGTTGGGATTTTATCAAAACCTCACCGGCTAACACTTAATACTTAACACTCAGGTACTTAATTTCTTCATCTGGAAAGTGAATGTGGTGATAATAGTACCTTCCATCAAGCTTTTAACATCTCTTAGAGCACTTTCACCCAACTGCAGAGTGTAACACAGTATCTTTAAAATGCTGTATTTCACTTACTAGAGGGTCTCGGATGCTTTGTATTGCTATATTATGATTTAAATATTTGCTATTTCCAAACATCTTTTATAAATTTCAGCTTTGGTTTTCGAGTATCACTACTTTTGTTTTTGGCATTACTTTTGTGCATCATCAGCTAGAAGAATATAAAAGATGTGTGATTCTTTATTGAGTTCCCATAGCATGAATGAATAATCATGCTAATAGCTACAAATTATGGAGCTCTTGCTAGGCACTACATAGGTCTGTGATACCACTGGGAAATTAAAGCTCACAAACTCTAAAAAGAGAAATAGCTAGAGCTCTCTCTACTTGCTATGTTAGGGCTAGAAGAAGCTTCCAGGGGTCAGCTGATTTCTGTCTTCTCTTTATCACAATGGGATGCCTGGAATGTTTGCCTGTCATTGTTTATAAGGTTCTTCAAGGAGAGAAATTCTGTGAAATCTCAGTTCTTAATAGCCTGTGGTCTGTAAAGTTTATTATAGTCCTTTTTTCTTTTAATTTAGTAAAGTTGTAATTAGCCTGTTTCCAAAGAAGCTGCATAATAAATGGGGGCCCTAACTGCAGAGGAGTGGAACCCCAATGGAATAAGAAATACCTTCTCTATATTCAAACCTCAAACTCAGGAAGCTTAGGGAGTTGATGCTGACTGAGTCCAGGAAGCAGAGCCATGGGGCGTGTGTCAAGCGCTCATGGGGTTCAGAACTGCAGAACTTGGACTTGAAGTTGGACTTTGGGTTGGACTTTGAGGTTCCTTTCTAGGGTTAGTGCTTGGCCTTTCCTCAGATGGAGCCTCAGTGTGGTAAGAAGGATCCCAAACGTTGAAAGCATTGACTTATTTGTGTATCAAGGCTATTCTTCATGCTTTGCTTGTTTCTGTTGGACATGCTATCAGGGTGCTATTCATAAGCAGAAATTTAAGGAAGAAATGATACCGAGTTGGTGTAGTAAGTAAACGCACCTACATTCCAGAGGCCACTCAAAGACTGTGACATAAGCAAAGGGAGGGCTCATTGGGCTCTTTGCAACCATTTATCCAAACTGTGGTAAATCTACCAAGTTAGAACCCTGGGTGAGTCTCATGAAAAGTACTTTTTTCCACTTCTGTTTTCTTAACATCCACATCAATCTAAATCACTGTTTAGATAAGGTAACTCTACTTTACAGGCCAAGAGTGAGGAATAAAACCCGTTAAGTAGATGCAACACACTTCCTTTCTGCCTGTTCACTCGACAGGCCCTATAGTGAAATGGCAAAGAGCCTTTATTCAGAGGGCGGGCGCCATGCTGTGGCGATACAGATGGATTTTTCACAACGTGCAGAAGTGCTTATAAATAGATAGGTTTCAATCAACAAGTAGCTTATTCAGGCATGTGCTCAAATATAGTAGCTGCATTCATTAGACAGACATTTCCACTAATCCCAAGACTATACTAATAAAAGAGTAATCCCTATGGGCTCAAGGTAGTGCTGGCTTGCTTTTAACTCTTATAGAGTCTTTCACAGACCAAGGCCTAATAATAATTGTAGCTGCATTAGGTTTTCACCAAATGAATTATAAAGCCAAGCTTATCTTGAAATTTTTTCTTTTATTTTTTTTTCAATTGCAGTAGCTCAAGTGGACAAAGAGGTACTCTTTACCCTGTATACATGGCTTGTAGCAAAACCAATTCAAGAGCAATTGTGTGTGCAATGTGTGTATGTGTGAGCGTGTGCCCACTGTGTGTCCTCATTACTTTATCATCAAGTTCCTTTTCTTTCCCCCTCGTTAATAAAGTGATTAATAAGGAGTTCGCTTCAGCGGATTTTGTTTTTTTCCTTTGGCTTTCGGGTAAATAAGTTAATGTCAATTTTGAGCTTTTTAGACTCAGTAGAGCAGTTGCACTTTTCCTGTGGACCTTATCCTCGGGCTGGGCGCTTTACCCCTCCCGCATCACTCAAGAGCTCGCTCTAATTCACTTAGGACAGCGCTCACATTTTTTCCCTTGCCAATGATGTCAGTCCTGTCTTCCTTTTTATTATTCTGACTTCTTATAAACCGCTGTGACCTGTGAGTCAACCACACCATCTCTCGGCTCTGTGCCAGCAGGGTGATCTATGGAAGGGGACTCCTGCCAAGGACTTTGAGGCGGAAAACTGATAGTATTAAAAGAGGTCTTCTGAACGGTCAGGATCAGCCATGTTTGAGTCTCCGGTGGTGGTACTGCCAGAAAGGGGCGGGAGGAAGTAAATCACAGTAATGTTGTTAAGGAGCTAACCCATGCGTTGCTAACTTTTTCCAGACTGAGGCCTCACGTGAACGTCAGTATCTGTGGACGTGCAGAAGTTACCGCCGCTCCCGGACAGAGGAGGGCCGCTCGAAGCCTGTGCTGCCCCGGGTGCTTCTGGAAGCCCTTAACCACTCTGTAGCCTGTCAGCATCCACAGACAGAGATGTTAGGACAACATCGATCGGAAGATGCATGTAGAAGTGCTTTCGTCTTGTCTTTTCTTTCTTTTTTTTTTTTTTCCCTAAGGTTTTATTGATTTATTTGAGAGCAAAAGAATGAGCAGGGGGTTGGGGAGGCAGGCAGAGGGAGAAGCAGGTGCCCTGCTGAGAAGTGGGGCTCCATCCCAGGACCCTGGGATCAGGATCCAAATTGAAGGCAAACGCTTAACTGACTGAGCCACCCAGGCACCCTGTAGACGTGGTTTGGAAATGAGACAGTTTAACAGGAATACATGTCAGAGTGTCCAGAAACCCCTGAGAGTAAGCACGGACACCATCTTTTCCGTTCCTCAGCGGGGAGCTTGATGACATTCAGTGCTGCTGGGTCATGACACCGAAGTCATGTCTTCATTTGGTCTCAGCCTCCCCGCGTTTCTGGGCTGCGCGTGTGGATGGGGGAAGGGAAGACGCCGAGAATGGGATGGATTTGTACGAGGTGGTCGATTTTTATATCATCGCGCCTTCTCCAGTTGGACCCGGGCCGGGAAAAGGAAAGCGAGATGGTGAGAAGCAGCGGCAGGTGGGAAAAGCACGACCCGAGGAACTGACCGACGAGGGGAGTCAGGGCGAAGCTGACCCAGACGGAAGTTCCTGCCTCTCCACTTCCTCACTATGACCACACCTGAGCCACACCTGAAACCACTTGGGGCCTCAGTTTCCCCAGCTCCAGAATGCAAATCACCGCCCTACAGACCAGACGGAGTTGCTGTGGGGATCGTGTTGGATGCTGTCTGGGAAGTATTTTGTGAGCAACTGTGCACAATTAGTTCTTGTTAGGATCAAGAGAAAGGGGCATTGTGGATGGTCTTTCGGGTCCCAGGGACCGGTGGAGTCCCTGGGTGGGGGCATCCAGCCTCTTGGCTCCAGTTTCCATAATCCCCGCGGGGGTCACAACCCTGTGGTCTGAGAGACAATGTTGCAGAAGTTTTTCCAGCCTTGTGTGCCCCTCGTCGTTCTACTGACCGAAATCAGTTTGGCCTATAGGATGTCTGGTGCCAGTGTTGATAAAGCTGTCTTGGTATTTTTATAGCTGTCTGGCCAGAAAACCCGCTTTTGCTTCCACAATTCTCTTTCACACAAGAAGTGTGTATCCGCCACAGAGTTAAAGTGTGCTTTACAGACTCTGCTGGATCCCCTGGCCATAACCAGTAAGATAGAGGTTATTTTTGGGGGTGTGTGTGCTCTGATCCATGTTGACCTTCCCCTTTAATAAGTTACACAAGTGTTCCATCCCATGTTCATTGTGAAAAAATTAGAAAATACAAAAAAAAAAATAGAAAAATGTCAAATGGCCCAAATCCCCACCCTTGTAGAAAATAACCATGTTAACATTTTCCTGCTGGTGCGTGTGTGTGTGTGTGTGTGTGTGTGTGTGTGAAATAAAGAGAAAGGCTTTTTAAAAAATTAAAAAAAAATTTTTTATTAACATATAATGTATTATTAGCCCCATAGGTACAGGTCTGTGAATTGCCAGGTTTACATTTCACAACATTCACCATAGCACATACCTTCCCCAATGTCCATAACCCAACAAGAGATAGGCTTTTAAAAATTTTTTTAATTAAGCTTTCTAATAAAGCACATGGAAGTAGGCATGCCTTCAACCTGGTGGGGGCTCAGACCCAGAGTGCAGAAGGAGGCCCATGTACCACATATCTAAATATTTAAAAGTTGTAAATCAAGCTAAGAAACTGTGAAAATTTGTTTTATGCTTTGGATCTTAAGAAATGTTCCTATATAGTGACTTGGAAAGGCGTATCTTGATTTAGAATTCTCAAAACCTTGGAATTCCACAACAGAAGACGGTGTTGCAGGGAGAGTCAGTCCACTTTCAGCCGCCTTCTTGGGCAGGGGCCTCGTGTGCACAGGGGTGCACACTGAGCTACCATCTTAGTCTGTCATACCACCCAGAGACAGTCATAATGCCATCCTACAGACCTAGGAGTGTGTAGACCAGAGGCCACTCTGCCCTCGGGAGCATGGTCTGGGGGGTAAGGCCATGCCACCCTGGCTGCAGGCTTTGGGCTTTTGAGCTTTTTGACCTGAGCTGTGGTCTAGTAGGTCAGGTTAGTACAGGGTCTAGGTGGGTGTGTCCCCTTGGTCCTATGAGCAGGGGGTGTCTGGAGGATAAAAGATGGACCTATTAAAGCAAATGGCCCAGGGCTGAGGCATCTCTTGCCTGGTTTTAAAGATGGTGCCGATGGGAGAGTGATATCAGATACACCTCTTCCCCTCTCCCTAATTTTCCCTAGAAGAGAGAATTTCCAATCAGCATGCTAGGAAGCAAAAGAATAGCAGGAACAATTTAGCTTCTCTTTACCCTGCATTTCATCCAGTGCCGGAAGAGTGACGGAAGGAACTAGACCAGCCTGACTCTCCATGTGTGTCTGCCTGTCTGTCTGTCTCAAGACTTTCCGAACAGAAGAGTGCTCTCTTCTCTCCCATGCTCTCCCCATGAGTCTCCCCATTGAGTCAGGCCTAGGCTTGTCTGAGAGCTGACCTGTCTCTCTCTCTCTCTCTCTCTCTCTCTTCCTAATGGGGCCATAGTTCTGGATGGAGGTAGGCATCTGTTCTGTAGTTCCAAACTCTCCCTTTATGGATTTGTCCAAGAGCCACATTGCAGGCAAAGTATCTGGGGGATCACATGTGATAACACATCAAAAAAAATAAAATGAACACTTTGATTTCCATCTGTTGGAGTTCAGAGTGTGTACATCAATTGGTTTCAAAATCAGTCCAGAGAGGAGAGGAGAGAGTGATTAATTACTTGGACTCAAGCCCTAGCTGGGTTCATTGAGTTGTCTTGTGGATTTTTTTTTTTTTTTAAAGTCTGGTGAATTTTTAACCAGGCCTGTGAATCAGAGCCATCTAAAGAATTAAAAAAAAAAAAAAAAGAAAGAAAAAGACAACCATAAAATCCTAGACTTAAATCCTGGGGATTCTGATCCATTAGCCCCGAGAAAATGTATTTTAAAAGCTCCAAAGGTGATTCTGATACTTATTTGAACATCACTGAACATAACTGAGCTTTATACAATGAAAACAGATCCTAGATTGCTTTGACTTAGACTGACGGTAAAGAATAAACGAAAAAAAAAATGCACTGAAAACTGAAGGTCTCTGCATAAATTATTGTTACTTTCATTATGAATGATTATCTAGTATTGTTAATTACTACAGCTACTAAATAACATACATCTGGAGCAAAATACAGTAAAATAAATATCAGTTTTAATTGCCAGATTAAGAAACAACAAAGTATATTGGATATTTAGAACAACTAAATATATTTAGAACATATTGAGAACAACTAAATATATTGGATAAAGCATTTTTTAGAGATTTCCTTTTTTTTTAATTAAAAAAAATATATTTCCCTTCAAATGAGTGGCTGAGGGCACCTGGGTGGCTCAGTCGGTTAAGCATCTGCCTTTGGTTCAAGTCATGATCCCAGGGTCCTGGGATCGAGTACTGCATTGGGCTCCCTGCTCAGTGAGGGGTCTGCTTCTCCCTCTACCTCCATCCCCCATGCTTGTGATCTCTCTCTCAAATAAATAAAAATAATAATAAATCTTTTAAAAAAATTAGTGGCTGAATTGGTAGAGAAATAGGGACATTCTTGGTGGCCATAAAGCATGAATTGAGAGTGGTTAATGAATGCCAAATGGGGTGTGTCCCAGTAGGCGCATACTAATTCATGGGGGACTGAACTTAGGTATAAACCCATACTTGGAGACTTGAGGAGAAAGCTAGGATCCATCGAAGTGGCTCAGGGATCCTTTATATCCAAGACCATCCTCCATGAAAAGTAGAACAACAGTCACAACAAAAACTCACTCATTAGAGGGACATTGGTGGAAGACTTGTGTTTCTCAGCCTTGAGTCTGGGTTAAGGGGAAAAAGAAAAATCTCCTTTTTGATCATTCCTAACTGTAAGTCTCATCTTATACTGGAATTCTAAAGCCAAAAATTTGTATCTGGCTCACCCAGATTGATGCGCTACCAGATAGTTTATAGAATAAATCTCTTTAAAGGAAAATGCTTTGAACATAAACCTCAATGCATTATTCCCAAAAGGCTCCATGTAATAAGAATTCATAGTAAAATATCCGAAGTGCACCAGTAGGTATGGCACCGTGGAGAAGAATCAGTTGAGGGGTGCCTGTGTGGCTCAGTCAGCTGAATGTCTACCTTTAGCTCAGGTCATGATCCCAGGCTCCTGGGATTAAGTCCCACATTGGGCTCCCTGCTCAGCACGGAGCCTGCTTCTCCTTTTGCCTGCCACTCCTCCCTGCTTGTGCTCTCTCTCTGACAAATAAATAAATAAAATATTTAATTTAAAAAAAGAATCAGAAGAAACAAACAGAGTAAGATTGACAAAGGCCACAGATGTTGGAATTATAGGATATAGGAAAAGTACATTCTTATATTTAAGGAAATAAAAAAAGAAACCCAACTTTGAACATAGAAGACTATAAAAGTTTCAGAAAGATTTGAAAAAGAACCATATTAAACTTTTGGGAATGAAAAATATAATAATTGAAATTGGAAATTTAATAGTTAGGTTAACCTAGGGTTTAAACCTTGATACTACTGACATTTGGCTGGGTAATTGTTGTAGGGGGCAGTCTTGTGCATTGTAAGTTTCTTACTAGTATCTCTTGACTCTATCCTCCAGATGCCAGTAGCATGCTTTTCCTGGTGTGAAAACCAAAAATATTTCTAACATTAGTAATTGTCTCCTGATGGATAAAATCACTCTCTTTGAGAACCAAGATTTAACAAGAGAGCTGAAGAGGATTCATGAAGGAATGAAATAATGAAGCCCATCATATCAGAAAAAAGGAAAAAGAAAAGAATTTAGAAGACTTAGTTTCCAGAGGATTATGTGAATAAAAATTCCAGGTTATTAAAGAGAATGGGGAAAGGGCATTTGAAGAGTTAACAACTGAAATTTCTTCAGAAGTGATGAAAAATTTTGATTCTCAAATACAGAATTTTTATATAGATTTAAAAATCAACTTCTCAATTTACACATGCACACAACCTGCAGGGATTTTGAAAAGGAAAAGAATTTAAATGGCACCATTTATAATAGCATGAAAAATTAAAATACTTAGGAATTAATCTTTTTAAAAAGATTTTTATTTATTTTTTGACAGAGAGAGAGAGATCACAAGTAGGCAGAAAGGCAGGCAGAGAGAGAGGCAGAAAACAGGCTCCTTGCTGAGCAGAAAGCCCGATGTAGGGCTCAATCCCAGGACCCTGAGATCATGACCTGAGCCAAGGCAGAGGCTTTAACCCACTGAGCCACCCAGGTGCCCCAATCTTTTTCTTTTTTTTTAAGATTTTTACTTATTTATTTGACAGACAGAGATCACAAATTGGCAGAGAGGCAGGCAGAGAGAGAGATTGGAGGAAGCAGGCTCCCCGCTGAGCAGAGAGCCCGATGTGGGACCCGATCCCAGGACCCTGGGATCATGACCTGAGCTGAAGGCACTGAGCTGAAGCCCACTGAGCCACCCAAGTGCCCCAGGAATTAAATCTTTTTAAAGATCTTATATACCACAATAGAAAACTGAAACATTTTGGGGAAAATTAAAGAAGTCCTCAATAAATAAATAGTGGGAAATACTGTGTTCATGAATTGGAAAACCCAGTACAGTAGAGCTGTTTCTCCCCAAATCAACCTATAGATTCCAAATAGTATTAATCAAAATTATGGCAGATATTATTAAAAATCTGATTCTAAAATGTATATGGAAATTCAAGGGCTGAGAATGCCACCACAATCTTGAAGAACAAAGTTGAAGATTTATATATCAGAAATGAAGACTTATAAAATGACAGTCACTAAGACAGTATGATATTGATACAAGGACAAATAGGTCAATGGAATACAATATAGAGACCAGAAATACACAAATGCAGACACTTGACTTATGATAAAGGTGGCATTGCCAAACACTGGAGAAAGGGTGATCTTTTCAATAGTGTTGGGTTATTTAGATATCTGTATAGAAAAAAGTGAGTCTTGACCTCTCCTACCTCACACCATACATAAAAATCAATTCTTTTTTTTTTTCTTAAAATTAATTCTAAGTGAATTGTAAACCTAAGTGTGAAACAATAATGCTTCTAGAAGATAATATAAGAGAATATCTTCACAACATTGGGGGAAAGTAAAGTGTCCCTTGGGATACAAAAAAACACTAACTTCATAGGAAATTTAAAAATAGTTTTGAACTGGGGCGCCTGGGTGGCTCAGTGGGTTAAGCCGCTGCCTTCAGCTCAGGTCATGATCTCAGCGTCCTGGGATCGAGTCCCACATCGGGCTCTCTGCTCAGCAGGGAGCCTGCTTGCCTCTCTCTCTCTTCCTCTCTCTGCCTGCCTCTCTGTCTACTTGTGATCTCTCTCTGTCAAATAAATAAATAAAATCTTTAAAAAAAAATAGTTTTGAACTACATTAAAATTAAGAGCTCTGTTCATCAAAAGACCTGACAAGGAGAATGAAAGCTAAAAGGTGAGTGTAAATATTTGCAATACATATAATTGGAAAAGGATATGGACTCAGAATATTAATAAAAACTATTAAGAAGGAAAAAATAACAAGTAAAAAATGAGGCACTTCACAAAAGAGGATAACCAAACACCCAATAAAACTACAAAAACATGCTCAGACTCAGTCCTCAGAGAAATGCAACCTAAGGTCACCAGGAGATGAGCACATACTCAACAAAATGGCTAATATTGAAATGACGGAGTGTCAGTGAGCTTGTGGACCGAGAGCAAGTCTTACACATTGCTGATTATGGTCTAAAAATTGGAAAACAGTTGAGCAATATCTACTAACTTTGAGGGTAAGCATAGCCTGTACCCAGCAGTGTTACTCTTCGGTGAATATACCTGTAGACAAACACATGTGTGCATCCATGCATGCCAACTTTCCTACAGGATCGTTCATAGCAGCGTTATCCATAATGGCCTCCAAATGGAATCCCTCCAAATATCCACCCACAGTGAAATGGGTACATCCATGCAGGATGGCCATGCGGTGGAACTGTACACATCAATGACAGTGAATGTCCTGTACTAAACCACAGCAACATCGTGAGTGAATCTCTCAAACATTATGTGGAGCAAAGGAAGCCAGATGTGATGGGGAAAAAATGCATGCGGCATATTTCCATGTATATAATATAAAATTGAAAAGGCAGATGAAATTAAACTATAAAACTTAGTGATCCATACTGGCGTGTTAAAACTGTGAAGGAAAGCAAGGACTTGAATACCACAGAAGACAGCGGTTACTCTTGTGGGCACATGGGATGATGAGCAGGAGGGTGTGTGAAGGACTTCTGGGGGGGTTGCCAATAGCCTTTATTAATTTTGGTCATGGCTGACGTGGTTCGTTCACCAAATCATTAAGTTGTACGATTTGTTTTTTTTTTTTTTTTTTTTTTAAAGATTTTTTTTATTTATTTGACAGAGAGAGATCACAAGTAGGCAGAGAGAGAGGAGAGGAAGCAGGCTCCCTGTTGAGCAGAGAGCCCGATGCGGGACTCGATCCCAGGACCCTGGGATCATGACCTGAGCCGAAGGCAGCGGCTTAACCCACTGAGCCACCCAGGCGCCCCGTACGATTTGTTTTATCCATTTTTCTGAACGTACATTACAGTTCGTAGTAAAAAGCTTTAAAATATTAGGAACAGTGTAGGCCCCCTAATGTGAACCTGAGTGTCTGTTTTTCCCCTCTGGATCTTTCTACTCTTCTACTTCTTCGGCCTTTCCTTTTTTGGAGGAGCCCTGACTCCTTTTCCTTGCAAATCATAAAATTCACTTTTGAGAAAGCATACTGCTCTTTCAGGCGAAATTTGGCATCACAAACTGAAACTTACCCTGTGTAACTTTAACTACCACCCTCCACACAGAAACACCTTAAACAAAACACAACATTTTACAACCCTCCGGTGGCTTTACCCTAAGACAAAAATGTGGATACTTTGACACTATGCTCTAAATGCTTTATTTCTTTTGTCTCACACAGTTAAGATCCTGTGCCTTTCGTCCCATATTGCTCTCTGGATAAATAGTGTGGTACTAATGTAAGGGAAACCGGCCAGTTTTGAGTCATTGATAGAGTGTGGCCATCTTGTTGACCAAAGCCAACTTCTCACATTTCCTCTTGAAAAGCATGGTGTTGACATGTTTAATATCCTGTGGCATTTCCTCTGGGCTCCACCGTATGATGGAAAAAGTCCCTGTTGATGTCTGATGGCCAAGTTGAATAAGCAAGGCCTTGAGACGACCCACTTCACAGCTCTGGCTGGGGTGGTGATTTCCCTCAAAGCTGTAACAGGAATCCCGACAGTCGTATCTTGACAGGATTGCTGCACCGCTACTTTCAGGGAGAGTACTTATGTGTGCCTGGATGGGCTTTGAATAAATAAAAGTGAAATCTCGCCCACAGCTTGATAGGGAATGATAAATCAAAACCCAGCACATTACAGAAAAAAATGTAACTCTAAGGTTTTAAGCTTTTCTGGAAGAATTCCAAAAAGGCATATTTTAAGGGAACGTCTCAGGGCAACCCTAAATAAACCGGTGACATCCAGATCAAAGACGCTGTGCTTTATTAGGCATCTCCTGACCCGGCCAAACCTACTGTCCTCTAACTATTACATGCATCCTGATAAACCCTTCCTTCTCTGTCCTTTCTTCCTCTGAGAGCCATAAGAATCACAAATCAGCCCTGACAACATTTGGTTTCTCATCTTCAGGAATGTAGCTGGTACATTCTTTATGTGAAAGAGGCAATCCTAGGCAGGGGTCTGACCCAGACAGAACGAAGAGTATCTTATTTCATCTGCACAGAACAAAAGAGTGTCTTTCCTTTTGCAGTGCCTGCATTTGAGTCGGAGGACTTGGATAAAAGCAGACTGACTGAGCTTCATCCTGAGGACATAGATGTGGCCAGCAGCGAGAGGGGTCCACTGAGGTAAGAGGGTCCCTCTCTCTCCTCCATGATTGATCTTACAGTACAGTTCTGACTTGCAAAGGGAGCAGTGATTGACGTGGGCTTCTTTTTCCTTGACTGTAACCTTCCACCAAATTAAATGCTTCTGCCACTGATCCCAAGTCCTGTAGGTTCAGTTGGGCATAGTTCGTAAAACGTCATGAATTTCCATAAGTTTACTCTGTGCTAGGAATGTAGTCAACTATGCATGAGGCAGGCTGCCTTCTGATAGTCATGGCCTTCTGTAATCTCCTTCTTTTAAATATTTAGTTTCTCCTCACTAATAAAATATTGGCAACATTGAAGGGTGTCCCTTCCATAATTAGGTTCCATAAAGCAGTGGCTTCTGACTTCCAGCAGATGCTGTCCCTCGCTGGCTTTGATAGAGCAGGCTGCCATGTTGGAGAGGTCTGTGTGGTCAGGGACTGAGGGTGGCCTCAGGCCAACACTTGGCAAAGCCCTGAAGGAAGCAAGGGATCTGAGGAAGTCCACTGGTCCAACAACCCTCCAGAAACAATTCTACCAACAAACACTTGAGCTGAGAAGCACGTGTTTCTCCTCCTCGGTTGAAACTTCAGGTGAGGTTTTGGCCAACCGAATCCCTGATTTCAGTTTGGTGAGAAACCCTGGAGTAGAACCGGTTCAGCTATCCCTGAATTCCTGTCTCACAAAAACTGTCAATGTGTGCCTCACGTTGGTAATTTGTTATATAGCAAGAGGTAACTAATACAGTAGATTTTACCTGTCATTTTTCTTTCCATAACATAAATATGCACTTTGGGAAATGTTTCATTGTTATTTCTAAGATAGTAGGCAGACATACAGTTATACCCCGTACTGTGTTGGAATCAGTCATTTCTTTAGAGAGTTATCTGTGAACCAACAGATCATATAAGGGGAAACATTAAGAAGTTTCTGGTCTAAAATATGGCTCTAGTTATGTCATTCCTCTACTTAAAGACCTTCTAGAATTCTCCAGGAAATACAAACTCGCATGATGTGACCCCAAACTACCTTTCCAGGCTTTCTCCCCATTATATCGCTCCTTGTCACCCTTCCGACAGTGTGGCCCAACCCTTCCCATGTCTGTCTTCTCTCCTCCTGCCCTTCATAGTGCCCCCCCCCCCCCGACCACCACCTCATGTCTGCCTGTGGAAGGCCTCTCTCTTCTATGGAGCCTCTCCAAGATCACACGCCTACCCCTATGCCCAGAGCCCTGTCTCTCTACTCTATCCCCTCACACCACTTTCGGCCTTGCTTCAAGAACCTCTCACGTGCTGACTTTTATCCTGCTTTGCTTTCCAGCCTATCTCTGCTTCTGCCTTCTCTGGTTTCCTACATGAGACTAAAGTCTCTGTGAGGACAGAAACTGTTCATCACTCTCTGTGTGGCCCTTCCCACACCTAGAGTGTCACCTTGGGCATGGAGAGGTGGTGGTCTTCTGATGTGTGTGAGGTTGAATATAATGAAAGGTGGACTGGGTTGTGGAGCAGCCTTCCTGAGAGGGGGTTCAGAGAAGTGCTGCTAAGGAGGGGCCCTAGAGCTAGACAAGGTTGGGGGACGAGGCATGCCTGTCTCCACGCAAAGAGTCCCCATGGACATGAGATGGTTAAAGTCTCCTGAGGTAAAGAAATGGAAGTTGTAGCTTCCAGCCACAGCTTTCTGTAATGCTGTGCTTTGGGCAGGAGACTTGGAAGCAGCCTGGTCAGGCAATGTGGGATCCCTGCCCATTTCGAGCTCCCCTCACAGTGATGGCCGTACGCTTGGTTTTCCCTTGGTAAGGCTGTGAATTTACCAGGCTGAGCAGTCTATATCCAGTCCCTTATTTAGTCACAGGTGATTCTAGATGCTTTTCTCTGATGATGCTCTGAATGGGTCCTCAACTTCCCAGGTACACAAATCCCACTTTTAGGAACCAAACCACCTACGCTGTGTGAAGACCCTGTTTGTAACCAGTCTGGCAGCACCTTGTCCTTATAAGCCCTTCTGCTTGAAATATTTAAAATTTCAGATGTTAGAGACTCATTTTTTTCACCAACCTTTGCCAGGTTATTGGATGTAACCAATTACATCTGGGTTACTGGATGAGCGTTTCCTGTGTGTCAGGCACCATGCTGGGTGCTTAGGGTGCAAAGCTCGCTAACAGACTGCCCTGGCCTAAAGGATGCCTTGTCTGGCTCAGAACATAGGTTCTCTCAGTACATTTCTCTGAGCACTGAAACCCTGCTGCGTGGCACACAAGCCAGGGGGTGGGGACGCTCAGCCTAGAAGCATAGGGAAGCCTAGCAGGAGAGCTGACAGATTCTGAAAGGTCACCCTGGGAATAAAGGTGGAAAAACAGAAGGTGCAATCAACAGAGTTGTTTTTTGAACACGTCCTCTCTGCCAGCAGCTCTCTGCCCTGTCCTGAGAGATCTGAGATGAATGAGGGACCCTCCCTTCCTTCCAGGAGCTTGGGAGGGTGGTGGGGGCAGAAGTCAGGTGAGGCCCCCAGGGCCTGATTCCTGGGGACTGGGGGAACCCAAGGACCATAACGCCTATGGTCAGCACACGCCACACCTTCCGTTTTAACTTAACAATCACTTCTTGCCTCTAATCTTTTGTGGCTGCTGGTGGTGTTTTTCTTTCTTTCTTTCTTTTTTTTTTTTTTACATTTTTATTATTATTTATTTATTTGAGAGAGAGAGAGAGAACACAAGCCAGGGGGAGAGACAGAGGGAGAGCAAGAAGCAGGCCTCCTGCTGAGCAGGGAGTCTGATGCGGGGCTCGATCCCAGGACCCTGGGACCATGATCCGAGCCAAAGGTGGATGCTTAACCGACTGAGCCACCCAGGTGCCCCGCTGGTGGTGTTTTTTAAAGAGCAAACATCATTCTTCTGAGCATCTCAGGCCTGTAGACCTAAGACCCCATCACTGTGGACTGAAGAATTCCTGTCAGGTCACTGGTTTTCTCTTCCCTGTTTCCCCCTTCCTCTCTTCTTGTGCCTCACCTTCATGAGGGGGCCATCGGACGGGAGGGAGAGGAGGGGGCCTTGCCCTCTTCGGTGGTCTTGATGACTCCTGCTGGGTTCATCGTGGAAGGCCTACAGTAAAGTGGTCACAGTG
Source organism: Mustela nigripes (assembly GCF_022355385.1). Classification (NCBI taxonomy): domain Eukaryota; kingdom Metazoa; phylum Chordata; class Mammalia; order Carnivora; family Mustelidae; genus Mustela; species Mustela nigripes. Next base: position 29,971,980 of record NC_081563.1, on the reverse strand, counting down.
AGAGCGACAGCTGATGTCTCTGTCAGTGGTCGCAGCCAGGCACAGCTGGTGGTAGTTGTGACTCCGCTGCTCATCGACGGTGTGGCTGTGGGCACATTTCCTAAGGCTTGGAGTGCGGTTATCTCATCTGTAAAATGAGGTAAAAAGACAGTCTTCACAGGGCTGTGTGTGGATTCGTACTTCTGTGCCGAGGATACTGTCTTCATAAGGACTCTATGAGGTGCTTCACAAATGCGAATTCCCCCCTCTTTTCCTTTAAATTAAAGAGGTTTTTCCAGCTTTGTTAGGATATAGTTGGCATATGGCCTTGTGGGGCTTGGGGTGTGCAGAATGACGTCTGATTTGCGTGTCTCTGGCAAAATGACTCCGCACCGGGGTTAGTCAATCCCTCCATCGTCTCATAGTTACTTTTGTGTATATGTGTGCTCAAATTTATTTTCTAATTTTTCTTAAATATATTCTAATTTTATGACAAGAAAAAAATTTAATTGAAGAAAATAGGAAGTCACACTTGTTCTGAGTGTATAAGAAGAACACTTGATTTTCAGTTCAGGAACTCAGTCATCAGTTGAGTTCTTCTTTCTTTTTTCCTTTTTTAAGATTTTGTTTATTTATTTGACAAAAGAGAGAGAGCACAAGTAGGCAGAGCAGCAGGTAGAGAGAGAGGGAGAAGCAGCTCCCCACTGAGCAGGGAGCCCCAATGTGGGCTCCATCCCAGGACCCTGGGATCATGACCTGAGCCGAAGGCAGATGCTTAACCCACTGAGCCACCCAGGTGCCCCCAGGTTGAGTTTTTCTACAAGGACCCTGGGGACAAGTAGGTGGCCCCCTTCTCGCGGCAAGTGCAAGTGTTACACTTGGTAGCCTTCTCTGTCTGAGCTGAGGGAAATTGGTCATTATCTTTGTTACCTAAACCAAGTGATCGGACATTTTTGTTCCATTCTGGGAGAACACCACCGTCTCATTTTTCTCCAGCTTACCTTGAGAAAGTCAAGGGAGTTGGTAGTTTATATTGGCAGGATTGAGAGAGAACATAAAAATGGGTGGAACACATATTCGGTGATGGATGAGGATGTGAACCTTTTTGGCTTAAAAATCAGTTTTCCCTTGCTCTTGTACTCAGGCCAAGGAAGCGCCAATTACTTTGGGTCTTTCTTGGAACAATTAATTCACCTGGAATGCCTTCCTCTCCTCCCTTCCTATCATGCCTTCTCTATGACTTGTTTTCCTTTAGTCAAAGAACCTTTATGAGGGCTGTATGCTGTCTTAGGGACAGAGCTACCGGATGAGAGGACAGCTGGGGGCGGGTTGGGGGGGGAGGGGAAAGGCATGCGCACACTCACACCCTCCACCCCTTGCATGAGTTGGGTGCATCTGGCTCAGAGGCTCTCCGTAAGGGGAGAAGGCAAGGGCCCCAGGACCCGAGGGTCTGCAGGGAATCACTCAGAGAAGTGGAGCGAGGGGGTGCAGGCCCCACAGGGCCGAGAAGGGAGTCAGCACAGGCAGAATGAGTGACGGGGCTGGGGCACGCACGTGGGTAGCCTTCCAAGAAACACAGGTCAGTAGGGGTGACGTGCCGAGGAGCGGGGAGCAGTGTGGGGAAACCCACTGGTGCAAATGGCAGTAGGCAGGAGCCTCTTTCTCACACGTCTCTGCACACCTGACCTCTTTCTGGGTGGATCTGGCTACAGAGAACGAGAGAAGCATCCAGTGCTGTTCTGGAAAGGAGGATCCAAACCAAACCAGGATGTGGTCACTGCTGTGGAGTTTGTAGGCCCTGTGCTGGGCTTCCTCACCAGGGCTGTGCCTCACGGTCACCCTGGAGCTCTGGAACGTGCACCTTGCACGATTCTGATTCAGCGGAAGGGGTATGGCCTCCATTTCCCCCCCTGAGAACCTGTGTCTAGTGAAACCATGAGCAGGAGAGGTGGTGAGCGTCTCTGTTTTCCCGGCACTAGGCAAAGAGCCTCGGATGATAGGGGATAAAATACACAAATGGAAGTTTACGTGTCCAGAGGAGGCTCAGCTCAGCACACAATGGTCAGTGAGGCCCATTTCCTCTCAACTTGACCTTCAGGTGTCACACTGGCTACTCTGAGGTCAGCCATGCTGGGAATATTTACACCAGGAAAACTGGCAATGCAAAAAATCAGGGCATTTTCCTCTGTAGAAAGCCAGTTGGTAAACCTTTCCTAAAACACCACCGTGTGCATTTGTGCGTATATATGGTCTCATGGAACTTCGTCTCCGTAGTAAGCCCAGATTCTATACGCGGAGTAACACTGTACTGCTTTCTAACCACTTTGAAATGTGTTGCCTTTCTGTCACAATAACCCACGAGAGTAAGTTGGGGCAGTAGTGCTATCCTCATTCGAAAGAGACACTGGCTCAGAGAGGTCACACAGTGAGGAGGACAGACCTGACCTGAACCCCACCTCTGACTCCCAGCTGTGCGCTTCCTAACCCGGCAGGTACGGCCCCGCGGTCAGATGTCTGGCTCTGAGTCACTGTCTTGACCACAAGGGCTTGCAGGGAGCAGACCGGACCCTGTTCTCAGATATCTGATAACAGGAAGTGTCCCCAGCACTGGCAAGTGGAGCTTTAATACACGACCCCCCACCCCCGCTCTGCTCATTTTGTGCATCAAGTGTTCTTATGACCTGACTGGGCAGGCTTACAGGGACCCGCAATCTAGGGGGGGCTTATATTTTGAGGGGGGTGTCATGTGGTGCCCAGGGAAATGTGCCTTTGGCTGGCACGGAAGGAAGGGATTCCAGAACTTTTTAAGACCCACCCCATTAAGGTCTTGGCCAAGGCCATGGGAATTTCCAAATATTTCACTGGTTCTAATTGAGGTAGCAGTGAGTCGGAGGATAGTATGAGGCTTGAAGATTTATGTCAGCCTGGAAAATTCCCAGTAGACAGGGAGCTAATTCTAAAATGGTGAAAATAGCAGCAAACTCAACCAGCGCCAACAGATATCACCTGCTGGGGACCGAGTGCGTCCTGAGGCAGCAAGGAAAGAGACTCTTCGTTCCCGGGTGATGCTCCCCACCCTTCTTTTGTCAGGACCTACCTGCTATCACCTGGGGTAAACAACTGAGTGAAAAACTGTTCACATCATGGAAAAATCACACTGAGAGACTTTTTTAAGACAGAATTTTCCTTATGGGGTTGAGGTGGCTGGGATTGTTCCACTCACGTGACCCAAACCCCCACGCAGATTGCCACACCCAGAGTTCCTTGTGTGTCCATCAAGCTCTCTGACCCTACCTGGGACTCCCGTGGAGTTGTCAGGTGTCACCTCCTCTTTAGTTGTGAAGGATGTCCTGTCTGAGGGATGAGCTTGTGGATGGTGCCAGATGGAAAAGCGCGGAGAGTCATGATCTGTGTAGCTGTCCCTGATATCAGGCCTGCAGAGACTTCCGCGGGATGAGCTCAGAGCCTCTGGGCCTCCTGGAGGAACGTGGATGATTCCTTCACCACCATGGCCCCCCACTGCTGCCGCCATGCTCCTGGCCACCCCCAGTGCTGGGCACAGAGTAGAGACTCGCTTTCTTTGGAATCCATAAACACAAGTGGCCCCCTGACGTGTCTCAGACATGGAGCAGTGGGAGTCCAGGAGGGTTTGTGCAGAGTCCCTGTGGTTGAAAGTGGATGGGCAATGCTGGGACTGAGCACTCCCAGTGGGCCCACCCGTGCTTCAGCAGAGAACCCGCCTCAGGAGCTCTGTCATCGCTGTGAGGGACTCAGAATTTTGGACACAGGGTGCGAGGGGAGTTTGGAGGGGACCGGTGGAAATAAAAGAGTCAGCAGGAGGAAGGGGCAGGATAAGGCCAACATTCACAGGCCAACATTCTCGAAAACCTGTTGCTGTGTTTTGGGTCCCAAAGCATCTGCCTTTGGCTCAGGTCATGATCCCAGGGTCCTGGGATGGAGCTCCAAGGCAGGCTCCCTGCTCCCTCTCTGCCCCTCCTCCCCACTTTTGCTCTCTTTCTCTCTGTCATGCTGTCTCAAAGAAATAAGTAAAATCTTAAAAAAGAAAAAGAAAATAAGAGAGAGAGAGAGAAATGCAGAGTTACTGTCCCCACCCTGACCTCCTGACTCAGAGTCTGCAGAACCAATCCCTGGGGAATTCTGGTGGATTTATGGCTTGAGCGCCACAGCTCTGAAGCCGGACAAGCTTCTGCCCACTGACTCAGGCTAGGACCAGGGCACATCCAGGCATTGGAATAACTACTCCACAGTGACCTAAAGATGTTTGCAATCGAGTCGGAGCAAAAGGGGCAGAGTCACGGGGCAGGGGGGTCTCTTTTCCCCCCCCCCCCCCCCCCCACATACCCATAGATACACACACAGATAGACATATGCGCACACACACGTATGTGATATCATAAAGGACCTGGAGTCAGAAGACATTTGGTTTCACGCCTGGCTTTGTCATGGAATAACTTAATACTCGTGGGACCTCAGCCAAGTCTCTGAATTCTCTGAACAGGTTTCCGTATCTTTAAAAAGGAGACAATGCATGACTCCACTGAGCTGTGCACTCACAGGGAGCAAGCAGGAAACATTCTATATGTACTGACTTATAGAGTCCCGGACAACCCATTGCCCACAGTTGACAGGTGTGGGCCCAGAGGCACTCACCAGCTTGCTAGAGATCACACAGCTTGTGGGTGATCTCACAGCAGAGTGAGCCCACACTCTGTCCATGCCCTATGTTGGGGACCCCACCGAGTGACCAGTAGAGAGGTAGGGAGCAAGCAGAAGGATGGACACGAGCCCCCCAGGCAGCACCTGAGCCCCCAGGAAGTGATGACTGTCAATACTGTCCTTGCATAGGTGATCATTGGAGAAGATATGGCCTTAGTTGGGTATCAGTAGTCATTTCTTTAAGATGCTTTTTCTTGTCTCTATTTTCCTGAAATTAATGTCTTTCTTTCATTGGGAGAATAAGTCAGAAATTGTCATTTATAAAATCCCTCCTGACTCGCTCCTATGAGTGCCTCATATGACTTGCTCCTTCTCAGCATGAGGAAGAGAAGGACAGAACCCTTTCAGAACCTGGGCAACTCCTAGCTGTAGAAGCACAGAGGACACTTAGCCCAACTCTGAAAAAGAGCCCATCTCCACCTCTCTTTCCACAAGTCACAACAAATGACCCTCAAGAAGGACAGAGCACGTTGCTTGCAGCAGACCATTCAGTCTGCCTTTTGGTACCTTCCTACACCAGGGACCAGAACCTCTGGGGAGGGGGTGTCCTGTGTCGCCTTAGTTCCACTGCATCCAGAATGAACATTCTCAACAATAAACCTTTCAGTGCATAAAGTAAGGGCATGGAGGAATGCATGTGTTAGAGATGCAGGGTTAATGACTTCCTAAGTGTGGAAAATTTTCCCCCAAAGTGTTTCTAAATATAGAAAACTCAACATAATAAATGACAAGGGCTCACAGATCTTGGCGGCAACTGTAGCAGGGGGCAAAGTGAAGAAGGAGAAAGAGTTTCCAATTCCCAGGGCCGGCCGGCCCACGCTGACCTCCGGCTACCAACGGTTTCATCATCGCCCCCACTCAGGGGCTCTTTAGATACATAATCTAAGTGGAAACCCAATGTATTATTATTATTTTTTTTTTGTCATTGACAAAACCCCTAAAATAGATTGCATTTCTCTCAGCCCTTCTGTACCAAGAGTGTTGGGGAGGTTGAGAATGTCACTGGTCACATTGTTCTTTTCTCCTGTGTCCCTAAAGGGCTTTGTTGGGGGCCTTTGTTAATGGCTGTCAGATACTCCCATGCCTCAGCATTTTTAACTTACCAGGAGCTTGTTGGACCAAAGAAACGGAAACCATCCTTGATTCTCTGCAGACTACATTACCAAGATCGGCTCCCGTAATCATCAGGGACTGCTCTCAGTCTTCCCGGCTGAGCCATCTTTTGCTTCTTGACGACTGTGACCCTCCTCCTCACCATGGGTGGAGAAAACTGGTAGAGGCGTAGGAGATGGGAGGATTGTGGAAACCCCAATCTCACTAAGGCTCCCCAAACCTTCCTTCCTGGAAACAAGGAAAGGCCCAGTCTTAGCACAGAAAGGATTCTCAAAGATGTATCAAAAATGCTCAACTGAAGGAAATTATGAATTAATGTTTTGGGGATCACAGCTGCCTGAATGGGTCCCTTCCAGCTCTGGCTAGTTCCCAAAGAGCGAGGGACCCATCAGAGGCTCTGAGTATACTTCCTCAAAAAAACCAAAAGGCTCTGGAGGAGTTCTCTGGGCCTTTGGTGGGCCCCCCTAGAAGAATGGCAGCATTTTCAGTCCTGGACTGAGCCTTTGTCTTAGCGTGGGAGACAAGAGAACTATAGAAGGGCAGGCAAGTGGCTGTGATGTCCATTTATGAACAAGATGGTACCCATTTCCTGAGAGATTGTCAGGGAGCCCTGGGCTACATGTTTTGACTTAGAAAGTCCTAGGAGAGTAGAAGGAAAGGTCACCAGGTTATTTAAAACCCAAACTTGATACTTGGATGTATTAATGGCCTGGCATACGGGGGTTGAGAAATAAGTCATTACTCCCCTTGCTGCTGCTCAAGGCCTCACCCACATACCGTTCTGAGGTGAGGACTCTACATTTTGAGAAAGATTAAGGTATCCAAAGTGGTCCCAAGAAGAAGGAAAAATAAAACAGTATGAAAAGAAAGCATGGAATTAGGTCTTATGTAGAATGTTTAAATGTATCGGGAAGAAAGCCACAGGACAATGAAATCTCTGTATTTAAGGAAAAGAGGTTGCTTAAAGAAACAGTGCTGATCTATTTCCTCCTGTCAGCTAATTAAGTGGTTTTTATTGCCAGTTACCCACGATGTTCCATCTCGGGCAGTGTAGGCATTGAATTAGAATGTCTTCTAAGGGAAGATCTGGAGGATTCAGTTCTGGGGAGGGAACATGAGGAACAGATTCACCCCACGGGCCATGCAAACGAGAGCCTGCCAAGGTTCACTGGTGCTTCCTGAGCCTACCTGCTGACCTGAGGTGATGGAGAATTCTCGTGAGGGAGCTTTCAAAAGACCTGGTGACCAAAAAAAGAAAAAAAGAAAGAAAAAGAAATATTCAATCTTAAGGTTAATTAACTATAGGGCTTCTTTCCTTGGGGAGTCTTTTTTTTTTTTAATTAATTTGTTCATTTATTTATTTGACAGAGATCACCAGTAGGCAGAGAGGCAGGCAGAAAGAAAGAGTGGGAGAAGCAGGCTCCCCCCAAGCAGAGAGCCCAATGCAAGGCTTGATCCCAGGACCCTGAGATCATGATCTGACCTGAAGGCAGAGGCTTAACCCACTGAGACACCCAGGCACCCTTCCTTGGGGAGTTTTCAGAATGATAGCCACTTTCCTCATTTTAAGGATCATTTTCCTGGAGCCAGAGGGCTATACCAGATATCCTCTCAAAGCTCCGCCTATTTTTATGAATTTGCGATGTATTAGAAGTCTGAAGATGGAAATCCGCTCCTGGCTAGCCTGCATCAAGGGGCACGTAACCAGTCTCTAGTGGGGCAAGGCTGTGGTCGGTCTGAGGGTCCTGCCCAGGGGGTGGTGTACCCCCTGCACGCTTCCTTCTCTCCCTTTGTCTGTGTGTTGGCTTTGGATTTTTGTTTTCGTTTTTCACCCAGCAGAACACATAACCCTTGAGAGGCCTGGCTTTCGTAAAGGGAGTAAAAAGGAGTTGCCTCTCTCTCCTTGGTTCCAGGCCAAAATATTCTGGAGAAGGGCTAGGTCAGGGGCACCCCCCCCCCCAAAAAAACAGGCAGCCCATCTCTCAGTGGTTGGAGCGGGGAGGGAACAGAGCCCAGGAAGAAGGAGGGAGCAGATACCCACAGATAGCCATCATGGTACCAAGCCAAATGCTAAATTCTAAGTTTGCACGAGGCTTGGGAGAGAAAAGAGAAAGAAAGAAACAGAACACAGGTCAGAGCAGGGCTGGGAAAGAGTGAGGGACAGGGTGGCTCTGGAACATAGGTATGCTAATTGAAAGGACATTCAGTTCTACTCTTGAATGAAGATGCCCCCGGCCATACGTTTTTCTTGCCAATTTCCTTTCAACCTTAACTAATAACTTTTCCTTCTTAAATTCTGTCTGAGCTAGTTGGCAGAGCATAAAAACACTTTGTGCTTGGTATAGCTGGAAAGACTCCCATGACGGTTTTTGCTCGCCTCATTTTGTCTCTTAAGTTTCTACCCAACACGATCCCTTTCTTAGTTGGCAACTTGGGGGGGACACAGAGGGCAGAAAACTCTGTCAGTAGTAGCTGCGTCTGTTTACTTGCTCCAGCCTGTCCTGCGGGATGAACTCCAGCCGTGAGTGGAATGAACACTGATCGGCAGTTGAAGCTGGACCGAGAGACAGGGTCTTAGCTTTCCCGGAATGGACCACCAACCTGATGGCAGCGGCGGTCACAGAGATGTGCAGTGGGGATGATGAGGACTTGGGAGCCGGAAAGATGCGGATTTGAATCAGGCTGTCAATGAGCAAGGACTGAAACGGAGGCTGCCGGCACCTCCCAGGTCCCCCTTCCCAGCCAAGGCATTCATTCTCCTAACTGCTGAGGAGACTGGCTGCTGAGGCCTCACATCTGAGTTTCCTCCTAGGACAGCCATGACTGAGGGACCCAAGTTACACTTCTCCCAGAATGGCCTGATGCAAGGGTTCAGAGCCCAGGGCTTGCCCCTCCATTCAGGGCAGTTCTGAAGGGATTCCAGTTCCAGAGCTTCCAAGGGATCTGCCAGAGCCTTGCTTGGGACTGACTCAGTGTTCAACCTGGGCATCTGTCCCATCCTGCTTCCTCACTGCCTAACAGGTGTTGCTTCGGAGAGCACTCCCCACTAAAGCTCCTACATGCAAACGTCCCTCTCAGCATCTAAGACAGATACTCCCTTGTAGGACTTTTTCCATCAGGATGAAAGCCAGCCAATGTGTGAATTGAGCAGGTTTCTCGTAAAGTTATTCTAATGTTTTTAAAGCCTCGACCTGGATGGTTCAGTCCCAGAATTGAGCCACAGTTAAGTAGGATACAGTCTATTCAACCAGAATAATTTAAAAAATAACTCAGGTCCTTTACTGATTCTACTGGGAGTGGGGCTTCTGGCTGCAAGTTACTGAAAACCCAAGCTTGTTTAAGGAAAGGAAAAGTTTGTGGGTTCTCATGGTCAGTGGGGAAGGTTCGTGAACTCTGAAGTCCAGGGGTAAACTTTCCTGCGTGTCTGGATGCAGGAGCTTGGGGGGGTGGGTCGTAGGACCTGCTCTGTCTTCCTTCTTCCTTTATGCTGCCGCCAATATCAGATAGGTTTAAACCACCTGCTGGCAAGATGGCTTCCATTACCTGCATTGTCTACTCCAACATTCCAGCCCCAAGGCTCAGGTTCACAGTAGAAGAGAGAATGCCTCTTTTCCCGGTGCTCCCGTGGAACAGGTATGTTGCAGAGTGGTTGACAGCAGGGAGTCTCACCCCATGTTGCCCGGGTGCAAATTCCTGTTATGTCCCTCAGCAGCGATTTGACTATAGATGAATTACCAGACTACAACTGTATCTGTACAGCGGTCCAGAACAATGGGAGCCAGAAAACAGTGAAACAACACCTCAAAAGTCCTGAAGGAAAACAACTGCCAACTTAGAACTCATACCCAGTGAAAATATCTTTTAAAAATGATGGTGAAATAAAGACATTTGCGGATAAACAAAAACAGTAGCTTGCTCCTAGCAGATATGTGCTAAAAAAAATCTGAAGATTATACTTTAGAGCAAAAGGAAAGTTATCCTGAATGGAAAGTCTGAAATGCAAGCAGTAAAGAACAAAAATGCAAATGTGGCTCCACTGGTTATAACGGTTCTTCGTGATGGTTTTTGTTGTTTTCCTATCACTATATAATGGCAGCCGTTTCATTATCTCTGTGTGTTGGCTGGGCTCGGTGCGGCAGGTCTTCTGTTGGTTTCCCTTGGAATGTCTCCTGTGGTTTCCATTAGATGTTGGCGAAGGCCAGAGTCATCTGGAGGCTCAACCGGGACACCATCATATCTGGGCCTCGCTCACTCTCCATATGCTGTCAAGTCCTTTTCTTCCGCTTGTAGTTTCTCAGATAGTAGCTCAGGACTCCTAAAAGTGAGCTAGTGCAAGCTGCTAGGCCATCCTAATGTTTGGTTCAGAATCACTTCTGACTCCAGAGAAGCAGAGCCAATCAGATGTGCACTATTTATAGATGTATATATAGATGTATAGATTACACAAATGCATATGCACATGTATAGTATACGTACGTCATATATACTCTATATGAGATATACATATATGTGTATAATATTAAGGTGCCTGAAGGACTCCATCGATGAAGCATTCAACTCTTGATTTCAGCTCAGGTCACGATCTCAGAGTTGTGGGATCAAGCCCGGCATGGGGGGGCGGTCCATGCTCAGTGGCGAGTCTGCTTCTTTCCTCTCCTTCTCCCTCCATACTCTCTCTCTCTTTCAAAAAATAAACAATAATAATAAAACTATATTTGTGTAATATATAGACCCACATACATAAATTTATGATATGGAATTGTGTTACATGATTATAATAAAGAGATTTAATTAGTAATAATAGTAATAACAACAACAGCAACACACTTCCCAACAGATGGAAGCCTAGGCCTACATGGCTTCACTGGTAAATTCTAGCTAACATTGAAATAAGAATGAGTGCCAATTTTTCACAAACTCTTCCAAATCCCAGGTGAGCCCTGTGGGACTACATCAGAGAGAATACCAGATGTTCATCAGGGATCATCTTTGGAGACCAGCTACCAAAATCCACCTTGTGCAAAATCTGATGATAGATCAAAAGAGCAGACAAGTTTTGGGCATGTACCCCATTACTTCCTGAAACTCCTTTGGCTGGAGCTCTTCCATGTTCAGGCTTTGCTTCTCAGTAGGTACAAAGCCCCTTGAAGCCGTAACACACTAAATATATAGCAATCATTTACATCTTAGTATAAACCAAGGACTTGGGAGATGTGATATTTAATGTTGTGATAAAAGGAGATATTTCAAAGCGTAATTAAGACTCAAGGTAGGAAGAATGGAAGTTGACTGAAGGACAAGTGGGACAGGCTGGATGGCAAGGTTGGAATTGGAAAGTTACCTCACTCGCTTGTTAAGTTTGCTTTGTGCTGGTCCTGATTAAGTACTTCATACACAGTGATAGCAGTGTTGCCTTTCAAGGGTAGGGGCGGGTGGCATTAGTAAGAATCTCAGCCCAATGCCATGAATCTATAATGGCACAGTTTTGGACACATACCAGCAGGAAAGGAATGGGCTTGGGGGCATCAGAGCCTTTCCAGAGCCCCTAAAATCACAAATTAGTTCTGCAGTGCGGTCCGTTGACAGCCTTGTAACTCGAACTACAATTGCTATAGAACAAAGATTCTCTCCTTTTCCCTAAGAATGATACTTCGCTTAGAGATCAGAGCACATAAGAGTCTTTATAAGCTACTTTATAAATATTGACATCATAGTTATTTTGACCTCAGTAACCCAAAGCTACCAACAGTGGCAGAGGAGCCAAAGGGTTCAATGTGATTAGCCAGTCTGAGAGTTCTTTTCTGGGATTTCAGCGGGCCAGGGATTCCTCAAGTGTGCTGGGGTTGGAAACCGTAAGCAAGAGACACTACTTTCTTCTTACGTGGTGGTCTCCCCTCTGACGCTTGTATTTCAGGTCTTACCTGTCCCACGCACAGCCTTTGGCATGAAACGTTTCAGGCTTGCTTAACTCCATTTCTCTGCACACATTCAGTGAGCTAATTCTATTAGCAAAGGTTGTTGATGGTCTGAGAAAAAAATTGAAGGAGTTCCTTTTTGGCAAAGATTCCTAATTTGTAATGTTGGTGGTTACCGCACCCAAGGCTTCCAACTTAATTGGAAACAGTGGAATGTAATTTAGTGGTGGCTGTTCCTCTGGCTGTTAATTTCGCTGATTTGAATTCCATTAAGGTTTTAATGGAAACAATTCCTTGCTAGTTAACCAGAACCTCCCCGGCTGGTAGCTTCTTACAGGTAGGATACACGTGGGGCTTGCCTCGTCCTTGCTTCCTAGAGCATAGTCTGCGAGGGCATTTGGCTCTTATATCTCCTGGATAGGTTTGGCATCTAGAAACAGATCTTTGAAACTGATCATGTTTATAATCAAAACCAGAGTTTATTCAGGGACCAAACACTAAAACTGCTTGAGTTTTGTTTTTCTAGCTGAATTTCCAATGACAAAATATTGAAGGCGTTCGTTTATTGGCTTTTCCCAGGAGATCTACTGCTAAGATAAGGCTAAAGCTTTACAACATTGTTTGAAAAGAGAAGTTAGCATCTTAAGAACCTTCTTTAAAAAAAAAAAAGATAAAGCAAATAGTTTCCACTTCATTATTTTATTAAGACTTTAGTGATTTTGAAAATCTGATGTTTTGGTCTGCTCACCATTGTGGACTAATGGTGTTCTTCTGAGTTTTCCACAGGAGTGCTCAAGCTGATGAGGCAGCCCCATGTTCCAAAATATTTATAAGGCGTGGGTACTGATCTGTCTCACTTAGTCTTCGCCCAAGTTAGGAACCAGGCTCAGCCCAGTTCTGAGAACAGACCTGAGTCCCAGCTGTCCCAGGCCTAGAAGCTTCAGAGGTAACTGTGTCCTAGAGCTCCAAAACAAAATCTCCTCTACAGGGTCATGGTAAAATACGGCTGATTTTAAATTGCGAAGGCAGACTTAGCACAAACCAGATCTAGGATGGCTTTCCCCCCATCTTCCCCTCCCCCCACTTTTCCTTGCAGCTGAATCTGGTAGGTGTTCCTCCTTCATCCATCAGAACACACTCCACGGCTTGAAAATTGCCCGAGTTTTCAGTGGCAGCATATTACTGGCAGCACTTTAATGAGTCTGGGAAGAGGAGCCTTCAGTCAGCACATTCGCTTCTGAGGTCTGATGGGAACAAGTGTGACTACAAGCAACAAAGGGATTCCTCCAGCCATGCTGGAAAACCAGCGTCAGTGACTTCCAGCCCCGTCCCATGGTCTCCTTGAGGTTGGAACTTCTCTTCTTAATTCCTGCTTTCACTGGGCCGTTAATTTCAAACCACATGCTATCTCTTCTCAAAAATCAATGTTCAGCTTACGTAGAGGGGAGACCTAAGGATTAACATGTCCCTCTACCAAGGAAAAGGAATGTGTTCTCATACTCTCGTTAGTCAGTTACCATCCATTGTATGTCTCTTCAGGGATCAGATGGTTTAGATTTTCCAAGATAGCTCCATGGAAAGAAATTTTGATGTTTTCTGTAAAGTCCAGTTATTAACTATATATTAAATGTGGCCATATTTTAGGTTCTTCTAAAAATAAGGAAAACCAGGGGCCACTGAATTGTGTGTTCCGTGCTTGAGGCTTGACTAATCACCTTCATTGTATGTTCACATACTTGTTAGGAGCAAAGATGATTAAAGCATGATTCTGCTTTACAAGTGTTCACACTTAGCAGGGGACAGAAGGCGTGTATACCAACAGCATTAATAGAAGGCAGAGGCAGACAACTGTGCTAAGGAAGAAAATACTGATGGGGGAGTTCAGAGAAGGAGTTTATGTTGAACTGGAAAGGAGACCCGGGGTTGAAGGACACCAAAGCTTTGGAATAGTGGAGATAAATTGCAGTGTTGAAGGCCTGTAAAACATAGAAGCAGAAATCTGCAAAGGGTAACGGAGTGGAGGGCATGGAAGGGGTGTACAATGAGATGAGAGAATGAGAAAACGATCCGTGAATCTTACACCAGAGAGACTGGACATCACTTAGGAGGTAGTGGGCTGAATCCGAATATTGAGGTAGGGAAGCCTGATCAGAAGAGCTAATGTGATGTCACAAATAGGCTGGAGGTGGCTGGGGGTGTAGAGAGAACAAGAGGAACGCAAGGAACTTGGAAGGAACCAGTCAGGCCCCTATGTGGGAGGTGATTGTCCACGGAGATCTGTGGCCATGTGGGGAGAGTTCTGGCATCCGACAATGTGTGTGGCAAGGGTCCAGCTAAACACTCTGGCCAGAGAAAAAGGACTCTGGGTGAGTTAGAGCCGCATTTCTCAAGCTTTAATATGTACACAGACCACTTGGGGATCTTGTAAAAATGTAGATTCTGAATCTGCAGGTTCAGGTGGGGACTGAGGTTCTGCGTTTCTAACGAGTTCCCAGGTGAGGCTCAGACTCTTGGTCTGAGGCCCACGTCTTGAGCAGCGAAGAGCTGGAGTAACTCACTTTTGCTAGTTTTAGGAAGTGATTTACAAGCGCTCAAAATCTGTGAGAACCCTATTGTTTCAGAGTATGTTTACTTCTTTAAATCTCCTTCTAAATGTGGGAGGAAGCTGGCGTGTGGTTAGATGGCGTGTGGTTTTTAGGTTCTCGCGAGACCCATCCAGACCGTGGCCTTCTTCCCAGGAGGGTGTGTGAACCGCCTCTGTGGCTCTCGAAGTCGCGAAGGAGAGGCTGCTCAGGGGTGAGCATCCCTTCGAGATAATTCAGTGGCTGCCCTACTTTCAGGTAGGAGATCTCTTTATTATTACGGGAGCCTCCCTTCTGTGTTTCGGATATAAAGGAGGAGAAGTCAAGGAAGGAAAGATAATGGCCCAGAGACAGCAGGGCCTCAAGCTGGATCTGTCTCACTTGATCTTCCCCAAAGTTGAGGAACCAGGCTCAGTCCAGTTCTGAGAGAACAGACCTCAGCCCCAGTGTTCTGGAGTCCGTCCGCAGTCTGGGAGGGAATGGGGTTAACTTCAAGGCACTGTGGGTGGGTCAGCGACCAAAGTGGTGGCGGGAAAGCAGGTAATGTCGCATTTGAGGTTGGCACATGCAGGTAGAGGCCCCCCATGTCTGGAACTGCTCTTCATGACTCTGAGGGGTGCTGCTGGCTCATTCCCTGTTACCGCACAAGGCCCTTCATTTATGGGGAGACCTGCTTCAGCTTTGTGCCAACCCTCTGGCAGCAGAGACCCTCAGCCCTCAAAGAATTAGCTTTGAGCTTCTCCTCATGGAGCCGAAAAGGAGGTGCCTAAGCCAAATCCACTTACGAATATAGGGGAACTCTTTATCTCCCTTATTATCTTAGGCCATGAAGAAGTCCAATGCCTCTTAATAATCAAAGTGGTAGGATTCTCAACCACCATCTACCAACTTGAGCCACATTCACATCCTTATGTCCTCTCCTGGGACAGCATCCTAGTGTGACCTCTGAAGCCAGAGCTCCAGCCAGACCCAGTGGGCCTGGACAAGGCCTGGGCACTGCTCTGTGCAGGAGGGGCTTGAGTTCCCCGCGCACTACCCATGCCCAGTGTTGTTCATGGCCAGAGGGTCATCCTGGGTTTCAGCCCCTGCAGGAGCTGGGGGATCAGCCTCACTGTCACATGGGATTTTTACAGAAGCCCATGGCTTTGCATGGTGTGGCTATGAGACCCTGTTGGACAGGAGCAGCTTCTCAGGGTTGGAGGGGCAGGGACAGCAGATGGCTCCCCTTCGAAGACCAGGGCTCAGTCGCTACTTGGTTGGCTCTCTCACCAGTCATTAATGCACCACTCAGAGGCCCTACTGTATGGGTCCCCATCATAGGTCATCCCTGGACAATCAAGGTCCTGGCATAGACTGGGGTCAGAGGTCACTCAGCTGGTACCCCTCTCCCCTCATAGTGAGTTCCTTTCGGTTGGGGGTTCCTTGCCATCATTTTCACCCACTGGTTAGAAGTTGGGTCCAAGCAATCACCCATTACTCTCATCATTGGAGGTGAACACACAAGGCTTCTGGAGTTGAATAGCAAGGGCTGAATCACAGCTCTACCAAATAGTTCACAGCCTATTTACTGAACAGGGGCATGTGCCTTGGGGCCCACGTTCCAGATCCTCCTCTTCCTCAGGCAGGCCCAGCATCACTTGAGTCTAGGCTTCCTTAGCCACAAAACAGAGATGCTGATGTCCCCTGCCCCTGGGGTTGTGGTAAGAATCGAGGGATACAGTGCTGAGCAGGGGAGCACCTTGCACTGTGTGTGGCACATGGGAAGCACCCAATAAATATTAGCATTGCTATGAAATGATGCTTATTTAATAAGTAAGGAGTTGTGGGTTTTATTAGAAGCAAAGCAGGTCCGTCTGCTGCTTTGTCCCTCATCCCTCTGGGAAGCCACACCACGAGCTCATAAATGCTGAGTGTGGCTTCCACCTGGTGGCCGCATCCCCAGACCTCTCATCAAAAACCTTGGAGGAAATGAAAAGGCCTGTAATTTATAAACTGAGGCTTCTCAAGGGGGCAAGAGGCGGGGAGGGGAGGGTCAGAACCCATGCTCTGGGACTTCGTGGGGTCTGTGCACGCCACTCGAAAACAAAGCAGCACTTTGTCCTGTGGCTTGGCTTGGCTTTTGGTCATAATATTTAGTTAATTTTGAAATTTCAAGTAACATGAAAGGCAAGTGTGAGATATTTACATCTCTCAAAGAAGGGGGCTTGGGTTTAAAAGGTTGAGAAGCCATCTATAACCTATAAAGCACGGCAAAGCTCCCAGGAATGTTCCAGCTACAGGAAGGAACGGTGCTCTGCTCCTTCTGACCGCTCTACCAAGTGCCCACCCATCCCCAAGGTGGTCAGGGGCAGACAGCACCCACGCGGCCTCCCCGTCAGCCTCATTGGAAAAAGCTGGCACATGCACAGGGTGCTTCTGTGTTCTGGACCCTTCTTTTTGCTTTCTAATGCTAATGAGTGAAACTTGAACAAATGTTCGTTAAAACCATTTGAAATACGATGCCCCAATCCTTGGGTTTTCACTATTATTCCAACTACCCATTAGGATGTGGGACATAAATCTTTATTCAGCCTGAGAGGTCCACTTGCCACTCTGGTGAAATGGAACTCTGTCATAGATCTTTTGTCCTAGTTTTCCAATTTTTTTTTTACACAAAAGATTTAATAAAAATTTAAAATTCATGAAAGTAAAAAATATTCTTGCAGAAAAGTGTACAAGCCTCAGGCTTAATGAACTGTTACAAAGCACGACCAATCAAGAAACAGAATGTTACCATCCTCCCCTGCCCTTCCCCCTATGCTTGGTCACTAACCTCCCCCAGAATGGTGAACACAACCCTGGCTTCCAACAGCACATAATTATTTTGCTTGTTTTTGAACTTTATGTAAATGGAATCTATAGGACATGCTTTTTGGGGTCTGCCTTTGTTCAAGATTATATTAGGAAGCCCATCATCCATATTGTGGAGAATTGTCATAGATCATTCTCATGCTGAATAGTATCATTGTGTGGTCTGTTGTGATTGGAGCTATCCCCAGTGGAGGTGGCCATGTGTCCCCTAACAGGGCTAGTCCCTGGATGGGCATGTGATTGAGGTGGACCAATTGGGATTTCCCAAACTGGAGGCAGATAGTATCTCTCTTCCTCATGGGAACTAGTCTTTCTGGAGTCAGACCATCTGTGCTTGGTTCTGGCTGTGTCACTGCCTAGCTAAGGTATGTGGTATAAGTTATTTAATGTCTTCATTTTTTCTTTTTTTTTTTTTTTTTAGAATTTATTTATTTATTTGACAGACAGAAATCACAAGTAGGCAGAGAAGCAGGCAGAGAGAGAGGGGAGGGGAAGCAGGTGCTCCCTGCTGAGCAGAGAGCCCAACATGGGACTTGATCCCAGGACCCTGGGATCATGACCTGAGCTGAAGGCAGAGGCTTTAACCCACTGAGCCACCCAGGCACTCCTAATGTCTTCATTTTCAATCCTAGTTTCTTCATCTTTAAAAGGGGATAGTAATAATAACAATAACAGCAACAACAACAATAATAGTACCATCAAGAAAATTAAAAGGCAACCTACTGAATGGGAGGAAATATTTGCAAATCATGTATCAGATAAGGGACTAGTATTCAAAGTATATATAAAGAGCTCACAACTCAGTAACAGAAAAACAATCTGGTTAATACATGGGCAGAAGATCTGAACAGATATTTTTCCAAAAAAGACATGCAGATGGCCAACGGACACGTGAAAAGATGCTCAACATCACTCATCATCAGGGAAATGAAAGTCAAAACCACCAAGAGCTGTCGCCTACCACCTGTTTGAATGGCCAGTATCAATAAGAAAAGAAACAACATGTGTTGGTGAGAATGGAGAAAAGGAACCCTCCTGCACTGCTGGTGGCAGTGTAAATTGTGCAGCCACAATGGAAAACCATATGGAAGTTTCTCAAAAAATTAAAAATAGAACTACCACATGATCCAGCAATTCCACTTTTGGGTATTTATTTGAAGAGAACAAAATTACTAACTCAAAAAGATACCTGCACTCCTCTGTTCATAAGATATGGAAGCAACCTGAGGAAAACTTGTCATTTGTGACAACATGGATGAACCTCGAAGGTATCATGCTAAGTGACATGGGTCAGACAGGTCAAGGCAATGACACCAAACTTTGGGACTAGACACTGGATTCTTCATCATCACATACTCATAAAAGAGCCAGTTCCCTTATGAATGATTTTTTTTCTTTTTTCTTTCTTTTTTTTTTTTTTTTAAAGAAACGAGTTGTTGTTGTTTTTTTTAAGATTTTATTTATTTATTTGACAGATCACAAGTAGGCAGAGAGGCAGGCAGAGAGAGAGGAGGAAGCAGGCTCCCCGCTGAGCAGAGAGCCTGATGTGGGCCTCGATCCCAGGACCCTGGGATCATGACCTGAGCCAAAGGCAGAGGCTTTAACCCACTGAGCCACCCAGGCACCCCTCCCTTATGAATGCTTTTGATTAGGCAGTAAAATTGTCAATTCATGACCTGTGAAGGCCTATATTTTTAAATTTCTGTGTGATCAGATGGGGAGTACACATTGGGCGCTTCTTGAGTGTATGGGAGCAGGAGGTCTGTCTCAAGGAAAGGTCCTTGTGCACACACGTTGCGGGCTGAATGAGCTGCTTTGTCCACACAGCACCATATTTACTTGAAGGAGCAAGTGACAGACAGACGTCTGGTGGTTATTCAGACTTGGGTAGCTGGCAGAAATTCTCTTGAGAATGAATTAAGACAGCTTGCCATGTCAAAGAAAATAACTGTCGGTACTTGTTGCCAAAGATAAGTTTTGGACTTTCAAATAAAAATTAGAATTTCAGAAGACACAGGAATGCCACCATCAGCAAAACAGCTCCCCATGACTGCAAGGCCCTTCTCATGAGGTGGCCGGAGACACTAATGAAAGGGATTGGGCCAGGCTCTTTCGTGCCTCTCTTTACCTGTGCCACCCCCTCTCCAGGTTGTAACCATTCTACTCCCAGCATGAGTTTTAACCCACTCATCAGCCCCTTCCCTCCACGTCTCATCAGTTCCTCACCCCCCACACCTAAGGCCACTCCATATTGGGCAACGTTCACTGGGGTGGAGCAGAGCTGGCTTCCGGGACCGCTGCCCTGTGTGCCACAGCCTTACGAAGGCAACACCTGCTGGTTGGTGGGTCCCTTTGTTTAAGGTCCAGGAGGAATTCAGGTTCTAATGGTGGGAGGCTAAGGCCAGGTGACTGTGGGGAGGCGTGTCCCCCGGAGGGCCGGAGAGAACCGTGCAAACATTGCAGGATGCCTGTGATCACACCCTTGTTTCCGCCTAGAATCCCTCCTGAAAAAAGGAGGTGTCATAAAAGCATTCTCTTCCACTCTTAGGGGAGAAGGTTTATGGTCTAGCAGGTTGTTTTATTTGAAGCCCCAATGAGGAAAGAAACTTAGGGCCTGCCTTAATCTCACATCATTAGTTTAAAGGGGGGAAAAGTCTCTCTCAGCCATCAGTGGGTCATAGGCAAGTGTTTATATTAACTTCTTATTGAGAGCTGATAAAGATCACTCTTTAGCAATTACTCTGAAATACCTTTTAAATTCCTCTTCTAAGGAGCATTTTAAGACATCAGAATCTCTTATATCTCATTCTTTCTTTGCTTTAGAAATTTTTAAACATATTATTACCCATAATATAATTATACATAATATTTAAACATATTATTTGAAAATAGTTTTAGACTCACAAGAAGGTGCAGAAATAGTATGGTGCGTATGTTCCTCTGTACCTGTCTCCCAGGGTCCCCCAGTGATAACACCTTATATAATCAGTCTGTCATCCTCTCCAGGAAACTGTCATTAGTACAGTGCTATTAACCAAACAACACTTCTTACTTATTCTTATTTATTTATACTCCCTCACATTACCCCTTTGTAGATGTTCTCCATTCATCTCTAAAATATGGTTTTTATTTATTTATTTTTAAAAAGATTTTATTTATTTATATGACAGACAGAGATCACAGGTAGGCAGAGAAGCAGGCAGAGAGAGAGGAGGAAGCAGGCTCCGCGCTGAGCAGAGAGCCTGATGCAGGGCTCGATCCCAGGACCCTGGGATCATGACCTGAGCTGAAAGCAGAGGCTTAACCCACTGAGCCACCCAGGCACACCCAGTTTTTATTTTAATGAAACTTATCCTCCATAAAAATATGATCAGAACCACTGGGAGCCTAATAGAGTAGTGAATTGTGTGCAATTTAAGGCTGAAGTCCAGCGTCCAAATGTTGAATTGTGACCTACGTGCTGTGTGATCCTCAACAAGGAGCGCCAAATCTCTGAGCCTGGATTTTATCTCCTGTAAAACGAAGCTACCACCACCCCCTTGTGGAGGTGCCTCGTGGGTTAGACACAAAGTGTCCGAAGAGCCTGATGTCTCTGTCACAGGTGCTCTGTCCTGGCTCAGCATCCCAGGTTGGGTGACCCAGGAAGACGGAGAAAGAGATCTGCGAGCAGGAAGTTTGCAGGGAATGCTCAAGGAGTCACACTGATGAGCCACCTGGGACACGACGGGGGACAGAGGGAGAAGTTGAACTACCATGCAGGGCAACACGAGGGGCAGGATGATCCTACAGAGAGCTGGGGTGGCCTGGCCTGTGCACCCCCGCACGGACCGGTCACTGTAGGTGGCTGTTCTTAGGGAGGGGTAACCATGGGCTGCCGGCCTCAGCCAAGGGCAAAACCTGGGGACAGGCCCAGCTGTGAGCCTTCAAGGGCTAACAGTCACCTCGAAGGGAGCCTTGGCCCAGCTGGGGAGTCTGGACTGTGCCTCATGGCATCTCCTGCTCTATTATTATGGCTCTGAGGATGGCGTTATCAGACTGGGAGACAGTCACAGGTTTTACACACACATACACACATACACACACACACACACACACCATTTAGCCACATTCGACCCAGGCATATGTGAATGGCTTGACAACTCCAGAAAAAAAAGCTGTTTTCTTTTTCTGTTTTAGGCCCTTGAATGGGATCTGTTTACATTTTCAGGAAGAACTAATTTGGGAGGGAGAGAAAAGCGATGGATCTTAATCTTTTTTACAGCTGCTAAAGGGAATGTCGTAAAATTCTCTTTGCCTTCCCCGCCAAAGAACCCCATCTTGTACCTTCCCGGCCTGGGTGAAGATGACCTTCAAGTAAGTTTTGGAGACAGACTTTTAATGCCTTTTCCAGAAATCCCTCCCAGCCTTCCAAGGACGGGCTGGTGTCGGTGCTGTCACTGTGTCTGTGTGGTACCAGCTGGAAGCCTGGTGCTGAGCGATGGCCTCTGGGGGACACCAAAGGAGAGAGACCGAGTCTCCAGCTAGGGAGATTCCGTGTGGAGCTTTTCCTCTCTCCACAGCCACTCAGAGATAGAATAAATGATGGGATTTTGAAAGCACCAACTTAAGTAACACAATACGGTTCTGAGTACTCGGTGGTTGTGGATTAGGATCCTGATGGTTCTTTTCTAGGCTCCATTAGTGTGCTCTGGGCTGTACACAGCGTAATACTGTGTCCCCTTTTATAAGGGAAAGCACATCTGTTTGGTGAGATACTGTAAGTTTTGGAGTGAAAACCTGAAGTGAGTTTTCTCCATTTGTGAAGTTTTTTTGGAGCGAAGTTCATGGCCAGTTATCCAAGCAATGTTTTGCTTTTGTTTTTAAATGAAGACACAGCTCACTGCACACAATAATAGTGAAATGGTAACATGAAAAATTTTCCTCACTCAAGGGGATTTTTCTGGCAGAAAACTTAATAAGCATTTTTTTTTTTTTTTTTTTGTCTTTCTCTAACATCCATGCTGGGTATCTTGGGTTAAGTGTCTCCACCAGCACACTGTAGAGACTGATCTAGAAAATTTCACGTCTCTGATAAGAGTCCAAGTCCTCACACTCTGCAGAGTTGGGAAGGGCTACGCCCAGCCCTGCTGGTCATTGTCCTCCACTACTCTCTCTCTTTCTCTCTGCCTTTTTGTCTCTCTCTCTCTCTGCCTCTTTCCAAACCAGGGGTTTACAGACAGCTGTGGCCTACTCAGCCACAGGTAGGAGGAGGAAGAAGAGAGGAAGGCAGGTCAATGGCCTGGAGGGCACCAGAAGGAAGCTCTGCCTAGGAGAGCCCCTGTGAGATCAGGTGATGTGAAGGTCCATCACCCCAGGGGACTCACATGGCCAACATCACCTCTCTTCTGGCTCAAGGGAAAGGTCTAGGGGGCAGGAGCCAGATTCCCCACTGGTGGCTCACAGGGCCTTGCATAGATATCATTAGAGATTGACAAGGGTTGGACACTGATGAGCCTTTTCTGTGACTCCTTATTAGTGGGGCCAGAAAGTGAAGATAGGAATGAATCAGCGCTGATGGGCTCCACAAACTTGTCATGTTCAGAGACAGCTGCGTTTGGATAGTTAGATCCGAGATCTGGGTTCCTTCCTGGAAACTCAGCGGGCAATGGTTCTCTTAAGTCAGCCTGTGGTGAACTCATCTAATGGACGGTCTAGGAGCTGGAGGAGGCCGGGGCTCAGATCCCCTCCTAGCTCCACGAGCCCAGAGAAGTGGCCAAACCACCTGAAGACACAGTTTTCTCTGCAGTGAAATGGGTTGATCCTGCACTGCCTGTCCTAGGCTTGTCTTATAGGTCAGATGAGCTCATGTCTGTAAAGTGCCAGCTCACCCAAGAGCTTAACAAGTGATGGCCATGGTCATCACGACTAGGAGAATGATGTGCTATGTCACCAGATCAAGATACCTCAGCAGCAAAGGGGACATAAAAATAAGTGGGATGTTAACTTTCTGAGAAGTTTACTTACTCACCAACAGATTGGTTTCTTACATAGATGGACCTACAGAATGGTTCTATTCAGGGACTCTTCTCAAATATAAAGTTCTTTTGAACAAATGAAAGAACATAAATCCCTTATATTAAAGCAAATTTGATCTGGATATTAAAAAGTTTTCAGCAGAATCATTATTCTTAATACATATTTATGTACTTTAATCCATTTCTTTGCTTAAGTGTCATGGTGTTTTTTTTTTGGTACAATGTATTTTTAAAAGCTTTATTTATTTAGATGGCTCCCTCGAGCAGCAGGGAGGGGCAGAGAGAGAGGGAGAGAGAATCTCAAGCAGACTCTGCACTGAGCACAAGCCCAACGGGGTCTCGATCCCATGACTGTGAGGTCATGACCTGAGCTGAAATCAAGAGTTGGACGCACAATGGGCTGAACCACCCAGGTGTCCCTGCAGAATGTATTTTTAAATAGTTTTGTTATTTTTAACTTTTTGTACAAAATTGTCTGCATTTGGGGCTTAAGAAATTTGAAATTGCTGATACTTAACATTGACTTCTCTATAGATCATAATATATTTAACTGAGAAAATATTCTCCTTACAGGGGCAAGAGCTATCTTTTTCAACGAAGGCTATTCTCAATTCTAATTTTTTTAAATATTGAAACGTGTAAATAATTTGGTCCAGATGTTTGCTCAGGTAATTTTGACCTTCATTCAGAGTTCCTATTTTTGACAAATATTTTTACAATACAACTTGTTGAATAAATTGTCTCTATGTATGATTCTTTTGAATGGTTCACCAAATTTAGATGATTCAAAATTATAGACCTTCTCAATTACATTCTATTCTGGGATAGAATTTAAATTTATCCAAATAAAAATAGGAGCTCCATCAAAATCATCTTCTCACAGGTTGAGATCATCTAGGGCACAATTACAGAATTTCAAAATACTTCATTAAAGCATGATTGTGCCCTATTCCCCCCACTTTTGTGAGGTACATTTCAACGTCTTCCTGTTTGTGGACTGGCTTCATGGGCTTGTGACTTGTGCAATCACCCAGAACCCAGGACTTAAATGGGCTCCACACTTGGCTGACTCTTCTGCTGTTTCCATCCTAAAATTCTTAATTTTTTAACAAGCATTTTCATTTTGTATCAGGTCTTGCAAATTATATAACTGTCCTGCTTGTTTGTCTTGGTTTTCAATAATTGCAAATTTCCAAAAATTTCAGGCTCAAAAGCTGAATTTAAAAAAGTAGAAGAAGGAAGAAGAAGAGGGACACCTAGTTGTCTCAGTCAGTTAAGCATCTGCCTTTGGCTCAGGTCATGGTCCCAGGGTCCTGGGATCGAGTCCTGCATCGGGCTCCCTGCTCAGGGGAGGGTGCTTGCTTCTCCCTCTACTTGCCCCTCGCTCTGCCTGCTGTTCGCCCTGCTTGTGCTCTCTCTCTCCAAAAAATAAATAAATAAAATCTTTTAAAAAAAGAAAAAAGAAAGAAAGAAATTCCAAAATTACTCAGTACTTTGAAGACTTCCAAATGATTTTGGCCAAAATACAACCCGAAGTTGTAAGACATTTAGGATGATTTTAAGAAAATCATTTATCGTAAAGACTCAGATATTCTGAGTCATTTAATAGGCAAGAAGGAGAATTCTATGATCCAATTACGTGTGTGTGTGTGTGTAAAGTTTGACAACTCAGCTTCCATTTCCCTTTACAGACCCCCACAGCTTGTTTGAACAAAAGCACTAATTATACATGTTCCACTACCCAGTCCAAGTACATTTCTGCTCCACAAGTTCTTATATTAGTAAGAATACTGTTTCTACCAGGATTCTGTAGCCATCAAAATACACCACCTCAAAAACCAAGTTTCTTTTCAATGATGAAAATTTTAAAAAAGATTTTATTTGTTTGAGAGAGAGAGAGAGCATAAGCAGGGGGAGGAGTAGAGGAAGAGGGAGAAGCAGGTTTCCCACCAAACAGGGGAGCCCCATATGGGGCTCAATCCCAGGACCGTAGATCATGACCTGAGCTGAAGGAAGATGCTTAATGACTGAGCCACCCAGGTGTCCCACCCTGAATTAGGTTTTTTAAAAAATGAACCATTATTAGAATTAAGAGGTTTCTTTGTTTGAAGTTACTGAAGCCCCTTATAGAAAGCTAGAGTCATTTCTCTATTGATGTAGTGCTCCTTCTGCTAAAGGTGACTAAGCAGCCGCTAATACTGCATTGTGCAGTTAGGCACATGAAACACTGGCACTGAAAATGGAGGAGTGGAGGAGTAGAGGGAGAGGGAGAAGCAGGTTCCTCAACAAACAGGGGAGCCTGATATGGGACTCCCCATAAGCGAGGAAGTCAGTTCAGAGGAGTGGTCACTGCATCTGAATAAAAGCTCAGCTGCACAGAGTGTAGGAAGACACACCTGTACACCTGCTTAGTGTGAGATGGCGATCTTTGTGCCCTGTCTATGTATCCAACTCACTTTCGAAGTAAAAGCTGATATTTCTTCAGCAAAATCATGTTTTCTGGTTTTCATGATGCTGTCCCCACAGTAGAATCAAGAGGTGAGTGATTTATGCCAGTTATTCATTTATCTACGACTTTAATATTTAATATTTAATTTTTCCCTAAACGTGTGCTTTGATATTTCCAAACTGATTGCCGCCCCAAGAGTCTATTGTGGAAGAAAAAGATCTTATCCAACAGGGTGATAAATAATATTTGTAGATACACCGACACAACGACTATAAGCAAGAGTATTCACAAGGCAGTCTGTGCTCTGTGTGGGGGCTGCTCAGTTTCTGTTTCCTGCCCGTGTCTCCTTTATCCCTACCCTGGGCTTTCCCACATTTCCCACTGCCCCTGTGGATGTGTGCACCTCCTGGCCCCCCAGCAGGGACAAGGAACGGGCAGCGGGCAGTGGGATCACTCACCACCACCCAGTCCCTAGAAACTGGTGGCTGGCCATGCTGTCCTTCAAAGGTGGTGCGAGTTGCACCTTCTCAGGAAATGGTTAGGGAAAGAGAAAAGGGTGTTGCTGGTCCTCTTTACCAGAAGAAAAAGTGAGATCTCAGGATATTGCCCTTGTGTCTCAACAGTAGTGTTCAAGACCGGTAGAGGCTGGGAATGCCAAGTGCAGGACTAAGCCCATCCAGTGTGTTTGATTCCAGTATTATTAATAAGGTGTTTTAAAACAAAGCATCTGATAGGTGTTAAACTGCCTGGCATTGTCCCAGAAACACCTGGACAGATAGCCACCCTGATCACCCTCGATTGCTTTGGTTGTCCTGTGACTTCCTGATGAAACATAATATTACACGAATTTTATCAACAACTTCTACATCTCATTCCATTTAAGCATGTGAAGAAAAGAGTGAAATTGGTATAGTCTAGAACAGGACGGTGTAAAGCAACAAGATGAATGTC
This sequence comes from Mustela nigripes, assembly GCF_022355385.1. Classification (NCBI taxonomy): domain Eukaryota; kingdom Metazoa; phylum Chordata; class Mammalia; order Carnivora; family Mustelidae; genus Mustela; species Mustela nigripes. The sequence continues at coordinate 29,945,390 of NC_081563.1, read as the reverse complement.
AACTCAGGGGGCCCATTTGGATACCACAACTTACCTCTCCTAGAAGCCAGATCCCAGAGACCATTTCTGATAATTTCCTTACTGGTCTGGAGCTATTTTTAGCTAAAGCAGGCTGGATTCTTGAGGAGAAGGGGAAAGCTAGGTAATTTATCTTACTCTTGCTTCATAAGCATGGGGCCTACAAACGTTTGGTTGGGTCTGTAACATTGAAATCCCCTTTTAACTGTGCCCTAAGTGAAGTGTCAGGAAATCACTACCTTTTTTGGGGCATGGGGCTGGTGTTAGAAGTCCAACATTGTATGGGGGACCAGCTACATACAGGTTGTGTAAACTTTATTGTCAGAGGGCTTCATCACCTGCGAAATGGCCCTCACAGCAAGGACTGCCAACACATCTGGGTCAGAGCAGCTGGGAACAATTTTCAGTTGGAAAAATAACCTATGTGGAAAGGCAGCATAGACTTTCATCATATACTGGCTGGTTGTAAACTAAGGCCATGTCAGGGAGAAATTCCAAAGGCTTGTTTTTCTATTCAGTTACAGTCAGATATTTCTGGGGCACACAAGGTGCACATTTCCCAGGCAACAGGTCATTACAATAAAATGAACTGGGTCACCTTATTACCTTTCTTGAGTTCTTTGCTAGTGAATTTTGGGAAACAGATGCTGAATGTTTAACAAAATTGCATATACAGCTTTGTTAGGGCTTTTCCACAGGGACCTGATCTACATGAGGTGCCCATGGAGAAAACATATCAAGGTAAACAAGGATGATCTAACACAGGTTAAAATTGTATTTTTTGAAAGATTTATTTGTTTATCTCAGGGAAAGAGAGAGAAAGAGCACGTGTGTGTGCCCACGGTGGGGAAGGATGAGAGAATCCCAAGCAGACTCCGTGCTGAGCGTGGAGCCTGAGGTGGGGCTTGATCTCAGGAAGCTGAGATCATGACCCAAGTCAAAACCAAGAGTCAGACACTTAACTGACTGCACCACCCAAGTGCTCCCAAATTGCTATTTTTTTAATGTCAAATAATGCCTCGTGAACTTAGGTGACCAGATGACTGATAATGGGGACGTTCAGAGAGAAGAAACAGCAAAGAGGGTTTTTAAACCAGGAGGGATATTTTAAATTTGGAATTGCTTATGTTTTAAGCACAAGATATCCTGCTCTCTTCCTGGTTTAGAAAGTAAAAAGCATGAGTGAACCAGAAAAGACCTCAAATAGCCAAAGAAATATTGAAAAAGAAAGCCAAAGTTGGTGGCATCACAATTCCGGACTTCAAGCTCTATTACAAAGCTGTCATCATCAAGACAGTATGGTACTGGCACAAAAACAGACACATAGATCAATGGAACAGAATAGAAAGCCCAGAAATAGACCCTCAACTCTACAGTCAACTAATCTTCGACAATGGAAAAAAGACAGCCTCTTCAATAAATGGTGCTGGGAAAATTGGACAGCCACATGCAG
>NC_081563.1:29943841-29943909 GCF_022355385.1 Mustela nigripes | reverse complement strand
AAAAATGAAATTGGACCATTTCCTTACACCACACACAAAAATAGACTCAAAATGGATGAAGGACCTCA
>NC_081563.1:29685703-29943741 GCF_022355385.1 Mustela nigripes | reverse complement strand
CAAAAATGAACTATTGGGACTTCATCAAGATCAAAAGCTTTTGCACATCAAAGGAAACAGTCAACAAAACCAAAAGACAGCTGACAGAATGGGAGAAGATATTTGCAAATGACAGATAAAGGGCTAGTATCCAAAATCTATAAAGAGCTTAGCAAACTCAACACCCAAAGAACAAATAATCCAATCAAGAAATGGGCAGAGGACATGAACAGACATTTCTGCAAAGAAGACATCCAGATGGCCAACAGACACATGAAAAAGTGTTCCACATCACTCGGCATCAGGGAAATACAAATCAAAACCACAATGAGATATCACCTCACACCAGTCAGAGTGGCTAAAATTAACAAGTCAGGAAATGACAGATGCTGGTGAGGATGCAAAGAAAGGGGAACCCTCCTACACCGTTAGTGGGAGTGCAAGCTGGTGCAGCCACTCTGGAAAACAGCATGGAGATTCCTCAAAAAGTTGAAAATAGAGCTACCTTACGACCCAGCTATTGCACTACTGGGTATTTACCCTAAAGATACAAATATAGTGATCCGAAGCGGCATGTGCACCCGGATGTTTATAGCAGCAATGTCCACAATAGTCAAACTATGGAAAGAACCTAGATGTCCATCAACAGATGAATGGATAAAGAAGAGGTGGTATATATACACAATGGAATACTATGCTGCCATCAAAAGAAATGAAATCTTGCCATTTTCGAGGACATGGATGGAACTACAGGGTATTATGCTTAGCGAAATAAGTCAATCAGAGAAAGACCACTATCATATGATCTCCCAGATATGAGGAAGTGGAGATGCAACGTTGGGGGTTTGGGAGGTAGGAAAAGAATAAATGAAACAAGATGGGATCGCGAGGGAGACAAACCATAGGAGACTCTTAATGTCACAAAACCAACAGGGTTGCTGGGAGGAGGGGGGTAGGGAGAGAGGGGTGGGGTTATGGACATTGGTGAGGGTATGTGTTATGGTGAGTGCTGTGAAGTGTGTAAACCTGGTGATTCACAGACCTGTACTCCTGGGGCTAATAATATATTATATGTTTATAAAAAATTGAAAAATTTTTAAAAAAGCATGAGTGTGCTTCACTCTACAGAGTGTTTAAGAAATAGAACTACACCTAGGGTGCCTGGGTGGCTCAGTCATTAAGCGTCTGCCTTCTGCTCATGATCCCAGGGTCCTAGGATCAAGCCCTGTGTCTGGCTCTCTGCTCGGCAGGAAGCCTGCTTCTTCCTCTCCCACTCCCCCTGCTTGTGTTCCCTCTCTCGCTGTCTCCCTCTGTCAAATAAATAAATAAAATCTTTAAAAAATGTAAAAAAAGAAAGAAAGAAATAGAACTACACCTGATATTTATAAACTCTATGTAGACTTGTATCTTGTCAAAGACTTTCTCTTTGCCCAAAAGACAGGATAAAATGTTAGTTTCCTACACTTTCATTTGTCATTGTTATTCCACTATTCTTTAAATATTTTGTGATTTATAATTTCATTAAATTTGTTACTGTAGGGAAATATAATGTTGCCCATTTTAATCATTTTCAAGTGTACAATACAGTGGGATTACGTTTATATACAATTTTGTGTAACCATCTCGACTGTTTCCAGAGCTTATTTTTTTATTTTTTATTTCTTAAGCTTTACCAGGATAGAATGCTTAAGAATTAAGAGGGAAAAATACATGACTTTGCTTTAAAGTGAGATCAAGAAGCAATTGTTTGCCATCTTCCTTCCTGGGAAAGGAGACTGACAGTTCCTGAGGCAGCTCTTGGTAAGTATATCCATATCTGCCAACATGTTGTGCTTACCCCTGTTTTGAACTTTTATTCTAGGATGGTTGTAAACCAGGGAAAATCTACAAAAATCTGTAAGTGCTCTGAAAAGAAATTCCAAGCCTATATGGCTGGCATGGGAGCCGAGGGGGAACTTTATTATGTTCTTATTGGGAAGAACCAAAAGTCATTCAAGCCCCATAAGGGTTGGATGTGACAGTGCATGTCAGCTACCTAGGGGGACAGAGAGGAGTTGAGTTGCTGGACTTTTGCCATTCAGATTGTATATGGATGTTATTTAAAATGGAGATGCTTATATAATGAAATCTCAGAATGTAAATATAATGTAATGTAAAATTCCTTTACATTAAAGGAAATCAATAAAGTAAAAGTAACTTTAGACTTTCCATCTCCCCGAAGCCCATGATCTTCAGATCTAGGCACTCTCCTGCTTCCAGGACGTTTATCTCTCCTTAATGTCCCATATTAATGTCCACACAGATCCCCTTGTCAGCTCTAGCCTACCTTCAGGCAGGAGCAAAGCTCTGTTGAAGTCCTATTTGAAATATTTATGGTCTCTTCTGGAACCTGTCTCTTCTGTTTGGAAATCACAGTTGCAGAAGACTCAGAAGTGAAAGGTTTAATTGTAAATGTCCCCGTGAAGAGAAACATGGAAGTGGGACTATCAGTTTAACTTAACAATTTATTCCATGGGTCAAATAGGGATTTCCATCATGATATTTATACATGACAGAAATATGGCAAAATAGCACATCTGTGAAATCACTATGGTTACTATGTAAGTGTTGCTTTTATTATTCTCTATACTTTTCTGAGCATACTGTGACCAAAATGAATAAATGCAATTTCTGGAGTTGACAAAGCAGGAGAGATCATCTTTCTGCTGTAGGCAAAAGCTACTTTGCCTACTCTATTAATTTGGAATTGACTGGCCTTCCTAGAATAAAGTTGCTTTCCAACTCCCAAGCAGTCTTCTCTGTACATCTTTTGACACAGATGGAATCGTGGCACCCAGCCCACAGGCTCATCTTGTGACATTGGTCCATGGGGGTACGACAGCCTTTTCACTACAGTGAAAGAACATTTTCAATAAGTACTCAAGATTGGGCCACATTGGCCGTTTTGGAAACTGTGATGAGTGAGTTCAGAAAATAAATTGTTCTGATTCTTTCGAGCTTTTAGGCTTTGAACAAAATAATGAATAACCCTTAGTAATTAAATGCCTTGTTTGTTTTTGGTTCTTTTGAATGCAGTCAAGGGAAGGAATGGAAAGGAAAGAAGTGCTCAGGAGGCCCCCAAAAGGACTTTGGCACTCACCAATGCAGCCAGACGATGAATAACACAGTGGGGGTGCATGGCTAAGTAGGTCCTATTTTTGTGTTGTTCAATAACACTAGGAAACATGCTTTAGTTCAAAGCTTTATTTCTCTTCAAGTGTCTCCAATCAGCATCACATAGCCTTTGGTAATGCTAGAGTGATTTCAGTGTACCAAGTGTCTTTGAGTAGTTGTCTTAAGGAATAAAGCTAAGGAGAGAAGAGGGCAGACAGAGGGCATCTGACCACAAAGACTGGGAATTTTATTGGTTTGTGGGAGAATTCCTTGGCTAGTACCTCTGGGAAGTGGGATGATTTATAGCAAAGATTCCCAGGCATACATGCTCTTACTAACAAAGAGGTCTTTGCGACGTGGTCTTGGTGAGGGTGCGTTTAGCTGCAAGTAACCACAGACCCAGCTGAGGGTGGCTTAAGCCCTGAGGGGATTCATGCTCTTGCACAACAAGTCCTAAAGTAGGCACACTCCACCCAGCCCACACAGACTGCTGGCTCCTCTTCTCACTGGCTTTCGTATTTCTCCTTCTCTCTTTGTATCCTGAGACTCACGTCCATTCACAATAGCGTCTTGTGGCATGTTTAGCCCATCCTTGGGGTCCTAATTAGGGTGTCCCAGAAATTGACTCCTCGGTGAGGAGGTGCTGAGAGCAGTGCCACTGAGGACAGTTGAGACTGAAACGCCCAAGAGGAGCAATACAAGTGAGAGAGAGATGTGTATTGTGAACAGGGCCCCTCCAGTTCTTAGAAGGACACATCTACCTGCAGTCACTGTTTTCTGACTTCCGAGATAAGGCAGCCAGCAAATCGAGTGAAACCAACTCTGTGCTCCATAGACTACTGTTGGCACAATGCCTTGAGGACAAAACGTCTTCTCAGAAGTGGTTGTGAATGAAAGAGGCTACTCTAGGTAGAAATGTACATTTTGCATGTTAACACGATAATATTGCCTTATATTATATTTGTGTGATATAAGCACCATGAGGGCCTGGATTTTATAGTACTTACTACTGGACTAGCAGTGCCTCAACCAATAAACAGCATATAGAAGGTTCCCAAATATTTGCCTAAAGATTGAGTAATGATAATGGCATTTTAATTTGATAGTTAAGAGGCACCTGGTTAAAAAAAAAAAAAAATGGGAGGGAGAGAAAGATCTGGGTTTACCGCCAGCCCTGTGGAATCCTTTCTGTTGAAGTTAGTTTTTTTGGTTTTTTTGGTTTTGTTTTTTGCTTTTTGTTTTTTTCTGTAAAATGGGGCTAATAGAAAAGTGTTTTGTCAGGTGTGGTGAAGATATAAAGAGTTAATACATGTAAAGTGCTTAGAACCGTAGTTCTCAGAAAGTGCTATTTATTATCATTACTACTGCTACTAAGTTCTGAATTTTTCAGTTGGTTTATTGGTAAAATGGGAATAATAAAAAGGTTATCCCATTTTGAGGATTAAATAAGACAGTGTCTGTTCCTTCCTCATGGTGTCAGGTATGGTGTTAGAAACAGGGTAAGGAGGGATGCCTGGGTGGCTCAGTGGGTTAAGCCACTGCCTTTGGCTCAGGTCATGATCCCAGGGTTATGGGATCGAGTCCCGCATCGGGCTCCTTGCTTGGCAGGGAGCCTGCTTATCTTGTTGCCTCTGCCTGCCTCTCTGCCTGCTTGTGTGTACTCGCTTGTTCTCTCTCTCTCTCTGGCAAATAAATAAAATCTTTAATAAAAAACAAAAAGAAACAGGGTAAGGATATCTGAATAAACTATGACCTGTCGTTAATTCTAATGTATCAATATTGGTTCAGTAGTAGTGACAAATGTATCATTCAAATGTAAGATGTTAACAATAAGAGAAACCGGGAGCCAGGTATACCAGAACTCTCTATGCTATTTGGCACCTGTTCTAGAAATCTTAATACTATTATAACATTTAAAGGTTAATAGAAATAAAATAACCAGGCTAGTAGGACAACAATAACAACACAACAAAGGTGCAAAGAAGAAAAAAGAAAAAAATGGGACAGATCGAAAACAAAGAGCAGGTGATGTATTTCACCCAACCTTATAGATAATTATGTCAGTTGATGGTCTAAATACTCCAGTTAAAAGCCAGATATTGTCAGATCAGTTTTCAAAAAAGAGCACGTTCTAGTGTACGTGGTATATATAAGCACTTTAAATAAAGATGTAAACAGGTAAGAAAAAAAAAAGATAACAACACATATACCAAACAGTAAACAAGAGAAAGTTGGTGTATATATAATAAAATAAGATAAAGTCAAGTTCATCACAAGAAATATTGCCAGGGATAAAGAAGAATGTTTCACAATAATGAAGAGGTCAATTTATTAAGAACACATGGCAATCTTTAACATGTACGTACCTAATAATAGACAAAGGAGAAAAGATGAAAAGAGAAACTGATAAAACTGAAAGAAAAATAGAGAACTGGACAGTTTTCATCAAAGATTTCAACCCTTCTCTCTCAACAATTTTTAGAAAAAGTAGCAAAAAGGAAATCAGTAAGAATATAAAAGATAAGTGAAGATAGAGAGGACTAGAAAAAAGCTATCAACATTCCTCCCCAAAACAACAGAATCAACAAAGTTCATGTCCTATAAATAACACATAGATGGTTGCCACTTTTTTTTTTTTAAGATTTTATTTATTTATTTGACAGACAGAGATGACAAGTAGGCAGAGAGGCAGGCAGAGAGAGAGGAGGAAGCAGGCTCCCTGCTGAGCAGAGATGCGGACACTGGGATCATGACCTGAGCAGAAGGCAGGGGCTTTAACCCACTGAGCCACCCAGGCACCCCTGGTCGCCACTTTTTAAGTCCAGTCTACACATCTCAACCTTTAGCTAAAATGCATAGTCTCTATGTTTGATGTAATTTCTGATAGGTTGGGTTTATGAATAATCTTGCTTTGTTTTCTACTTATCTCACATATTCTTTGTTTCTTCTTTTTTACCTTCTCTTATACCTATTTATTATTATTTTATTATTTATTGTAAGTAGGCTTCACACACAGCATAGAGCCCAGTGTGGGGCTTAAACTCATGACCCTGAGATTAAGACCTGAGCTGAGATCCAGAGCCAGATACTTAACCCACGAAGCCACCCAGGTGTCCCTGATTATTATTTTTATATTCCTTTTATCTCCTGTACTAGATCTTAACAATGCCTGTATTTTTTTGAATGGTGGTTCTAGTGTCTTCAATATGCAACTTTAATATATCATTGTCTACATTGAATAAATATTATAGCACTTCATGGACAAAGTAATAACCTTAAGACACTTTAATTCCATTTTACCCCTTCATTCCTTGGCACTATTTTGTTATATGTTTTACTTCTACACATGTTACAAAACCCCACAATACTTGCTATTATTTTTATCTAAACCTCCAAATATCTTTTAAAAATTTAAAAGGTGAAAAATTGTCCTCTCTATTTACTGACATATTTACTTTTTCCAGTGCTTTTCATTCCTTCCTGTAGATTCAGGCTATTGGGCATAATTTCCCTTTAATTCACAAAAGTCTCTAGAGACTGTAGTGCTGTAAACAAAATGGCCCATTATTATACTGCAGATCTGCTGGTAACACATCTTCTCAGATCTGTTTGTTTGCAAATGTCCTTATTTCTTCCTTATTTTAAAGTATCTTTTCACTGGAGGTAGAAGTCTAGGTTGATATTTGGGTTTTTTTTGTTGTTATTGTTCAGCATTAATGGTGGTATTCCAATGTTTTCCAGATTCTACTATTTCTTTTCTTTAAAAAAAAAAGATTTATTTATTTATTTGAGAGAGAGAGAGCGCGCACACATGTGAGAGCAGGGGGAGGGGGAGGGGAAGAGGGAGAGAATCTCCAGCAGACTCTGTACTGAGGATAGAACCCAATGCAGGGCTTGATTCCATGGCTCTGAGATCACAAGCTGAGCAGAAATCAAGAGTCAGAGACTTAACCAACTAAGCCACTCAGGTCCCCTTTAATATTTTTAATTTCTCTGTACTTTTTGTTAGATCATTTTTATTGACTTGTCTTCAAATTCTCCAATACTTTCTTTTTTCTTGGTCCAGTATTCTCAGGAATTTAGTTCATTTACCTTTCTTTGTGTCCACAGCTCTTCACTGTTCACTAGCTTTAAAGAATTAAAGACACAGATAGAGATGTAGATATAGATATAAATTTTCCTTTGGCCAGAGCAACAGTCTTTCATAATTGTCTACATTTTGGTAGGAACTAGAACCTGCAGCGGTTCTTGAATAATCTTAAATCATCCAGGGAACTTGTTAAAAATTCATATTCCTAAGAAATGTCATCGGACACCAGACAATATCTAGGGTACTAAAAATTGTCCAAATGTTTCTGATCAGGAGTCCCCAGGTGGTCTTTGAAAAACACTTATTTGTTAAAAGCCTGAAGTCAAAATAAGTAGTTGGCAGTTGGAAAATGCAAATCGGCCTCAACTGAGATCTAAGTAACTATCAGAAACCCGTCAGATTGCTTTACTAAACACAAATTTAAATACAAAATAACATAATTTAAACAAATGGGCACATGTGGAATCAGACACAGCCTAAAATGGCCAAAAGCCAGGTAGTTACTCCATTTCAGAAGGTATTAATTTCATGTTGGGCTGTGGCTCTTCAGTAAGCCATCAGGAGACATACTTAGACAACTCGGGGAAGCAGGAACATCTTCATAGATAAGTTTGTTTGTGTCTGTGTTCTGGCACAGCTCTCCAGGATCTCTAGAGAGGAATATAAATGAATGAAAACACCTGGATTGACTCTGCCCTAAACCATCCTAAGACTTCGAGCCCTGGAACAAATACCAAGAGCCAGAGTCATTAACTGTGTCATTATGTGGCTAATTTTTAAACAAACATACCAGAAACTATACATTCAATGAGTGCTGTCTATCAAATGTTCAACAGGTATAATGCAAAAAGACAAGTTGAGTATCAATTCCACATCATTGGTTGGGTGCCGTGAAGAGCCAGATCCAGCTCAGCAGGAAAGAGTGGTTTCATCGACTGTCGAGATTGCCCTAAGCACGATGGGAGACAGTGGGAACTCACATGTTATACGTCTATATCTACCTTCCTGGTTTAATGGTAAGATCCCTGGAGTTGGGGTTTGAAGATCTGAACTCGAATCTTGGTTCTGCCATTTACCAGCTGTGAGATCTTTGAAAACACATTCGATAAACCTCAATTTCTTTAATTTAATGACAATTCATCTTTTTAAAAAAAATTTTTCAAAAATTTTTTATAAACATATAATGTATTATTAGCCCCAGGAGTACAGGTCTGGGAATCGCCAGGTTTACACACATCACAGCACTCACCATAGCACAAAACCTCCCCAGTGCCCATAACCCCACCACCCTCTCCCTACCTCCCTACCCCCCGCCCCCCTCAGTTTGTTTTGTGACATTAAGAGTCTCATATGGTTTGTCTCCCTCGCAATCCCATCTTGTTCCATTTATTCTTTTCCTACCCCCCAAACCTCCCATGTTGCATCTCCACTTCCTCATATCAGGGAGATCATATGATAGTGGTAAAGACAATTCATCTTAAAAAATATTTCTACTCTCTGTTTCTCCCCCTTAATATTTTATAAAGCAGTGGTCGTAAACTATTCAAAGAAGTCACAATGGTAGGCTATAGTCCTATTCACAACAGTTTGGTCATTGTACACAATACTTTGGGAGTGCATTAACAAATAGTTTGGGCAACTTGGAAAAAGCACTTTGACACGTATTTTTTTTCTTATAATTCTGGCCAGATCACTAACAAATTGATCATGACCTTTGGATCTGAACAATGGGTTCTTCACCAAAATAAAATCCACTATCAATGGATGAGGATTTGCTACCCATGGATTCTTAAATAGGGTATGCCACAGGCTTTTGAAGATTCTTCCAAAGATGATGAACTAAAATGATTTGTGCAACGGAAGCTTCATTAGTGTAAAAGTATGGTCTTCTAAAAGTATTATACTGAAGGCCAAAATTCACTCGAATGTATAACTTCCTGTTAGCTTGTTTAATAAACCATTCATTTTGCATTAGGCTCTCATGCCACGTACAGCATGTCACCATGTACTGAATCAGAATGATGCGCATAGGCTGACCCTGCACTAATCTCTGGGAAGGCACAGTGATGCGAACAAGGAGCCCAGGTGAATCCTTAGCCTCTAACAGAGATGGAATCGGAGCTCTGGAAATCTTACTGATAATGTTAACATCCAAGCGACCCACTGTTGGCAACCCCAGAATTACGAAATATGGACTTCATACAGCTGTGAAAATACTGTTGTGTTCATAAACAACTACTGTGATTATAGAGAAATAAGAAATACTGAAAAGAAAGCAACCAAATCGTCCTTGGAAGGAGTGTCTTTGAGCATTGCTGTCTGGGCTTTTGAAGGAAATGTCGGTACAATTCTAATCCTAACCTATTGTGGAAGGTGAACTGGGTCTTGGGGGCCCCCTGCCCTGGGCCTTGAACTTTTGAGGGTCATACTCTTGTCTTCCTGTCTCTATGAGGAGAGGAGTCGCAGGCACAAAAGGATATACCCTCTTGAGTCTACTTTGGTAGGAAGAAATCTAGGATGGTACACTAGATTCCTATCTTCCTCTCTCCTTGAATGGAAAAAGACCTATTAATATGATGGATGTCATTCGTGTGATTAGGTTATATTATATGGCAAAGGTGAAGGGCTTGGGAGATGTAATTATAGCTTCTAATCAGTTGGTTATAAGTCAATTAAGAGACTGTCCTGGGTGGTTCTGACCTAATCAGGCAAAATCCCTTAAAAGGAGGACCGAACCCTGGCTAAGAAGAAAAATTCTCCTACTAGCCTTGGAAAAGCAAGTTGCCACAGGTTCTACAGCCCCAAGGGACTGAATTCTGCCAATAACCAATGAGCTTGGTTAAGGACCCTGAGCCTCAGGTGAGACCCCAGGTCTGGTTGGCATCTTGAGATGAGATCCTGAGCAGAAGACCAAGCTAAGCCATGCATGGACTCTTGGCTCCTGGAAACTACCAAATAATAAATATGTGCTGTTGTAAGCTATTACATTTATGGTGATTTGAGGTGACAGCATAGAATACTGGCTCACCCATGTTCATCTTCTGGCTGGTGGTACAGAACATATGGTCTGTTACTACTGGTCCATGGTGAGATAAATACAGAAAGTAAGGGCCAATGTTCCATACTTTCTATGGCAATTCGATACTTCTTGAACATTTTAATTGTATTTTACAAAAGTATTAGTCCACAGTAGAGTGGACATTTAAAAACAACACCAACAACAACTGGGAGTAGTTCTTCACCAGAGAAGCACAGTTTCTAGTTCATGATCCAGGTAACTGGAACCCTAAATTCCCCTGCACAAATTGTGTCAAGCTGCTTTCAGAGCCTGCCCAGTCCTCTTTCTCTGGTCTGCCTATCCAAGGACATACAGTGCTGCTGCTGAGCTAATCCTAGGCCTGAGTGTGGCCAAGGGGCAGCTCTTTATAAGGGAGGGAGGCTGGAGGGAATCATGGGTCAGAGTGTCTACAGGTGAATGTGAGCCCTTGAACATGCAGGTGAGGAGATAGGAAGAGACGGGGGAGGGAGGGTATAACCAGAGGTCAGGGGCTATGGATAGCTTTCTACACAATCTTTCACAGTTCCCTGATGAACCATGGGCAATCCATGTCATTGTGGCTTTCATGTCATTGTGAAGGTCTGTTGATCAAGGTAGAAAGTAAGAACATATTTTACTTAATGTTGTGTTATTTTGATTTGTATTTTTAAACATTCTAGACACAGGCTCTGTGGGCTTCCATTTGTACTCTTCACCGGCCTTGCAGAGGCTGAGTGAGTCTGGTGTGTGATCATTACTCATGGGTCACTTCCGAGTTCTTTTTCCAGTGCCTGCAAACCTAGAACCCTGGTTTGCTAAAATGCAAAGTGAAAGATATTGTTTATTTTGTCTCTAGTGAAGTGCTCTCTGCACTGATTAACTTTTTACCCCATTTTTCCTTAAGAGTATGAAGTGGGTTATCTTGGATCCAAAATATGCAGCAGGAGCCAGGGGATCCAGCACTTTTCTTGAACATTATTTCAGATCCTCAGCAGAAGACACACACTGTAAGAAAATATGCATTTGTCACAGTGTGGTAGGCTAAATAATGGCCCCCAAAGATATTGGGTCCTAATCCCTGGAACTATGACTGTTATCTTACATTCCAAATAGATTGTACAGATATGATTAAGTTAAGGACTTTGAAATGGGGAGATATCTTGGATTATCTGGGTGGCCCTTCAATGCAATCACAAGTGTCCTTATAAGAGGGAAGCAAAGGGAGATATGACTCTGAAGAAGGAAATAAGACATTGAACAATGATGTTCCACTGCTGGCTTTGAAGATGGAGTAAGGATCCCAAAGCCAGAGAATGCAAAGAATGCAGTTCTAGAAGCTGGAAAAGGGAGGGAAGAGGATTCTCCACTGGAGCCACCAAAAGGTATGCAGCCCTCCTGATACTTTGACTCTGGCTCATTCAACTGATTGCGGATTCTGACCTTTCAGCTGCCAAATGTGTGATAATTTGTTACAGCAGCCATAGGAAACTAATACAGCAAACATTAGGCTCTTGCTTTCCATCTGAATTAAGAGTTTGGGGTCTTGGTGTGCATGTGAAACCATTACCAGTTTTCTAGATGCTATTCTGGAGATAAATACTGTGGAGTATGCCATATACATGAGAAGGAAGAGAACAATATTAACCCAAAGGGCATGCTTCCAAAGCACTGTGGAAGGCTGGGTCCCAGCTGATGTACTACTTTAGAACAAAAGGGTGTTTCCTTAAAAAACAAACAAACAACAACAACAAAAAAAAACCACAAAAGGAATGCTGAAAAGGACTATATATGTGTTCAGCTTTATTCCCACAGTGGACATTTATGATGTCTCAGCCCCTGCTGATAGCTTGACTGACAGACAATCAAGGGGCACATAGGACTTCCATCTATAAATGGCCCTGAGCACACCCGAGAGGGGGCATGCTTTAGGGCAAGCTTTGGAGACCAGATGGAAATGAAAAGTTGAAATGGAGCAAAGGAAATTCAGGGAGGCTAGGGAACAGATGTTCCCAGCCAAGAAGTCTGAGCTTGGAGTCATCTGCTGATCACTGGGAGAGAGTGAGTGAGAAGCTCTGGGTCTGAGGTGACTGGGTGTGATGAGTGTTTGTAGGCAGATAAGGAGAGCCTCTCACCTCTCCTTCTGCTAAAGCTTTGGGTCAGACCCAAGGACTGTGGACGCTGTTGAGGCCCCGGGAGAGCAAAGTGGTCGAGAAGATGAGACTCACTTTCTCCACCATCTTCTCGGAGCCTCAGAGGGGAGCTCAGACTATTTTGGAAAAAGCTGTAGGCACTTCTCCCAAATGGCCTCTTTTTGGTCCCTTTGGCCCCAGCCCATGAACACATTCTATATTTTTCTATTTATGCACATGTCTGGGTCTAGCCTGCAAAAGTGTTGCTGAAAGCCACTGGGTAGAACCTCTCTCATTCCTGAAGGACTTGTGGTCACTCACTTCCATCTCGGCTTGATAAATGTGTTTTCTGGTTTTTTCTTTTTTTTCCTGAATCAAACCTACCAACCATAATGTTCTCCGAATAGCTGCAAAACCATCTCGCTTAACCAGTCTAACTTTGGATCCAACTTACATCAAAAGCGAAACAGTAGTGAATAGAGTTTACCACCCCAAATCCATGTACCTCTGCTGGCTTCCCAAGAGTTCAGTGTCTGCTGGTTGTGAATGGCAGTGACGCGAGTGGTAAGAAACAAGCTGCCCTCCAGAAACACTCCCATCTGTTTGCTCTGGGGAGACTTGGTGTAGTATGTGCTTCCGTTTCTCCTGGGAGAGGGGATCTGTGGGGCAAGGCAGCATACTGTTCTCATTTTTATATTCTTTCCTCTTGTCCACCCCCATGGCTCCTCCCCTGCCTTTGGCTCTCCAATTTGGCAACTTTGGCAACTGCCACAGTTAGGCACTGAATGAATAGGAGCCTTCACACATGAGTTATTTAGCAGAAGTATCTCAAATGTGAAAGCACCTGGCCAGTTTGATATGTTTTTGAATATCACATCTTATGGTATCTCTACAATGTCCCTGTGAGTCAACATAAGTAGTAAGAGTTCCATTGAACATGTCTAGAAAATCGAAGTCTGAAAGTATTGGGATTTGACCAAGGTCATGTTAGGTTCTGTTTCTTACTCTGCTCTCTTTGCCATGACATCGTGAAGCTTTGGTTCATTTAGTTGACCTCCAGTAAAGTTCTAACCGTTCTCATTTTTGCAAGTGGGGAGGAGACTAGGACCTAGGCATCTGAGTTTTGACCAGCTATAAATCATGCCAATAAGGTTGTAACTGGGGTCCCATAGATTGGAAAGTCTCAGCAAAATCATCACTCTATCTGTAACCCAAAAGGACACCTTGGTAATTCTGAACCACAGCAGTTAAACCACAATACCGACTTTGCTTTCTGACTGTTGTTCTCTTACTAACGTTAGGTCATTTTGTTGGGAGTGAGGATGGGAGGCTCCTGGCATAGTGATTTCCAGAAAGAAAACTCTTACTCTTGGGTACCTATGAATGAAGACTCACAGCGCCCAGTGGATGCTGCCAGCCGCTTGTTCCCCTTTCCATCGGGGCGCTGCCACTCCACATCGGAGTCCACACGGGAGGTTAACTGGGATTTCCCTTCTCTCAGTGGCCCTATCCCCTCACAGTCCCGTCTACCTTTGGACCCACCGTTCCCAGGGCTCGCTTCCTCAGCCACGTATATTCAGCCTGAAGGAACAGCAGCAGATACTTCGGGTTCTTCCCAGAGGAACCCAGTTCCCCCCAATCAAATCATGTTTATCTTGCAACTATTAACTTCTTTTCTGCACAGCCTCCATGAGTTAATTGCACGAACAGAGTTTCCATCTCTGCTGCTTCTTACAAAAGATAATTTCCCAGCAGAAGATGGGAGCAGGGGTGGAGGCAAGGGGAGGGCGAGGAGGGAAGAAAATCCCACCCTGTCACACTCCAGAGTGTTCAAAGTGATCGTGGACCCCTTTCTCCCCTATCCATTCCTTCAACACATGTTGACTGAGTATTTGCCTGGTGGCAGGAATTGCGTGCGACGTGGGATGTGAATATCTATAGGGTAGAGTCCTTGACCTAAGGGAGTTCATGGTTTAGAAACAGAAGCAGGCTTGTTTTAAAGTGAGGTGGAATTACAATGCTAGAGAAATGCCCGGAGAAGTACGAACGAGGAGCACCTGCAGCCCTCAGTGACTTGGAAACCTCCTGGCGAAGGAAACTCGGGGGGGCCCCATTTCCCAGGTGGGGACACTGAAGCCCGGCAGACAGAGACCCTGGCGCCCAGTCTCAGGCTGCCACGTCGGTGAGGGGCGGGCCCTCCAGCACGACAGCGGTGTGACAGGCACTCTGGTTTCGCCACAAGTAAGAGCCTCAAGGTCCTCAGAGTGGGCCTGGGAACAGCTCCGCTGGGGGAGACTGAAGAGAACTTCCGGACGCAAGAAGACAATTTCTAAGAGGTCCTGGGAGGAACTGATGTGATCCCAGTATGAGGTGTGAGGGCTTTGGGGTTCCAGAAAACTTCCTCAGGGTGGGGTGAGGCGAGGCCAGGCAGCAGCAGGGGAGGGAGATTGAGCAAGACTGTGGGCAGCACCTGATAACTGTTAGTAAGTTTAGCCTCTGCACCTGTCACTTCATCCCCCTCAACACCCCCAAGAGGGAAAGTCATTCTCCCTCTCTGTCTCTGTCTCTCTTCTTTACTTTTTTAAACTATTCTTTTTTCCTCTCTTTTATTATTTTTTATTTTTAGGGAGAGAGAGAGAGAAAGCACTTTTTTGGTGACGGGGAAAGGGAGAGGGAGAGAGAGAATCTGAAGCGGACTCCATGCCCAGCGTGGAGCCTGACATGGGGCCCAATCCCAGGACCCTGAGATCGTGACCTGAGCTGAACTCCAGAGTGGGGTGCTCAACCGCCTGAGCCACCCAGGCTCCACCCCCGTCTCTTCTTTAAACAGATGAGAAAACTGTGGTTTCAGAGGGCAAGACGTTCCTTCCAGATGACACCCGTAGTTTGAACCCTGGTACCCTGACTTCAGAGGCCGGGTCCTTGGCTGCTACATTAATGCAGAGACCAGAAGAGCCTCAATGTTAGGGTGAAGCTACAGATACCGGGTATTTGACTAGCGCAAAAGGGGGCTTCAGAGTGCACTAGCTGGTTACTGACTACCTGTTAGGGGCTTTATCTTATTTTTCTTTTTAAGATTTATTTATTTGAGAGAGAGAGAGTTGCGGGGGCCAGAGGGACAGAGAATCTCAAGGAGACTCCCTGCTGAGCACAGAGCCCCACGCAGGGTCAGTCTCACAATCCTGCCATCCTGACCTGAGCTGAAATCATAGGTGGGACGCATCATTGACTGAGCCACCCACGCTCTATCTCATTAATCCTTACAATCTCTCCCCGAGGACAGCGGAGTTACTGTCCTGTTGCAAGTGAGGACACTGAGTTACAGAGATGTTGAACAACTTCCTCCAAGGTCACACAGCTAGTGCGGTGTGGGTCAGAACTTGAATTCAGGTGCATCTGATTGAAAGTAAGTATGGTTACTTGCTTACCATGGTACTACGTAAAGTAAAAAAACAAGCTAATGTCACAAATGATGTTTTGACGTTCTAAACCAGGGGTTCTTCCCTGGGGCACGTTTAGCCTTGAGGGGATGTGGGGCAATGTCTGGGAGCATTTTTGATGGTCACAGCTGAGAGGAGTGTGCTACTGGCATGTTCTGGGCCAAGGCCAGGGATCCTGCTCCACGGCCTATAATGCAACAAAGAATCCCCAAAATGTCAATAATGCCAAGGTTAAGAAACCCTGGTCTAAATTTAAATAAATTCAAACGCATTTGGAAGAAATAGCATGTTTTTTATTCCACTATAAATTCCAAGGTCAAAGGATCCTGATTCCAGTTTCCTTCCAACTTTGCTTCTTGCAGAAGCTTTTGGGCAATGGAACTATGGTGCCCATGGGGATGGATGGCGTGAGTGCCAGGGGTGGGCAGACCCATAGCCCTGAGACCCGGCCGGGTCCAGAAGCAACCTCACCAGCCGCCGGGGGAGGCATGATTCGGGCTCCTTGGAGATGGGGCAGCTGTTTCTTATTTGCTAGTTGTTGGGTATTCTTCAGGAGACAGTTAAACCCACTCAAATGTAAAGAATTTTTTGAATATAACAATATATCAGGGCTGCAGCCTATCCTCCTGCAGGTCCTACCCTGGGGATGAGTCAGGGCTGAAATCCCTGGTGTGACGGGTTCTAATTTGACATGGACACCAGATAAGCTAGCAAAGACTCAACCCTCCTCAGGCCTAGGTGTGAGCAGCTGACTTTTCCATTCTTTTGGTTGAGAAAATATATAATGACCCCTTAACAACTCTGAACTGAGGAACACCCTAAAGTGAACTTAGCATTTTATTAATCGTGGAAACATCTACACTTTTGAAAAATTGTAGTGCCGGCATAAGCCAGGGGTGACTTACGCGGTCTGCAGACAGTGCTTGGCCTGTACAGGTTCGTGGACTGTGCTGTTATTCCAAATTCTCCCAAGACTCTGGGGCTGCGGGACCAGCAATGCTGCCCTAGACCTCTGTGCACAAAAGTTATTCTGTTCCCTAGTTGAAGAATTTATTTTGGGGCAGAGGGCCAGTTGGCAAAATCGGAACATTTTACACATTATTGTTGCACAATAAAAAATTCAAATGTTAAACATTTTCAGTTTTCACAGTTGTTGGAAAGAAATTAAGCCCTTGGATGAAAACCAAAGAAATAATGGGATCTATGACCCCTGTCCCAAACTCTTCTCCTGTCGGTCTGCCATGGCCTTGCTGTTCTTGCATTTGAAAAGCTTCCCTTGTCCACTAGACAAGCACCATCCAGTAAAAATATAATGCTAGCCACATCAGCCATGTAAAACTTTCTGGTAGCCATGCTAAGAAAGTAAAAAGAAAGAGGTGAAATTAATTTTAATAGCCTATTTTATTTAATCTAATATGGCAAAAATGTTATCATTTCAATATGTGGTCAATATTTTTAAAATTATTCATTATTCATAAATACTGGAAATAATACAGGTACTGACATATACACCGTAACACTAATATTGTACATGATCAAACAATGAAGTGTAGCGCTACCAAGACAATAAAGTTGTGTTTAGCAGAAAGGTATTTTACACTAGTTCCATTTTAAAATTTAAAATTAAATTAATTGAAAGGATATAAAATGTAAAACTCCATGTTTCAGTCACACAGGTCCTATCTCAAGGGTTCAACAGCCACATGTGGAGAGGCAATATTGGACAACACAGCTTTAGCCCTTACATGTGATTTAACAGGCCTCTAGAAAGCTCACAGAGCCCATCATCATGGGTCAGTGGTTTTGGAGAGAAGTTCTAGAACCTTCTCTGTGGGACATCAGAGCAGACTGGCGGTGGTAGTTGGGAAGATTTGGGTTTATGTTGAACATAAAAACTTCCTGTGGTGTCAGTGCATTTCAGGCCGGTGTTCCCCTGTGGAGATGAAGTATTGTGTGCCATTTTGGGCCCTGTGGTCCCAAGCAGCCTGGTTTGCTGGTCTCCTTTGACTTTGTTTCAAGGAGCCTGATTTTCAAGAGGATTCAGAAAGGCAAACTCCTGAGGAAAAATTTCGTGGATGAATGTCAGGCTAAAGCCAAGCGGGGATAAGGATGGCAGGGTGGAGGGGGTCCCTTCTCTGACCCCGGGGCTGGAAGAAAGCACTGTGATGTGGTTAAAGCTGGGAGGAAGAAAGAGCACCTTAAAAAAAAAAAAAAAAAATCAGGCAAATCAGGCAGAGAAGTTGAAATGGCCACAGAGCAGTAAACCAAGGTCTACACGTTACCATGAAATAGTATGTGCTCAGTACCTCTACTGACCTCTCTTAGTTCAGAATATTTTAATAATTAGACACACCCAAAATATGTTTAGCATCCCACCACCTGCTGCTTTCTCATGGCCACTATTATTGTCATCAGATCTGATCCCAATGTTTGCCATATTATTGGATATCCTGTGAAACAGAATCTAAAAATATATGCTTTTTCCCCCCTCTAAATTGGTCCTAACCTTACAACTAGGGTAGCAACTACAACACTGTTGCCTATTTTTTTTTTTTTTTTTTACTCTCACGGATTAGGTAATAATATTACATTTCCCCAGCGCATGCTAGTCTGTTTGCCCTTGGCTTGGTATTTGAAGAATATATTTATAAACCAAGGCCGGACTACATTTTGTCCCATGTGATTGTCCCATGCGGTTACGGGTTTATAGATTTGTGGTCTCTCAGTGTTTTCGGTCTCACACTGGACAGTCTCTCCCCACTGACATTCCTCCACCCAAGTTATTTCCATCTCTGAGAATTTCTCAAGAGCTGTTTCTGTCGTGGGAGGACAAAGGAGTAACAGGGTCCATACTCAAAGCCTCTTTAAATGTGGGACTTGTATGTGGAGATTGACTTCCTCCTCGAATGGAGAAGGTCTGGACTCCTTGAGGGAGGAGTTGAAGCAGCCGGTTTGCCTGGCCTTGTGCGTCCCTCTTGGGTGGCTGCTGTTATGAGGGCCTTCCGGCATGTTCTGAGAAAGCCAATTAAAACAGAAAAGCCCCTTAGAACCGATTCTATTGCCCCCCGTATAGCTGTTAAACTTAGAACTTTCAGAAAGCAGCCCAGTGCTTCTCGTGCTCTGAGAGCAGATGAGACATACGGCTGCCTGTTTTTCTGTGACTTTCTTGAACAACCTTGTTATGTTCGTACATTTATTAGTAGATGACTATATTAGAAACAAAAAAGGTGGGACTACTTGACTGCAAGATCAGTTCATAGAGAAAAACACACATTTCTGTTTTCTTGTGCAGAGCACCTGAGTCACACAGATTGTTTCCAGGGTCTGTGGCTGTACCACATTTTACCTGGGAAGGCTAGTTTAAGAACTTTATTTATGTTTGGTTTCAAATAAAACCCAGCTAATTTATTTTCAGAAACACACATTGCCTCTGTGAAAATAGAAAACACCTGATTTTCTTCTTGCTTTCCCTTTGTAACTATTGTTTGCCATTTGTTTTCATCCTCTAGAAGGAGTTGAACTTCTTATAGACATTAACCCAAGTGGAAATAATTGACCAAAGTCCTAAACTTGTTCTTTATGAGAAATACGAGACTCTGGGGATTCGAACTTTTTGCAGTCATCACAGAATTTGCCCAAGAAGCAGGACATGGGCAGGAAGGAACTATAGGTGTCTTTTGCCATGTTTATATGGAGATGGATTCTGGGTTTTACAAATAGAGAAATACTGTACAAGTCCATGGGGATACTGAAGTGAAATGAAGACAAAGAGAAAGATCCTTTTGTATTTTAAGACCGAATACTAGAGCCAAGTCAGAGAAGTGAGAGCATAAAGGTAAAGATATTACAACATTATTGTTTGCTCTCTTTACTTCTCTTTAGGGGACATCTCTCAGAGGGAGTGCAGTTTCACAATGTGGATGGAAGATGTATTAAAAAATTTTTAACCCAGAGTAGCCAAAAGTCTTAAAAAAAAAAAAAGGAACAAAGTTGGAGACACACACTCCCTGATTTCAGAACCTACTACAAAGCTACAGTAAGCAAGCTCGTGGCGTATTGGCATAGGATAGGCAGACGAGCCAATGAAATAAGACTGAGAATCCAGAAATAAACCCATAAATCTATGACTAGCTGATTTTCAACAAGAATGGGGAATGAACAGTTTTCTCAGTGATGCTGGGACAACTGCTTGTCCCTATGCAAACAAATGAACACGGGACCCTACTTCACCCCATACATCAAAATTCAAAATGGATCAAAAATCTCAATGTAAGGGCTGAAACTATGAAACTCTTAGAAGAAAAGATAGGTCTGACAAGTGGCATCTGGCCCCAGGCCCTAAGATTTGGTGTGTGGGCCACCCGAGCCTCCCTGATCAATGGACTAGCCCAATCTGAGGGCTCCGAGATGCCACTCCAGAGGAAGGAAGACAGGCTTTTCTTGGGGTGGGCTGTCAACATGGGTACCAGAGCCTCACAGTGGCTTAAAACAAGTTAGTAAGCGGGGTTGGGGGTGGGGGGCTTGATTTCTGAGCACCCTGAGATGCTACTACAGTGGCATCCTTTGCTAACCGGGAAGAAACTTCGAGGAAGTGGTAGCTCAAGTCCCATGTGGGGGCGAGGAGATGTCATAACTTGGGCTGGGTGCATTTCTAAAACAATGTTCTCTGTTCTATAGCACCTAGAATATTTTATAATCCGAACGGGCAGGTCGCCTCTTGGCTTGCCTTAGTGAGATGCTATTGCCTCAATGAGTGTAAATCTCAGCTCTGTTCCCTTTGGACGAGTTCTGAGGCCTCCGACTGCTGCTCCGTGGTCTTGCTAGGAGCCTCACGAGGAGCATATGAATGTGCAGACGACAAGAACAGATGTCAGAGCCCCCAGAAGATCAAAGTGCCCGGGCTGCCTTAGAAAAATCTGCCGGGGCCACGTAGTCCTCTGAATGTGCAGGAAGACCATCATAAATATTCAATACAGAGTTGTGCAATCGAATCAACTCCAAAACGAATATCTTCTCTACGTTTTTTAAATTTTTTTTTTAATTTAATTGAGGCGTAGTTGACATCTAATAAGGGCGTTTCAGGCATACAGCATCGTGGTGCAACAATTAGATACACCACAAAATGCTCACCATGGTACGTGTGTTACAATGTTATTGACAAAAGCAGACATACTCTCACCCGTTCCCCGGCTGGAAGCCTCGGGAAAAATGGTCACCGCTGTTCTCCTCCTCTAGCAGACGGCCATTTCCCCGATATTCTAATTAATTTGGTGCAGGAAAAAATGTTCTCTTCTCCTTATGAAAACTACCCTGAAGTTGTTTTTGCGGTTGTCTTTTCAAAACTGAAAAGAAGACCACATTGGAAACCAGAAGGGTTTTATGACTCAGGAAAAGAGAGCTCCCAGAGGGGCCCGGGCTGCTTTTCTTCCATCTTTCCCTTGTACATTCCCTGAATCTCTTTTTGGATTATTTAAAAAAAAGTTTCTCAACTTGCCCCTCCACATTTCCAGACTTCTCTTTCTGGTCTGGGCACCATCTCCTCCAGGTTAGTTTCCTGCTTGCTTTTGCTTCTCCTCATCAGCAGGCCCATATTTTTGCATATTTTTGCCTGAGTTTCTTGCTCATATATACTTAGGAGCTCATACTTATATTTTTCTCTTGTGGATAAAAATGAGCAGAAAGCCAAGAGGATGATTTTTAAAAAGAGACTCACCGCACAGGCCTGCTTCAGATTGAGCTGAATCCTTCCTGGGAGATCACACTTAATGGACACTGCATTGTTTGTACCGTTTGGTTCAACGGACGAATTCCATTATCTTTCACATTGTGCGCTTTTCTGGGAAGACGGTTCCCAGTACATCTGGATAAAACAAATGTTGAATGGGGAAAAAAACATTGAAAGTAGATATTTTTAAGACCTATCCTAACATCATTCAGGCTATCTATGCCAAAACCTGCATCTGGTACTAAAATCTTTCTTTTTCAAACATTGTTTTCTCCAAAGAACCATCCAGAAGTCGCTACTGTGTGAAAGCTCTTGAACCATTTCTACTTTGTGGTTTTTAACAGGCATGTCTTTGCCTGGTCGAGGTTATCACCCAGTGTTCAATAGACATGCAATTCTGACAAGTCCATGACGTCTCATTTAAGAAATCACCTGCCACCACGGGTAAAAAGTGACAAGGGCAGCTCGTCTTGCCATATGGTATGAGCGACCTCTGTCCCCAGATATGCACTTCTTGTGGTGTGACCAATAGTCCTGTGGGACAATAAGCGTTACAGCACAGACAGTTAGACAAAACAGCCCGCTGGAGGTGAAACCGCGGTCTGAGCCCCTGAGCC
Organism: Mustela nigripes; assembly: GCF_022355385.1. Classification (NCBI taxonomy): domain Eukaryota; kingdom Metazoa; phylum Chordata; class Mammalia; order Carnivora; family Mustelidae; genus Mustela; species Mustela nigripes. The sequence goes on along the minus strand of NC_081563.1, from coordinate 29,921,571 downwards.
AGAAACACGCAAACTCACACCTGCTGGCCCGTATTGCAGCTTGCTTTCCTCCTCTAATTTTTTTTTTTTTTCCTTTCCAAAAAAGAAAATTAAACATCAGATGAATTTAATGCGGAGGAAAGCATGCAGGGTGAGGTTCCCCCAGATACTTAATTCAGTTAGTGATTTGTTAAGTGAGCTAACTACAGATAGCTTGAGGGGCATGACTGAGGCCAAGCTGTTTGTGGTTTGAGGTTTAAAACCTGGTGTTTCCCTGTTGTCGGACACTGGACGCGGCGTGGCTGGCTGACAACACGGCGGATCTTGTCTCCAAAGTTGTCTGTGGTTTGGTCCTTGTTCTCCTTTAAAGATTGGGATATTCTAGAAAAGCATCCTTGCCCCAATCGAATTCTCACAGACACTGCTGTTCGTCCCCGATATTTATGACTCTTGAAGGCAGGGGTGTTTCTGTGGATGGAAGGTGGGGTTATGTGGACAAAGATAGGGATGAGAGGGTTCATTTTTGGAGGGTCATTCTGACACAAAAAACTCTTCAGGTTATTAGATGTCAAAAACCGTCTTTTTTTTTTTTTTTAAGATTTTATTTATTTATTTGTTTGACAGAGAGAGATCACAAGTAGACAGAGAGGCAGGCAGAGAGAGAGAGGGAAGCAGGCTCCCCGCCGAGCAGAGAGCCCGACTCAGGACTCGATCCCGGGACCCCGAGATCATGACCCGAGCCGAAGGCAGTGGCCCAACCCACTGAGCCACCAGGCACCACAAAAACCTTCTTTTAAAAGAGAATTTTTCCTGATGCTACAAGAGGAAGATGTTTGTGCTGCCTTTAGTAACATTTATGGTATTCGTGTCTGGTACGTATCAAGGTATGTTAGGTGCTTTGAAAGCATGGGTGTCTTCTATATTTTAATTTATGAACAATAGCCTATAATGCACAAGCTATAAGCAAATATTATATACAGACGTACATATATGTAGGCAAAGTTTACATTCAGTTTTGCTAGTATTTGTGTTGTTTTTCCCAGGAACATTGTACGTTCCCCTGGAAATGATTTATCGGTGCTTGTGATGGAAGATTCTAACTGGTGGGAACTGAAGTCTGCTTTTTGGAGCTTTTGGTAGACTTGCAGGGAAGGCAGGTACCTTCACGGGAGTTCTGTTATGTTCTCTTGTCATCGTGGAATCAAATACAGCTGTAGTCTTTCCAGTCCTTGCTGTGGGCTCACTTCCAGGTCCCATTCTGCCGCATCCTTTCCTATGGCCATTCAGGGCCTGCCATTCCAGCTCAGTCTCGGATCATTCTAGCCATTGGTCTTCAAAGTCCATTTTCGATTCATCAGTAAATTCTGTCTCCTGTACCTCAAAATTTTTTTTGTTGTTGAATGGACTTCTTTCCAGCTGGACACCACACTCTCAGTTCACATTATTGTGTCATCTAAATGCTGCAGTCACCTCCCCGGGGCTCTCTCTACTCCCCCCGCCTCCTGCCCCAGCCAGGCTCCCTTCAGTTCTGGGAATGAGTCAAGCTCTTTTCAGTCTCGGAACCCACTGTTCCCTCTGGCCCAAAGCATTCACGTAACCCTACACTTGTCATAGGGATCTCAGCACAGATGTCACCCCCTCAGAGTAGTTTTGTCCCTAACACCATCTTTCAAGTAGGGACTCACTATTACTCTATATCCATCCCCTATTTTTTCCTTCCTGGCTTTTGCTTTGACCTGTAATTATGTTCCTTGTTATGCCTATTGTTGATTTTCCTCCAAAAGACTCCCAGTCCCAGGAAGGTAGGAACTGTATACATTTTCTTGAGCAGCGTGATACAGTACAACTTTGAAAATACTTTAATAGTTTCCATTTTCCATGTATCCTCAGTGCTTAGTATGGGCACAAGGTAGGTGCTCAGTAAACACTTGTGGAATGAATGAGTGAACAGAAAGTATTTTTAAAAGTTAAGGAAAAATTCACCTACTTAAAATTTTTGCTATTCGTCCTAGCTCTGTTTTCTAAGGCAATACAAAATGATTCTACAGATCCTTGGACACGATCGCATTTCAAATCTTTGCTACCTTTCTTAGTTATCTCTGATTTCTGTGCTATATACTCTCAACCTCCTTTGTATGGTATGGCTACCACTTCTCATAACAATGATCACTCTTTTGGAAGACCCTAATTTGACAACAGCCCTCATTTAAAAAAAAAAAAAAAAAGTTATGTTCTGACCCACAGGGTCCTTTTGGGCTCACCCTCCTTGATGAGAATCACATCCAGCTTATAGATCTTTAATTTTCAGGGTCTTTCTCCCCCCCACCCCCCTACCCAACACATTGCAAAATAGAACAAATTTCCCAAGATTTCTGACATCTTTCCCATTCTCCATGATTTCTCAAACGCACTCTCAGTGACTCTTCAGATTATTTTTACACTCTGGAATAGAATTTGTCTGGACTTAGAGGTTTGAAATCCCTTATTAGATTTTTCTTTTTCCCTAATTTACTGTGTATGGGAAGCTGTGTGGTCTCCTTTGCCCCACAATGAGAATTCAGAATTTGTTCTCATTGCACTGAGTGTTTGCAAATTTGGACTTTTGGTCCCCTGTTAATATTGCATTGTCTTCTTGAACATGTCACTTCCTTGTTTTCTTCCTTCTTTCTTTCTTTTCTCTGTCTCCCTTTGTTCTTGTCTCCTCTTCTCCCTCCTTCCCCACTTCCAACCCTCCTTCTTTCTTCTTCTCTCATCCCATTTTTTCTCTCTGAACAGAGCCTTTCTTTTTTTTTTTTAATTTTTTATTTTTTATAAACATATATTTTTATCCCCAGGGGTACAGGTCTGTGAATCACCAGGTTTACACACTTCACAGCACTCACCCAAGCACATACCCTCCCCAATGTCCATAATCCCACCCCCTTCTCCCAAACCCCCTCCCCCCAGCAGCCCTCAGTTTGTTTAATGAGATTAAGAGTCACTTATGGTTTGTCTCCCTCCCAATCCCATCTTCTTTCATTGATTCTTCTCCTACCCACTTAAGCCGCCATGTTGCATCACCACTTCCTCATATCAGGGAGATCATACGATAGTTGTCTTGAACAGAGCCTTTCATGGAACAAACACTTTTCTTATGTTTCTCTGGTGAAATCTCTCCCATTTCTTGCATTTCTCCTTAGCTGAGGATTTAGCCTTCCTGAAAACCTTCATTTCTTATATCGTTCTTGGGTATGTGTTGTGAACATGTCCTTTATAAAAGATGAGTTCATGAGAAAGTTTCTGTAGGACCACACTGGCTCAGGGATTTACGTATCCTTTTCCTTTCCCCTGGAATTGTTCATTATTACATCACCTTAGAATTTATGTCATGTTCCCCTTCCTTGCTATTATCGACTCCCAAATGGGACAAGGTCATGTTCTCCCAGGGTCCCTATAATTTCTGTACAGAAAACAGGTTATTCTCATTGGTTAAAGTCATATCCAGAATGGCAGTTTCTCCTTCTATCTGAGCTCTGGAATTGTTAGCAAGGAATGTAAAAAATTTTATAAGCAACGCTATTTTGGCAAAATGTGTCTTCCAACAGATATAAAGATAGCTCGAGTCCCTGTCGGCATGACTGCTTGCTTGCGGTTGTATGGCCGGCTTTCTGAACGCCGTCTCCTTGCCACGGCCATCCACAGTGAACACCCATCCCAGAAGGACGCTTGTTTATATCTTGGCTATAATTCTGCACTTCTTCTCCCCTGAATCAAGGCCTTTCTGTACAGGACCAGGCCATTTTTTTTTCATCCCTTGTTCGTATATAAGCCTGCTCCTTCCTGTTTTCCTTGCATGGTCTACTTCCTGCTTCTGCTGCATTTCGGGCAGGTGTCCCAGCTCACCTCTGTGAGGATGGCCATGCTTACGGGAAACAAAGTTCTCTTTCTTTGGATTTCATCTGCTGTGAATCAAAGTCAGAGGTATTTTAGCATGTAAGGTCTTTTCCTGAGGTGTTTCTATTTTCAGCTAGGACTTTGGGATGAGGTTTGGTTGACCTTGTCCAGTGATTGTGCCCAGTCACCCTGTTTATCTCCCTTGATCCCGTCTCCTTGATAAGACGTTCCCTCTGAGTTCCTTGTATTTCATTCTTCCTTGTCCATTTTTCCTAAGAATCTTGTGTATGGGAGGTTCCTCTGGGACTTTACCTGTTCCTCCGATCACAATCAAAGTTACTGGTGACCCCCCAGGAACAAAAACATAACACAGGCTGTGCAAACTGGCAGGGAGAAGGAGATGTAAGATCTTTATTTGGTGGACAGTGTGGTTTTGCTCTTATGCTATTGGTTGGAATGCAAACGGGTACAGCCACTCTGGAAAACAGTATGGAGGTTCTGCAAGATGTTAAAAACAGTGCTGCCCTATGGCTCAGCACTCCTGGGTATTTACCCCAAAGATACAGATGTGGTGAAAAAAAGGGCACATGCCTCCCAATGTTCATAGCAGCAATGTCCACAGTAGCCAAACTGTGGAAGGAGCAGAGATGCCCCTCACTTGATGCATGGATAAAGAAGATGTGGTCCATACATACAATGGAATATTGCTCAGCCATCAGAAAGGATGAATACTCAACTTTTGCATCAACTTGGATGGGACCGAAGGGTACTATGCTAAATGAAATAAGTCAATCAGAGAAAGACAAGTATACTATGGTTTCACTCCTTTGTGGAACATAAGGAATAGCACAGAGAAACATAGGGGAAGGGAAGAAAAACTGATTTGGAAAAAATCAGAGAGGGAGACAAACCATGAAAGACTCTTGACTCTGAGAAACATACTGAGGGTTGCTGAAGGGAGGCAGTGAGGGGATGGGGCACCTGGGTGATGGGCATTAAAGGAGAGCACGTGATGTATGAGCCCTGGTGTTATACACAACTGGTGACTCATTGAACACTACATCTGAAACTAATGATGTACTGTACCTTGGCTGATTGAATGTAAATTAGAAAAATAAAGTTGCATCCCACACACACACACTCACACATGCACACACACATACACACACACAAAAAACCAGATGAGACGTACACACGAGGGGGGCACATCTTGACCATGAGGCTCCATGCCCATTGCTGTGCGGCTCCTCGGGGGCACAAAAAGCAGCTTTCCCTTTGTTCCTGGAGTAGGAGAAGGGGCTGTGCTTGGGTGAAGGGGAGATTTGAGGAAGGAGATGGGACTGCAGGAGGGATAGCGGGCTTTGGCAGGGGACTGACCGGCACGGTTCGGCCTCCTCTGCCCTCCTGCCCAGCAGATAAACTTTCTGGCTCCCGTGAGGCTGGGAGGAACACCCTCCTCACCCTGCTCTCACATGGTCCCCCTCTTCCTGCTAGGATCCTGTCCCACCTATACACACACCACTTCCTGCCCTGCCTGCCCTGGTGGCTTGCCTTCCCCCAGGACCTCATGGAAGCAGGCAGCTTAGTCCCCAAGCTGCCCAGGCCCGTGGCCCATACCCGCTACTGCTTCCATCCCCATGTCCTTGGCCCCCCCAAACTGCTGTCTCTGCATCCATGCTTTTTCCGCTGGCCTCCTGCTCTGTACCTGAGGCCAGACAGGGCAAGTGGTAGGGACTTGCGGACCACAGGTGGAGGCTTATGAAATGGCCCATTAGTAGGCTGTGTGGGGTATGCCATTGACACAAGATACAGACTTGGGTTCTTTTTTTTTTTTTTAATTGTTTTTTTATTCATTTGAGAGAGAGAGCAAGCAAGAGAATGAATGGGGGAGAGCAGAGGGAGAAGCAGACTTCCCGCTGAGCAAAGAACCCGATGTGGGGCTCTATCTCAGGACTCTGAGATCATGACCTGAGCCGAGGGCAGAAACTTAACCGACTGAGCCACCCAGGTGCCCCCAGACTTAGGTTCTAAATCCAAATTTTGCCATTTTCCAGCCAGGAGATCATTCTGAGTCTCAGAATCCCTATGGGTAAGATATGGGTAAGAACCGTAACGAGGCACTCACCTACCTGTTTACACACACACAATATATGCTTACCACATATGCCAGTGTTTCCTTCTATAAAATGGATAATATCAACTTTTTGCATTTATTTTGAGGGAAGATAAATAAGCACATTAAATAGTACATAGAATTAATAGCTCTTGTGGGGAGATGTGTATAGTACTGGTGAGGGTGATTAACTTTGGAGTCAGATTGAGTCTGAGACTTGCTTCTGTCACTAACTAGCTGTGTGGTGTGGGCAAGACATTGAACCTTTCTAAGCCTGGTTTTCCTCAACTATAAAATGGAAACAATTATAGAACCCACCGTCTAGAGCTGTCACGATGACATGAGACTGTCTAGGCAGACATGCAAGACACGGGCTTGGTGCCTACCAAGGGCTCCAGGAGATGTTGTTACCATTCATATTGATCATTTCGTTCTCCCTGCTGCCCTCTCCTGCCCTAGCTGCCTGGTGGGTCAGGGAAGGAAGGCGGACTATGGGCAGAAGACCCCAGAAGGTGTAAGAGAGAGAGGGACAGTGGGCCATAGAAGCAGCTGGAAAGGATGAGCTCAGAGAGGATGTGGGTTCACAGGATGAGCACCTGGCACTTGGTTCCTTTTATTCTTATGCCTTTTCCATCATTTTTATAGGCTGGTGGGTAGACGTTTGCTGAAAGGGTCTCTCCACCTGGATCTCATTGGAATCATGCAGGCTTTCTCTTTGCTGAACATTTTTCCATCCCAGTAACTATAGCAATGTTCCATTTGTGATGTAATTGTTCTGTTTCAGATTTGCTTTCCTAAACTGAGGAGTAGAGTATCCAAAACATCTGAGACAATGGCTTGAACGTAACACTTGGTGTGATGAACTCTTTATTTCCTGGGGTTTACATTTCTTTGTCCTATTTAGTTGTCTACATTCTGGCTCTTGGTGGCAGCTCCAAAGGCCAGAGGCTGCGCCGTGAAGAGGATGGAAAGAGGAGGCCAGTTACTTCTACTGTAAATTTTCCACATCCTGGAGAGTAGGGTTAAGCACCAGGTAAACAGAGCAAGGCTTCACTTGTTTGGAAATACAGTGCAATCATGATCCTTATTTTTGTTGCTTAAAATGTCTGCAGAAAACAACCAGTTTCTGCCAAAATTATAAAGAAAACCCTGTGTGGCTTTAGCTGTCCATCGCAGTGACTTTTTCTTGGAGCCAAGGACTACCTCCCTCTTCTTGGAGCTGCCAGATAACCACACATGGAGAGAGGAAGGAGGAATCAGGCTAGACTTTAACACTGACATTTCCAAGGGTAGAAAATGGACCTGATCTTGTTCAATGAGGAGAGGATCTAGAGCAATAATTTAGTTGTCGGAAAGTGAAAGGAGGAATGGGTCAAAGTCAAAGCATGTGGGTTCAAGCCCCATTTCTCTATTCACTTATTTAAATGAGATAGTTTCCCTGTTTCTGACCCTTACCCCTAGCCTCGTGCATAGGGTTTGGAGCAGAGCAGAGCCTTGGGGCCCAGACATGACTATCCTCATCCCGCCCAGAATCTGTGGCAGCCCAAGGGCTTGGGGGCAAAAATCCATATCCACCTGCAGTCCTCAAGTGGCCTGTGAGCTTTGGGTATGTGACCATGAGGAAGGATGAGCAGATGGGTGTTGCACACTTATTCATGAGCTCATCTGTGACGTCTTCGAGAGCACCCAGAAGCCACGGGGGGAGGTTTTAGGTAATGAAGGCATTGGGTAGGGTGGTTGGGCAACCCTTAAGGGCTTATAGTCCTACTGACAGAGCCTTCATTTTAAGGGACCTCACAAGTTGGTGAGGCCTGGGGACGTTTGAGGTACCGGTACCTTGTAGGGTTTCAGTGTGGATGAAAAGAGAGAAAGGCCATGAGAAAGCACTTTGCAAAATTTGAAGTGCTTTCGAACGGTATTATGGGTAAAACTTTCTGGAATCTGGTGCGCCTCCTGCTAGGATCTCACTGGAGGCTGTGCCAAGGTCACATGTAGGTCAGATAGAGTTGCAGGTAACCAGGATACAGATGTGCCCTCCTGAGGAAACCCATGGGAGTTTTACTGAGTACTTGTTGTGTCCCAAGTATTCTTCTATCTGCTTAGGATGCAAAGATGATGTTCTTTAGGAGCTCACAATCCAAACAGGGTCTCTCTTCCTAGGCCCTACACCCTAAGGCCTGCTCTGGAATGGATTCGAGAGCCTGAAAGAACTCACCCAGCCTCCTTTGAGCCTCCATCCTCACCAGGGTCTGAGCTGCAATGAGATCCCCCAGATATGAGTGCCCAGGGTGAGAGGAGTGTGTTGCCCACTTCAGGGGCTGGCTGCAGCCTCCATCCCCATCAGCAGAAGGCAGGTGACCTCACAGCTGAGTTTACCACCAAGAAGAGGACCATAAGCTTTCAGTAGACAGTTTGTCTCTTCTGCCTCCGAAGAATCAATTTTACTGTAACAATGGACTGAGTAGCTCTTGTGAGTAACCACAAGGGTGAAGGCCCCAGCGGGGATCTGGGGGGTAAACAGATTGCTGTCCTAAAGCAGGGGCACCACGGGAGTGTGAGTGAGTAGGTATCGTGAGTCGAGGAAACTATCCAAGGAGTTCTTCACTGATGAGGAGGCCTCGCTAAGATTCCTTCAGACAACATGGTTCTGTGTTCACCGCAGTCCCCACTCTACAAGGGCGGGGGGGGGGGTGACCTAAAAGGAAGGCATCCAGCCCCACTCCACAGACCCGGAGGGCATGCCAGATGTATGCGTGCATGGGCGGCCCCCCAGAGGAACCACATGGTTGCTGTCATCAAGAACCCGCCGTCTGGGTGGGCAAAATGGGTGAAGGGTGTCAAAAGGTACAAACTTCTATTTACAAAACAAGTAAGTCATGGGGATGTCATGGTCAACATGGTGACTGTAGCTAGTAATACTGTATTGTGTATGTGAAAGTTGCTAAGAGAACAGATCTTAAGAGTTCTCGTCTCAAGAAGAAAGGTTTGCAACTGTGTGGTGATGGATGTTAACTAGACTTACTGTGGTGATCGTTTCACAGTGTATACAAGTATCGAACTGTTATGTCCTACACCTGAATCTAACATAATATCATATGTCTGTTACATCTCAGTTAAAAAACAAACAAACAAAAAACTCACAGGGACCCCTGGGTGGCTCAGTTGGCTAAGCATCTGCCTTCAGCTCAGGTCATGATCCCAAGGTCCTGGGATGGAGCCCTGCATCAGGCTCCCTACTCAGCAGGGAGTCTGCTTGTCCCTCTCCCTCTGCCTCTCACTCCTGCGTTCTCTCTCTCTCTACTCTCTTCTTCCAATAAATAAATAAAATCCTTTAAAAAAAAAAAAACCCAAACCAAAAATACCATGTCACAGTCTGCTGCAGGGCTTGGCAAACTATGACATGTGGGTTGAACCTGGTTTACAGATTCTTTTCGTAAATAATGTTTTATTTGAATCAGACGCACCCATTTGCTTACATATTGTCTATGTCTGCCTTCGTATCCACTCTACCAGCAAAGTTGAGTGGTTGCCACAGAGGACTTATGGTCCACATAACCTAAAATACGGACTGCGGGAGCCTATAACTCTCCAGAAAAAGTTTGTCCACCCTTGTTCTCCTGAGAGACACATAGCCATGCCTGGTTAATTCTAGTTCTTGGCTGTGGGGGATGATGGTGGTGAGGAGCAGAGAGGGCTGGTTGGCTGGATGTTGCCCAAGGGCTTTGCCATATTTGGGGGACCTGCCCTCAGCCTTGCAGGTCCCAAAAATGGGACTTTATCAGTTCCCCCAGTCATAATAACAGAGTTCATGGTGGGCCAACAGGCACCAAAAGCAAAGACTGATGGACAAGCTAAAAACAAAGATTCTGTGAGGGATAGTCCTTTCAGGGCCTAGACTGGCTTCTAGGGGGCTGCCCTTCCTGCGTACTGTGACACTTAACCCAAGTGTGGCTGGTTTTCTTGAGCTTTCCTGATAAGCATGGCTAGATTGTAGGAAGCCTTCCAGGAGAGCTGGAGGTCAAGTGAGACCAGAAGAAGAAACTAACCCTGCCCCTTGCCAGACAATATCATTCCAGTGTCTGGAGTCTACTGCCCCTCCCCCATACACCACCCCTTCCCATTACCATCATCCTTCCTGGAGAAGGTTGGGAAAATGCCAGAATGTGCTGCTTTGGAGCCCACCCTACTCTGAGAGCCCCTGCTTCTGTATTTTTTTTTTTTTTTAAGATTTTATTAATTTATTTGACAGAGAGAGAGATCACAGGTAGGCAGAGAGTTAGGCAGAGAAAGAGGGGGAAGCAGGCTCCCTGCTGAGCAGAGAGCCCGATGCAGGCCTCAATCTGATCCCAGGACCCTGAGACCATGACCTGAGCCGAAGGCAGAGGCTTAACCCACTGAGCCACCCAGGCACCCGGCTTCTGTTAACAAAGCCTTTCTGCAGCTACATTCACATCGCTGGCTAAAAGCTACAGCTGTTGCTGGTAGAGGAGGGACTCCTGTAAACCTAGCAGGCTCTTTTGTCCTTTTCCATTCTGTGTTGTCCTTAGGGGCTCACTGGAGGAGGGTGACCTCCCACCTCTGTGCTCACGTTCTGGAGGGCACCTCACTGTCTCCCTCTGTCCAGCTGCTGGCAGCCGACAACCTTGAGCTGTGCTCTCATGGAGGCGTAATCAAGATGCTATCTGACCGCAGAGGAGGGCGCCCTTAATCCTGACTCAAGTTTTGGGAAAAGGCTTTTTAGCAGAGGTGACACTTGATCTGGGCTTTGGAGGAGGCAGGGCCATTTGAGAGGCAGAAGGTGGGAGAAGGGCATCCAGGCAGGGAGATATGTGAGCCATCCTGGAGGTGGCCCGAAGGCCGCAATGACCACCAGACACGTGAGGAGGCAGAAGGAGAGAGAAGGACATTGAGGATGTCAGGGTGCTGGCTCTGGGGACGTGGGACAGGAGATGGAGCAGGAAAGAGACCAGATCAGACTGGGAGGGGCCGGTGCGCTTGGGTTTTCTTCAGAAGGCAGAGGAAACATCCGGAGCTTTTGGGCATGGTGGGAACTCGCTGAGTTCTGCGGTTTAGCAAGTAAGTCCAGCAGCCATGGGCAGTGCAGATTCAAAGTCAGGAAACTCTTCGGGGTTTGGTGAGGGTCGGGGTGAGACATACAACAGGGGCAGTGGGGCTGGGATAGAAGCGGGGGAGGCTGCTTCAGAGACACAGCAGCCCTCATCAGCGAGGGTTGCAGGAGGCCAAGAGGCTCCTCCAGTTTCAATCCAGAATGAGGGGTTGGTGGTGTTGATGGAGTCCCGCTCTTAGGAAGAAGCATGGGGAGAACATGATGAGTTGGGGAGGAGAATAAGGAATGTCTTAGGTCCAGGTGAAAGCAAATGGGACAACAGGTGACGACAAAGAGGTGAGGTAGAGTTGTCAAGCTGGACTCACTTCCCTATGTGTGTTAGCGAAAGCAAAGGAAAGACACATCAGCCAAGGGAAAAGTATAGAAGAAAAGATACAGCGATTGAGCCCGGAGTCTTGGAGAATGACCCCTGAAGAGAGGAAGCCTGGGCACCCATTCATTTCATTCATTCATTCATTGGGTCAGCAAAATTGGGCACCTACCATGGGCAGGTCCTGAGCACCAAGGATGCAGAGGGCAACCAATCCTGCCTCCTTGGAGCTCCTGGTAAGGGAGGTGTGGCACCCTGTGGAGGAGGGGAGTGGGGAAGGGCAGAGTCTGAGAGTGTTGGCTGCCCCCCCCCGGGGGGGTTGGGGTGGGGGTTAAGAGGTGGGGTAGAAGGGAGGGCAAAGGAGAGAGCTGGGGGAGGAGAGATGGAGGCACAAAGCGGAGCCCTGCAACTCTCTCTCCCGCCTCACCTCTGCCCTACAGTGAATGCTGGCCTAATCAGGTTTACCTCTGTAGCCATAGCAACCTCGGGGTGTGGTGTTGTTGCACATTCTTGAAACCTGAAGGGTGGAAGTGACTTTATATCAAGTTACGTACAAATTAGAAATACAGCCATTTCCCTGTCTCTTAAAACGGTTCTCTTAAAGGCTTGCCATGTTTTCTCTGCGCAGAGTGCATTTTCCCATGCTCTTTCATTCACCAGGACCCTGAGCCATGACCTATATCCACTAACTGAGAATTAAAGATGTAAAATACAGTTATTCTGTTTTCCGATGATGAAAGTGCTAGTTGTAAAAACTTGACAAGGAGACTGTAAAATAGAAAATACAAATTATTCATTTCCTGTCACTCCTAAAATTGTTTTTCCTCCCAATCCGGTTTCTAGATGCATTTTACAAATTTGTGATCATTTTGTATTTTGGGTTTTATGGATTATTTTGTTCACTCATTAGAGCATGGGTATTTCCCAATGCCACTAAAATGCTATAAAAACATTTGATCCCACATCGGCTTCACACTTTAACCACTCTTATGTTATTCATTTAGGTTCCTTCTAATCTTTCTCATTTTGATGCAGCAACTCTCCACCTTCATATATAAACTTCTGTCCCTGACTCTCAAAGCCCTTCTCACTTCAAAATGCTCTTTTATATAATTTTTCTTAGAATCCTTGCTTTTAAACAAGTAATCTCTCACAAATATCAGAGTTACAAATACAATGAAAAGTGACTATATCATCCTTTGCTTCAAAATGCAAATTACTTTGAAATTTTATTATTTTGTAAACTTCATTTTTTTTTAAAGATTTTATTTATTTATTTGACAGAGAGAAATCACAAGTAGATGGAGAGGCAGGCAGAGAGACAGAGAGGGAAGCGGGCTCCCCGCTGAGCAGAGAGCCTGATGCGGGACTCGATCCCAGGACCCTGAGATCATGACCTGAGCGGAAGGCAGCGGCTTAACCCACTGAGCCACCCAGGTGCCCCGTAAACTTCATTTTTAAGTCAGGAAATAGAACCCAAACTAGAGTAGTGATGACATGGATTTATTTATTTATTTATTTAGGAGGGGAGAGAGAGAGAATCCTAAGGAAGCTCCACTACCAGTGCTTCCCCCATGGTCCTGAGATCATGACCTGAGGCAAAATGGAGAGTTGGACTGAGCCATCCAGATGCCCCAAATTGCATTTGGTTTAAAAATTAATTGATTTTGAAGTATAGTTGACAGATGGCATTTATTTCTGACTCACCATGAAACCCCAGTTTTCCACCAATGCTTGCTTGAATTCCACAGAGATAACACTAGTGGGACTATTTTTTCATATTTTTAGGTTTGTCAGAGAATATTAACTTTGAACCTCGTTTTTTTCTCATGCCTCTCTTTACATTTAATTTATTTTCTTTGTCTTATTTTAACGTCATTTTCTGTGAGGATTCAGAGGTTACTCCAGAAAGCAAAGTCATTTTTGTTTGCTGGAAAAATATGTTTGCCTTATAGATATTTTTCAATTATTTTACTTTCAAATGTTTGTGGTACTTCTGTTTTAAGTGTTTCTTATAAGAAGAATATGGTTGGGTTTTTAAAGATATTTTAAACTGGGAAGTTTAATTCATTATTATCTTTTGTCATCATTGGGGTATTTGGGTTTATTTTTACTATCTTTTTCATGTTTTCTATTTGTCTTAGGAAGTTCTAATTCCATCTTTTCCCTCCTCTAGTGCTTGGAGACTTGGAATCTGTTGTATTTTTTAATGGGCAAAGTTGTTATATTTACTCTTTTCCTAAAATGTAGTGCTTTAACTCTTTCCAATTTATAGGCCATCATTGTCCCGTATTTTATTTCTATTGAAAACATTTCACAAAATGCATGTGCACACCAACACTTATGAACACTATATATCTATTTTAAGAAACAGAATATTACCTCTATTTTAGAGGTCCATGTTCTACCCCCTCCCCAATTTTGTGAACTTCACAAATCAGGTGTTGCCTTTAGTGTTGATGCTTATTTCTATGTATCCACAGGTTCACCATGTCCTTTGCTCACTTGGTCACCATCCTTCCTACACCTCACTATCTCCCTTCCGTGGCCTTTTTCCTTTTTTCCTAAAGTATATCCTTTTAAGTACTTCCTTTGCTAAAAGTCTGTTGACAATAAACTACCTTAACTTTTGTTCATCTAAACCCATCTCTATTCGGTCCTCATTCTTCAAGCATACATTTTGCTGGATAAGCAATAGATTGGCAATTCTTTCTTTCAGCACCTTCAAGACATTATCTTATAGTATTTTGGTGTCTGTTAATTGTTCATGAGAAATCAGACATCAAGTAGGTAAGCTGTCTTGTTTGGGTTCCTTTTAAACTATTCAATTTGCCTTTAACATTTAGCAATTTCACCAGGACGACTCTGGCTATAATTTTTTTTTTCTTTTTCAGTATTTTGTATGTCCTAAATTTAGGGATCCATGAAAAGTCTTGAATATTGTCTTTCTCCCAATTTTTTCCTACTTAGACTTCCACATCTATTAATCTCTCTTTCATAATTTCCTCCTCTGTATCTCTCTGTATTATATCCAAAGTAATTTTGTCATATCCAGGTTTCAACTTAACAATTTCAGTCATTCTAATCTGTTAATTAACTCATGTATGGAATCTTAAAATTTCAACTACATCTTCTACTTCTAGAAATTAAGAATCTGTCTCGATATTTATGATAGTATTTTCTTTTTTATTTATATATTTAATTTAAAAAATGAAAACATTTTTTTTCATTTTTTACTTAAATTCAGTTAATTAATATATAATGTATGATTGGTTTCTGAGTAGATGTCAATGATTCACCAGTCTTACATAATATCCAGTGCCCATTACATCACATGAAAACGTACTTATTTTATGAACTATGACCTGCCAGCCAAGGCTGGCACACTATCTTTGTAAATAAAGGTTTATTAGAATATAGCTAAATCAATTGATTTACATACGGCCTGTGTCTGCTTTCACTCTAGAATAGCAAAGTTGAGTTCTTAAAATTTTTTTTAATTTTGTTTTTGCTTTTGTTTTGTTTTTAAGTTGAGTCTTTTCGACAGAGACTGTAGAGTTTGCAAAACCTAAAATATATACTACCTGGCCTGTTGGAGGAAGTTTGCCAAGCCTGCTACACATGGTGACGTTAACATCTGAAGACCTCCTGTCTTTGATTCTGCTGCTTGATTTTTCCTGCTAAGTCCCTCTCATGATGTCTTGTGATTTTTTACTGGGAGCTCATTTTTGTTGGGGCATTATCTGTGAGAATTTTGTGAGACAACTTGAGAGAATATTCTTTCTATTTGTGGTTCCTTTGCCAAGTACCTAGGAATTACTAAGCCAGGACTATTTTAAATTCGTTTCTCTGGCTTAAAATAGTTTTGCAATGGGCAAGTAGAGTGATTTCGAACCACAGTTTGAGGCCTGGTTTGTGGTTATTACCTTTGGATGTGGGGGCGGGGGGGGGGCTGGTTTGGGGTGGGGGATGGACTCTTTCTTCCAACCAAAGTCAAAGCTGAGACATAAAGCTTTTCTTTGCTTTCTCCCTTGCAGGGCAAATACTTTTTAGTCCACTCTTTCACTGAAAATGTGGGCTTTTGGGGACTTATTCTAGTCTCTATGCTGACACTCTGCTGCCTTGTTTTCTCTGCCCCCCCCCCGCCCCCCACAAAGGCAAAGGCCCTCAGGGGTCTTGAGGCCTTAAGGCCTGACTGAAGGAGCAGAGCATTTACCAGCTTGTTCTGGATTCTGGTTTCTACTGCATTTTTTGCCTCTGAGGATATACCTTAATTTCTTGCCAACTTGGCTATTCATTTTATCCAGCGTTTTCTGGGTGTTTTTCAGGGGAGGATTTTTAGGATACGGAGTTTGTCATGTTGCTGGAAATAAATGTCACGAAAATTTTAAATTAAAAAATCTACAGTTAGAATAATGGAAACGGGAAAATTTTATTACACCTCTACAGGTTCCAAGCCTACCTGGTATTTACCTCTGTCTGAATTATGCGTTGTGTCTCTAGAGTCTGAAACCAGGCCTCATATAGAGTGGGGAAAGGAGGGGAGGGGCAAAACCGTTTCTGTAAAGGGATTTGCAGGCCATACTCAACAACTCAATTCTGCCACAGTATCAGGAAAGCTGCCATAATTACGTACTGTGTAATTAATGGGCATGTCTGTGTTCCAATAAAACTTTATTTATAGAAATGGGCAGTGAGCTGGAGGTTAATGAACCCCTTTAAGCATCAGTTTCCACATCTCTAAAAATAAATATAATAATACTACCTGTGTTGTACATAGGTTGTGTGCATTAAATTAATGAAATTAAATTAATGAAATTGCATAAATGCTAGTGTTAGCTATGATGATGATGCCAGCAAGATGTTAATGATTTCAAACCGGTGCCCTGATTTTTCAAGATTTTTAGGGCATCTTCACTTTAAAATATCACACTCAGATTGAAGTCTTGCTTATACTGCATTTTTATTACAGGTTGATAGGAGATTCTGTTCACTGTTGTTCCCCAGGGACCCAGACTGATGGAGCAGCCACCATCTTGAAATTGCTGGTCACTACAGAGGGAAGAAGCTCTGGAAGGTCTTTCAGCAACAATTAAATGCTTGGTCTGCAAGTAACCATGTCATTTCTATGCACACGTCATGGTCAGAATTGGTCAAACGTTCTCCTCCCATCTGTGTCCCCCTTGTTGTTGGGAACACTGTCAGTAGAAAGATGTCACCTATTGAAGCTTCCAGAAGTACCTGAACTGCAGGGCTGCCTTATCCAAGGTTACCCCCTTCCTAGGACAGCCCACATGCAGTACTGTTGCAGGTAAGGTTACCGAGGCCCGGCTACTCTAACCCGATATAGGGCAACTCGATGGCCATTTTAGCTCCAGAGATCCCTGTGGATTTGGCTCAGCCTGTTGGGCAACTTGACGTCTTCCTCTGCCCAATCCTGCTTCCTTCTCCTCCTTTCCCCAAGGGCTGCTCCCAATGACACTCCTTAATGGATATCCTGTATACTGAACTGCATCTCAGGATTCTGAGAATCCAACCTCCAACACCCATGCCCAAGAGGAAAGGGCTGGGAATATCTCCTGAGGAGCTCTGAGGTCTACCCCACTCACTACAAGAGAGTCTAAAATTCAAGCATTGATAATAGTTAATATTAATTGAGCGATGACCCACCCATTGATATACTAAAAAGTAACACTTTTTAGTTGTGGATTAGCTTGGATTAGCTCATTTAATCCCTACAACACACTATGCATTGGATCAAGGAATTAGATGAGGAGATGGTGAGCTATGGCCCACAGACCAAATCTGCCCATGCCCACTGCTTTATGTAATGTCTATGCTTCTCTCATACTGTAATGGCTGAGTTGTTGCAGTAGAGACTATATGGCCTACAATGTTGAAAATATTTACCATCTGACCCTTTTGAGAAAAAGCTTGCCGAGCCCTGGGTAGGTATTGTTTGCATTTTATAGGTAAGAAAATAGAAGCTTAGACCTGTTCGTGATTCATTTGACACAGAATGCCATTTTTTAGTTAAAGAGACAACGTGCTATCGAATGACTCCCTTCTGTGATGGCAGGTGCAGAACCTTCCTATACCATTTATGGGCCTTTGTAAGGGCTCAGTGAATGAATACAAAGGATTCTCTTCCCTTTATTTCCTTCCACCATCTTCCTTTGTCAAACTGAGATCTCCTCTTCTATTTCCATTTCTAATCCTCTCCTAGACTGAATCTGTCTTCTGCAGACTTGAAATAGTGACCCTCGTACTTCTCTCCACTGGATGAAGAGCTCGAGGAGCCCATTGGGTTTTGGTATCTGTGACTCTCAAACCCCTGGAGAAAGCTCCATTGTTCCAGAATGCTTTCTTTCCACTGGAAAGTGTTAGGGCAGTAAACACGTAGAAGCTGAGCTGAATACCGGGACACACTTCACAATCACCGAGAACTTACTCTGTGTGTTGACCCATAAAGTGATCAAATAAAGTGGAGCCTTGATGGTCTTTGGATCTAAGGCGGAGATGATCGATTTCCAACTGCCTCCAGCTGAGAAGTGGTTCCCAGGATAGCCTGAGTAACTCAAAAACATTGTTCAATAGTGATTGTTCAAGGGGGATTCAAGAGTTTAGTTCCTTAACGCCCAGCAGGCTGCTTCCTAGATTCACCCAGAGCATGGGCCTGCGTTCCCAAATTTGGAGGCTGAAGGAAGAACTGAGCTCAGGTTGTTTGGCATCAAGGTCTGTCCCCTTAACGGCACATTCTATTCCTTCCTGGCATGCAAATACCCAGGATTCTGTACGCACATTGGGTGGATACTGCTCTGTGCACACAGACAGACTTTCTGCCAGTGGTTTTCAGCATTGGCTGCCGAAGGACCGTAGGAAGGCACTCCACCTAGACACTTTATCTGGTGCCTTCTAATGAATTTCCCCAACTTTCAGAGAGAAGCCTGAATCTAGTCAGCAATATTAGGTCCCTAAGCAAAAATTTCTGAAGCCCTTTCCCATTTTTGTTATTTGAAAAAAACATTGGTTGTCAAAATTGTCTAGGGAATGAATGAATGATAGAGTCAATGACTGAATCGATCTCCAGATCCTTGACAACTTAAGGATCTTGGACAAGATTTGTGCTCATGATGGAAAAAAAAAAAAAAAAAGACCGTTTTGTTTTTGTGGACTGAAGTCAGGTGTCTGAAGAGATAGTCATTTACTCTCAACAAACACTACTACATTGCATTTACTATGGCTGGCACACTGTGTTGGGCACTGGGGTTATGACCCACAAGATCTCTGTCCTTAATACAGGCCTCCAGGGATGAGGTGGAGGTCTGGAAGACAGTGTGGGCATGGACAGGTGACCTGAGACATGGGGAGGAAGATGGGTGGGGGCGGGCTGGGTTGGGGGGAGTGATGTAAAGACTAAAGACATTCTTTCTAGTAAGTGAAATGGAAATGCGACGATCATTTGGTGGGTTGGGAAGGGTTAAGAGGAAAGTTCTGGGGCAGCTGGCAGATGTAACCTGATCCCTCTCAGCAGTAGCCTGGGCTTTAAAACCTGGAAACCAGGAGGAATCACAGACACTGGGCTGGTTTTACTGGTCTCCCCTCACTGTTTATAAAGCCAGGCCTTTCCTTGCAGAGCTGGTGTTTCCTCAGTGGTGTGAGTTACTTATGCGTGCAGCTCAGTGCATCCATATTATGTGGACTTTTACTAGTTGCACTCTCTGGGTATATCTTGGTCTTCCATAATAGGGCAAGATGAGAGGGCAACAAAGAAGAGAAGCTTTAAAAACACTGACTATTTTAATATATATCTCTGGCAGTGTAACAGTTTTCAGACACAAGTATGACAAAATTCTTTCTACAGAACTTTCCAAACCATTAATTCAGAGGTAGGTAATTTCCTACCACTGCTCCATTTGGATAGAGCAATTTCATTTAGGTTGGGGGGAAGCTTGGGCAAATACCCCCCCCCCACACACACACACCAACCAGGACCCTGCCTGCAAGCTAAAGTCACTGCATCAGAATCAAACCTCAGTGATGGTTAACCACAACTTGCCTTAATTCTGGTTCATCTTTCTAGGACCAGGAATCAAGAAAAAAAGCTTCCCCTGCAGGAAAGGTTCTACATCTGTTACAAAGCATGTATTATGTGCTTACTGCCTAGGAAGAGATGCTCTAAGGGTTAGCAGTGAGAATCAGATGAGGTTTCGATGGCCCCAGGAGCTTCATGGAAGCAATTTTGAAGGAGGTAAAGGAATGGGTTGAGCAGATGATGGTTTTTCCGGAGCAGAAGCTAAAGGAAGGAGTATGAGTGTCCCATTTTATTTATTTATTTTTTTTAAAGAGAAAGAAGAGTTCTAGGTAGATAAATGTAGCTGGAAGACAAGGTTCATTTGGGGGAGTAGCCCAAGATGGGTTGTAACAGTGAGAAGGAGGCAATTTATGAAGGAACTTGGATCTCAGAAAACAGAAGGACTGGCTAGGAATTGGTATGTAGGGATGGTATAGTAACTTCTCTCACTTTCTTCTTTTTTCTAGACTGCTTTTCTTATTTTTAAAGATTTTATTTATTTGACAGAGAGGGAGAGAAATAGTACAATCAGGAGAAACTGTAGGGGGAGAGGGAGAAGCTGTCTCCCCCACTGGCCAGGGAGCCGGACGCAGGGCTCTGGGATCATGACCTGAGCTGAAGGCTGTCGCTTAACCCACTGAGTCACCCAGCTGCCCTTCTAGGTTGCTTTATTCACTATATTATCATCCATTGGGTGGAAAGCAGAGAAAATATTATGAAATAAAATTAGGATCAAGTGTTAAACTCAGGCAGTATAACATTCTGGTGCCATTGAGTAAAAATTCTAAATAGGGCAAGAGATATAACAATTACTAATGCCCCAAAATTTAAATTGAGAAGCAATTCCAGCAACTCAGCAATCTGGGAAGCACTGAGGCTGATGTACAGCAGGAGGGTTCCTTTTAAAATTGGATCACAGGGGGCACCTGGGTGGATCAATGGGTTAAGTCTCCACCTTTGGCTCAGGTCATGATCTCAGGGGTCCTGGGATCGAGTCCTGCATCAGGCTCTCTGCTCAGCGGGGAGCCTACTTCCTCTCTCTCGCTGCCTGTCTCTCTGTCAAAAAAAAAAAAAAATCTTTAAAAAAAAGAAGAACAAACATTTTTTTAAAAATTGGATCACAGTTTATAAATAGTTGTATCTGAGCGAAGAGAGCCTTACTTTGTTTGCCCACCTGGCCCTCCACCAACCTTGCAGGTGTCTGGGCATCTTGAAATGTAAATTTAAGCCAGGAAACCAGGAATGTTCCTTGATGGAATGGGAGGTCAAAGGAGTGTTTAAAACTGAGATGCCAAAGTATGAGGCAAGCATTTGGGATCCAGTCTCTGATCAGAGGCAAGCTTTTCCTAGATTGCTTTGGAGAGGGGCCCCGCAGGTCAGCGTACACACGAGTGTTTTCCAAGATTCAAACTCCTTGAGACGAAGAATATAATTCAGTTTTTCTCTCTTGCATGTTGACTTGCTAGTGGCCCAATGAGGATTGGGGGTTGTGAATGGCAAGTGTACAATTGTATTGATACCTGTTTAATTATTATGCAGCTTCATGTTTTATGTTCAAAAGCTCTGAATAAATGGCTAAGAAGAACTTCCGTGAGAGCTATATGAATAGACCGTTTTTAGTTAGCAGGAAGAGAGGCGTTTTGTTGTCTTCCGAAGCTGTCATTGTGTGATACTCGACCTTAATTTTATAAAGGCAGGTGAGAAGGGGACCAGGATAATTAGAACGATTTAGTGCACACAAAACTGTACTTTCAATGACTTTACTTTTATTGACTGGCTCTTCTAAATTTGTAGGAAGACAGCCCATGACCCTGACTCGTTTCCTCTTATGGGTGTCATCTCTCGCTCAGACGGTCCGTTAGCAGTACTCACCACCCCTGTCATGATTTGTCTTGGCCCTGATGAACCCCATTCTACTGCCTACTCCATGGGGACAGGGTCTGTATTGCCACAGTCAGGCACAAAGGCACTCGATGGCCCAGGGTCATCTCTGGGCTCCAGTCCAACTAGGCATTATTTTCACGTCTCCCTCTGAAATGGAAGTCTGGTTTGGTTTTGCTGGAAGGGTCTACCTAGGCTAGCTCAGGGCCCCAGGGCGGTTCAATAAATGTTTATTGAGTGACAACTGAAGATGTTTAAATTTCAAACCTGAAACTTTGCAGGGAAGGGAAACACTGGGATAAACCTCGATTCCACTTGTTGCTCAATTCCGGGGGCGGCTCATCTTTCTCTACCAATCAGGCCCATCTCCGTGCTGCTCACACAGCTGGCTGACAGGCTGACATCTTCATCAGATGGAGCTCTGCTGTCTTTCTTCATTGGTAAAGCTTCATGTGGCTTTTCCTGGAAGCTGAGTGAAATGTGGAGGAGATCACACATGTCTCATCTCCCTCACTCCTGTTTTTGGATGGAATTTGTTTTGAAAGACCAAGGGAGACAGCAAAGGAAGAACCCAGTTGTAGGCATCTGAGTGGAAGCTGGGGTCCTTGGCTACCTGCCGGGGTAGGAGCATTTGGGGTTTCGGGACCCTCCTGCCTTATAGGGAGGTGGACAGCCAGGCAGCCACAGCCTGCTAGCCCCTTCTAGGGTCGCAGGTTGACGTCCAGCGCAAACCTGGACAAGCTGATGCTCAGGTCAGAACTGGCCAAGCTCCACTGCCAGGATCCTAGTGAAGAGCCTGGGAAAATTAACCCCCAGGTTCTGGGTAGAATTCTTGGCTACTTATACTTCAGTGGTGAAGTTTTTCCTTTTTGCCTCCTCCCACTACTCTGTGTATCCCCTTCCCCATTCATGGATTCCTACTCCACTCCCCGGTTCGGTTCGGTTCGTTCCTCACCCATCCTTGCTCTGCCCTCCTCTGCTCCTCCCTCCTACACTGTGGCCCCTCTTTCTGTCTTCACGCTCTTGCTGTCCTGTTTCCTGCGCTCCTTCGCTTTCCGGTCCCCCGTCTCTGCCTCCTTCTTTCTCTACCTTTCGTCTGCGACCAACGGACTTCCTGTTGGTCTCTTTCCTTTTCTTTTTTAAAGAATTTCTTGATGAAATGAGAAGAGGACTCAAAGGGGCCCCGGGAAGTCCTAGGCTGGGAGAAAACTTAGGTAGACGCACTTCTGATCACAGGCCGCCACTAAACTTGATTTGTAGCTGATCCTAAATGTAGGAAAAGATTTTCAATTACAAAACTCATAAAGTGTAAGGATGAGGGAAACTGGCTGCATTTTGAGTTTGACTAATGGTTTCAAAGTGCTTTAAAGCGTTAGGCATTTGCCAGCCTTCCTTTCTTCCCCTAATCCTCCAACCCATGAGATTTATGGGAAACATAATCCTCTTTTCTGATTCATTTACACTTAGCTCATCTGAGTATTGTTTTGTAAAAACCATCTAAAGTCCAAGAAACTTTATGAGATCTTTAAAGACTTTTTTTGGTTTTTGAACTAGGAAGTTGGGTACTGCCAATATAAACGGACCTTGAAACCTAGGGGGCGTGGGTCCAAAACCCATGGCATTAAACTGGGTCTAGAATTGGCAAAGGCTGGTCCCCATGCCTGACAGGAACTGGGCTTTCACTTTCAGAATAAGAGTGAGTTGAGTGTTTAGATGAGTAACCAATTCATATGGGTAACAGCATATTTTTCTAGGATCATCTTCCTAGTTATGTAGGTAGCAAGAGACTGATGTGGAAAACTGTGACTTTGCCAGTGTTTTCTGACTAGATTGGGGCTGCTTACTTATTACCAGATTAATAGTTGTGGATACACACACGTATACCGACCCATATGTGGATCCTTTAGGGATGAGACCGACAATCACACTGGAGATTCTTTGTGTGGTTTTTACGTTTCAGAGTTGATCTATGATATATCCAACTCTGCCATAAAACAGTTTGTAATCAGGCTGAAGGTTCGTGGAATACCCACCTGTTTATTGCTTTGGGTCAAGAGAAAGGAAACCTGCATTGTATCTTTTTTGATGGTGGGGAACATTTTTCTGCAGAGCCATGCAACATGGTTATGGTCATTGCTATCCCCAAATGTGAGGCCTCAGGTTGACCTCGAGGCCCTCTGTCGCAGCAGCGACAGGGCCCAGAGCGTGGCTCCCTCCAGGCTCTGCCCTCTACAGGGCAGCTTACTGCCTCTTACTGTGCCTCTTACTGACTGAAACTGGTACATCTGTGTGGGTTCTGTGAGCGGCCCCCAAGAAGAGTGTACCCGGCACAGCAGACTAAAATCTGGTCCTCTGGTGATGCTGTCCCTCACCGTTTCCTGAGATTTCTCTGCCTGACACCGCTCCTCTTCTGTCCTGCTGCTTCAGAATGGACTTTGCTTCTAGACAACTCTTCCTCCCATGCGTTTCCACTGCTGCTGTATAATCCCTACTTGAGAGGTAAAATCTCTGTAGGCTGATTTGAATTGCAGGTAGGAAATATTTTCCCTCTATATTGTGAATTTTCCACGAGATAAAAAAGAATAATGGGTAGTACCGTGACACTGGCCTCATACAAATCAGGTCCTATTTTATGAAGCTTTTATTATCATTATCTCAAAGGTCGCTTAATTCAGTTGTTACTTATTATCCTTATTTTTTAAGCTTTCATTTATTTCCATCTTGTCTCCCTAACCAGATAGGAAGTTTCTCTAAGACAAAGGGGTTATGCCTTGGGATTCTGTGTATGTGCAGAGGGTCAGCCTCTGTGCTTGCCTCAGTAGTTACTGGGTGGATATTTACTAGCTCCTGTTGTGTCTTTTTAAGAACTCAAGGCTAGGAGACAGTTTCTTGACCCACCCTCCTTCCTCAATCTTCTCAGCTAGTTCTCTTTGGCTTGGCTCAGGGACTGACCTTGAATGACCTCACTGATCCTGTCCATAGGGAACCCGGATGTTCTTAGAACCACAGACCGTCAGTGCTGGAAAGTACTTTTAATCCAACTTTTCTGTAATGGAGGAGGAAGGGGAGGTTCAGGGGATGAGAGGTGGACTGCCTGTGGTCTTTTGGCTAATTAGCCACAGTGTTAGGTCTGAACTGTAGTCTTTCCCTCCAGTGCAGTGCTATTTAATCATGGCAGTGGCTCTCTCGTGTTCTCTCGTGAAACTGGAGCTCAAGCAGATGCACTGAGGCCCTCCTCTGCTGAATCAAATATTGGAGGTCTTTCTCCAATGTACAGAAAAAAGAGATTAATGAATTATCTTCGACTTCACATTATTTTCCATTAATTTTTTTAAACCATCATCACCTGCTACCAATTGTCTATGAGCCAATGCCAACAGACAACAGAACAAGATTACCAGCAAATAAATATGAACAAGAACAACCAAAGCCTTGGAAACGAAGTCTCATTTTTAGTTTTAAAAAACTAGGCTGCTATGCCTATGGGTTTTCTAGTGCATTCATATAATAAAATCGTGCATTCTGCTAGAGACACTGTTTTAAGTTCAAATGCTAGAGTGTATCATTATTTTACCGTTTTCCCCCGAGAGCACTATGAAATCCAGGGACTGTCAAACATTCTGCATTTCCCTTAATGTGATTTTGGGTCATCGGCAGTGAGTGATCCTTCCCTTTCAGATGGGGGTCCAAGAAACTGAGCTCACCTTTTTAAAAAATACTAAATGGCTTGGGGTTGTCATGGATCCCAAAGTCTGTATTCCTATTCTAAAGGCCTTTTCACCAAAAGCAGGATTGCTTTTGGGGTTGACTGACGCCCGCCGCGGTTTTCGCAGTCCACGCGGGCGCCCCCTGCTGCCCACCCCGCACTGTTGTCCACGCCGAGCGGGGAGTAGGGTACCAGAAGCCGCAGACCGAGACAGAGTCACGCGGGGTTTACGATCTCAAAGAGAACCATCTAAACGCTTTCCCTTGGACAGCTCGGCGCCTTCGGAGCAGTCCTTTCTAGGGTCCGATCTGGTATTTTAATTCAACACCTCGCATGTATCCGAGCAAACATGGGTAAGAAAATGCCTTCCAAGCCATACGAAACGAATCCTGTGGGGCTTCCAGCAGGAAAGGACCGGTCAGTGGCTCTGCCGGATCCTTTGTCCTTACTCGGGACACGGGACAGGGGACCTCTGTCTTGCCGCCCCACAGTTACAATCTATGTGGATGTGGAGGGTGGCGGCGCGTTCTCGGGCTCATCTCACGCTTTCCCCAATTAGGATTTACTGCCTGACGTCACGTCTGCCGGAGATTGGCTGTTCGGATCTGACACTCGGTTCCACGGCGAGAGCAACTTTTTAAAGACTTTGCAGCCGCGGCTGCCTCCGAGCGTCCCGCGCGCTCAGGCCCGCCCTCGCCCGCTCTGCCCCCCGGGCCCGGCGCGGCGCCCCCCTGCACCCGCGGCCGCGCGAGTGGACCCTCACCTTGCGCAGCCCGCTCGCCTCGCCCCTCCCCTCCCCTCCAGGGCTCCGCTCCCCACCCCACCCCCACGCCCGCCCCCTCCTCCCCGCCGCTTTCGGCTGGGGTCTGGGGCCGCTCGGGCGCTCGCAGAACTTCCTCTCCGGCAACCGAGTTCTCCTCGTCCCGCCTCCCGGGCTCTCGGGCAGCCGGAGCGCGCGCGGGCGGCCGCACCGGGCGAGCCGCACGGCCGGGGGCGGGTGCGGGGGCCGCCGGCTCGGGCCCGCGATGGCGGGGCCCTGGCTCAGGTGGGGGCTGCTGCTCTGGGCAGGGCTGCTCGCGTCGTCGGCGCACGGCCGGGTGCGGAGGATCACGTACGTGGTGCGCCCGGGCCCCGGCCTGCCGGCGGGCGCCTTACCCCTAGGCGGGCCCCCGCGCCCGCGGACCTTCAACGTCGCGCTCGACGCCAGGTACAGCCGCGGCTCTGCGGGCGCCGGCGCCCCCAGCCGCGCCTCCCCGGGGGCCCCTTCCGAGCGGACGCGACGCACGAGCCAGCCCGGCGGCGCGGCCCTGCAGGGGCTCCGGCCGCCGCCACCGCCGCCGGAGCCGGCGCGGCCCGGGGCCCCCGGCGGGCAGCTCCACCCCAAGCCCGGCGGTCACCCGGCGGTCGCCCCGTTCGCCAAACAAGGCAGGCAAGTCGTGCGCTCCAAAGTGCCGCCGGAGAGCCAGAGCGGCGGGGGCTCGAAGCTGCAGGTTCAGCAGAAGCAGCAGCTGCAGGGGTAAGCCCACACCCTCCCTCCGCGGCGCGCGCGGCCCGCGCCCGGACCCGCGAGGTCGGGGCCCCTGGGAGTCCGGCGGCGGCCGCGGGCGGCGTGCGCGGTGGGGCTGCCTTCTCCTTCCGCGCCCGCCCGCGCCGCGCGAGGAGCCGGGTGTGGGAAGCCCAGGGACTTGGAGGACGAGCTCCGAGGGCATTGTTTCTCAGCTGCGGGTAAACACAAAAGGCATTTCTGCCTGGGGCGTAACCTCCTGTGCGCGAACCTAACTGCTCCGAGAAGATGGGCGGACGCATGAAGTCACTACAACTCACTCCCTCAGCATCAGTTAAACTTTGCAACTCAGTTTTACATTTTTTTCTAGTTAGTGAAACAAAAAACGTCCTGGGAGGGCTGGCTGTAAAGATCAGCCCCTGTTCGGTGGCCTGAAGCTTTTCAGCGTCCTAGAAATCGTGGGCTTGAGCTTCCGTGCACCTGTGGGGTCTGCTTTCCCCGGGCGGGGGTGTCTCCGCACTGACAGAAATTTTGGTTGGAAAGTTTCTGTTACTGGGCGCGGAGAAATATCCTTCCTGCCCCCCTCCCCATTAATCACAGGTCCAGGGTGTGGGGGATAGCTTTTTTTTTTTTTTTTTTTTTTTTGCCCATTTGGTTCTTTTCTTCATGGCTAGTTCCAGGCATTGATGGTGATCTCACCCGTTTGGACGCTTCTCTCTCAAACTCAGATTGAGTTTCAACGGTGGGTGAGATAATGTACAAAAGACACTTGGCTCTACATTGGGGGTTAAGAAAATAATTTTTGTGGATCTCGTTCTTCCCTCCTGTGTTATGCAGGCGTTTTGGTTCTCCTGTCTTCCCGTGATGCATGGTCTTTACCCTTCGCCCTGGGGACCCTTGGGTGGCATAGGACTCTCTGGAAGGCAGAGGAGTGTGGAAGCAGGAGGCTGGCTTGTAGGAACCCCTAGAAGCTTGGATTCTCTGGAAGAGAACGTTGCTGCTGCTGGACTCAAAGGTCTTGCTTTGTTTTAGGGTCAATGTCTGTGGAGGGCAGTGCTGCCATGGCTGGAGTAAGGCGCCTGGCTCCCAGAGGTGCACCAAACGTAAGTTTCCCTGTTCAGTGTGGCCCTGCACGGTGGGCAGAGTGGGGCTGTCCACATGGCGGGTGGAGGATTCCACAGGGGTCACATGAAGGGGCTAATGCTGTCCTGGAGAAATTAACGTCAGCAGTGCAGTGTACCGCATTACCTGCAACCTTCATCACCACCCATGAAGGTTGGGTCATAGTAATGATGGTACCAGTGCGGCAATGTATTGTACAGAACTGGGCCATGGGTTCAGGGTTCCCTTGTCCCCAACTGAGTATTAATCACGGTCACCCCGGCAGATGAGGAGCCAGGAAAAATTTCTCAGTGGAGAATGTGCCTTACACCAAATCAGTACAGTGAACTCAAACCTGGATATGGATAAATGAGAAACTGCAAGTCAGTGGCGGGAGGGGAATGGGTGGGTAGTAGGTGGC
This sequence comes from Mustela nigripes, assembly GCF_022355385.1. Taxonomy (NCBI): domain Eukaryota; kingdom Metazoa; phylum Chordata; class Mammalia; order Carnivora; family Mustelidae; genus Mustela; species Mustela nigripes. Next base: position 29,893,481 of record NC_081563.1, on the reverse strand, counting down.
GGAGCTCTGGAATAAAATATCAGCAGTTTTTAAAGCTTTCTGAAAACAGCAATGAGAATCCTCCATCCTTGAGGCCTGAGTGTTTCCGCGAGGTGACCACTTTGCCAAGTAGGGTTTCCTTCCGTACTTCTCCAATTAATACACATTGTAGCAGTGTTTTAGAAAAATGTATTGTTGGAGCATATAGGTTTGAGAACACCAGAAAACATTTTCCTGATCAGTGTAAATTTAAGGATTCAGTGAAAACATATTTTGGGGCTCTGCTGGGTAAGTTGACTCTGTCTGTTGCTAATTAGAAATTTAAAAATCTTCCACTCAAAGTTTAGCATTCTTAGGTGTTCTCTGCATGGAGCTTGAGCCATAAACATTGTGCATTAAAATCCAAACTTTAGGTGCGTATTGGTATTTAGCAACTAGGATTTAGCAATTTGTCTTATATATCATTTGGATTTTAAAATACTGTTTTAATATTTTAAATATCTCAGGACACCTGAGTGGTTCAGTGAGTTGAGTGTCTGCCTTCAGCTCAGGTCACGATCCCAGGATCCTGGGATCGAGTCCCACGTCGGGCTCTTTTCTCCATGGGGAACGTGCTTCTCCTTCTGCTTGCCACTCCCTCTGCCTGCTGCCCGCCCCCTGCTTGTGCTCTCTTTCTTCTCTCTGACAAGTAAATAAAAATAAAATTAAATTAAAATTTTTTTTAAATATTTGAAATTTAAATATTTAAAATAAAAGGTAGTTTGGATTTTAAAACACTGGAAAAAATTTCTCATGCAGTCATTCTGGTGAACTTGCTTGTTAAAAAAAAATACCTTCACCCCTTGAAAGAAACAGGACTTTGGCGTAATGGCCTGGATTTTGTAGAAAGGAATGTCTGGATGGGTTAGGATTTAACTGTGATCAAGGAGTAATGGCAGATATGAACTCACTCTCCACCTCCTGATTATTGAACTCAAACCATTAGAAATGCTGAGGGTTGTAGGCATTTAAAATGTCATAATTTTTCACTTCTTCTTAGATTACACTTGACAATAGTGCACCAGCATTTTCTTGAATTTATGAAGAAATCAGGTCAAATGACACACAATTTCCTCCTTTCCGTATCTCCTTCTGCTCAAAACCCGATAGGATGTGGTTTCCCTAGAACATGGAGATAACCCACCCATGACAACACCATGGCTGTGCGATGCTGCTGTGTAAAGACTGAAAACACGGAGCAGGATTTCACAGACAGTGGGTGGGTTCTCTTCCTTGATGCCCTTTGGGATGCACCAAGACTTGAAGACATTTACTTCGCAAATGATGCAATCAAGTGCCTTTTCTGAAAAGGTTGTCTGAGCGTTTGGGCCTCCAAAGATGTCTCAGAAGATCCAAAGATACCCTGGAAAGGAGAGCAGCCAGATCTTCAGGAACCACTTCATGGCTTCCTGCTTCTCTGGGAGACGGAGGCAGGGGCAGGGTTGTGTCTAGGTTTGGCCGGGTTTGCCCTCTGGTGACCCTGGAAGAAGCTGCAGAAGGCTCTGGGTCAGAACCCTTACTGCATGGTCCCAGAGGAGGCTGCACTGATTGAGTCTAACAGTACCTACAAGAAATACGCGTGACTTTTGGTTTAGGGTCTCTTTCTGATTCCTAGAAGTTAGCCCTTGGACGGCACAGGGTCTAAGTAAGCAACGCAGCATCCCTTTCTTTTTTGATGATCTTCAGCATTCAGAGAATTGGCCTTCCTATACTGCCCAGTCTGACAAGTTAATTCAGGCCCAAGTGCTAGAAACGTATATCACAGCTCATTTCAGGAATAATTTTTAAAAGTGATGCTGGGGTAGGCCAGTGCCCAGTGTGAGGTAATCTACCTGCCAGGTGGTTATGTTTCAATGGCAGACTTGTTCTGAGTATGTGGGAGAACCAGAGAGATGAAGAACCCTTCTGCCTTTGGACGGGACGACTGGGGTTCCTGCTCATGCTGTGGAGCTTGTGTCCATGCTGGAGCCTTGTGCTACTAGAAAAGCCCCTGGCTGTGAGTTCAAATCCTTTGTGGCCTTGAGGGATTCACTCGACCTCTCTGACCCCATATTTTCCCATCCAGAAATGACTGTGCTAAAACCTTGCTCACTTTGTTGGATTGTTCTAGGTATCCAGGTGAAAGAGAAAAGGTATAAAAGCCTTGATGAAACCAGAAAGAGTCTTAGTTACTGTTGGATTAAGCCAAGCAAATCCTGACTCATTACTTGGTTTTCTTTTTTTCCTATGTGTGTCTCCCCAGCTGGTGTCATCATTCTCTTCTTTTTAAATAATGTAGATATGGATCCCTTTTTGAAGTAGTTTAGGGTCGGGGGAAGGGGAAATTGTGGTCGGGGGTACAAAGTTTCAGTTACATAAGATGAATCAGTTCTGGGGATCTAATGGACGGTACTGTATCTATCGTTAGCAATCCTACTTGAAATTTGCTCAGATTGTAGATCTTAAAGTGTTCTACTCTCTAAACGACGTTAACTGTATGAGGCGATAGCTGTGTTAATTAGCTTGATTGTGATGATTCTTTCACAACATACGTGTATATCAAAACATCACGTATCATAAATATATACAATTTTTATTTGTCAATTAGTCCTCAATAACGATGGGGAGGGCGAGAATAAATGAAAAAGCCAGTTACTGCCATGCTGTCCTGGCTTTGATTACCAAGAAAAAAGAAAGCAGTTTGTTCTGAATGATTTATTTTAATAGAACTTGAAAAGTGACCAAGTATTAGAGTATTTGTGTGTCTCTAGTTTTCTTTGGATAAAGCTTGCTGTTTAAGAGGTAAGAGTACTCCCCTAAGGTGTACATAATTAAATGGAAAAAATCCTGACACCATTTTTGTGACTGTAACTACTTCAGGAAGTACTGGTGAACTTGGGATTGCAAAAGAAATTGATTTGTGGTCTTTTTCCTCTTTCACTTCCTTATTTTGCTGAGTTGAACAATTGCGCCTGAGTATTCTATATTGTACTTAATACACAAGCACGAAATTCCCTCTTAAGATAGTCGTCATCGTAAAATGGGTTTGCACGTTTAAATGTACCACCCAGGATGCCTCCTAATTGTCATTATATTTGGAGGATAATTGACAATTAGCTAAAGAATTTCAGTTTATATAGGTCGTGTCCAATGGATGCCAAAAATATTTCTGTGTAAGAGATCGGTTGTGTTTATGTTGTTCAGTTTGCTTAATCCAGTGAGGAAAATAAGGTGCCCTAGCAGCCAGACTCCATTGTTTTTAGTTGATTGAAACTTAATTTAAATGTGCCACAGGCAAATGCTTCTGAAGACTGCAGATTTAGTGAGCCTTGCATTGTAAATCCTATGTGAGCCTGGCAGGCAGCAGACCCACACTGCGGCAGGGAATGCCTTTGTGCGTCCACAAAGGTGGTTTTAGGGTCTCCAGCCACCCAGTCGTTTTCTAAACGTGCCCAGTTGCATGTTAATGCTGTTTTTCTAGACATCCTTTGTGTGTGGACCTCTAGAAGCCGAACGTATCGTGCGGGATATGTCTTTTTAGGTCTTACTACTGAGATGATAGTGATCATCTGTTTTGGGCAAAAGTGATGGCACCACATTTGTTCTCTTTCCAAAGAGTTTACATTTAGGGGAGGGTCTTTGTTGTTTAGAGACTCTGTTTCCTACTTGGGGCGTTAAATTCCTGATGGGTACTGTTTTTGCCTTTCTCCATTTTTGCATTTTTTTCCTCTGTTCAAACCGAACCTACCCCTTATTGGTTCTTTCAGTCTTTTTTGTTCCCCCCTCGGGGTAGGTGTGGGCTGGAGAGAGACACAGCCAGTGGGCTCAGCTTGAAAGGAGACTGGATTGGGAGCAGAGGACATGAAAGAGCGGAGGCAGATGAGGGTGAGGCCAGGTTGGCAGAGGGAGGAGGACGGAGGAGGAACGCTGGCAAACAGGGGTCCCGTGCGGGTGCCTGGCAGTTTGCAGACCCTCCGCCAATGTATGGATGGTTCTTTCATTTATTCGACGGATCTCTGCTTAGCTTTTACCATGTGCCAGGTTCTATGAATAGAGGAGAAATGCAGCCAGCTGCACGGAGTACAGGTCTGTTTTTACTCACTTAACTCATGGCACATCAAATGACTTGTTCTCTCCTTAGCAAGAAACAGAAAAATCGATATTCCATTGCTTTTCCATTGGCATCCAGCCCACACTGCTTTGGAAAACACACACACACACACACACACACACACACACACACCCCACCCCCGCCAGACCTAGCAGTGTTGCGTAATTATATGCAGAGGAGACAGCTACAGATACCCTTGTGTGGAGAGACGCAGTGGATGGCATCTTCTAGGAGGGAGTAGTATGGCCGGAGTTCAGATGACCGAGAGCGTTCTTCAGGCTGTCTCTTGTCCCGCTTGGCTCCACGTTGCGTCAGCCAAGTTGGCAGTCAGGCCCAGAACGATTGCACATTTTTCGTATGCCTGCTATGGCCATTGACAGCTGCTTTGCCAATAGATTTGCCGTGAGGTTTTACCATGGCAGCTGCGGGGAACAGGGGTGGGAGGGTTGGCTGGAAAATCTTGTCATGTGGCACAGACAGCCCGGCAAAGGGAGAGACCCAGAGGTCAAGTTCACCCTGGGTCAAATATGTGTTCTCAGCACTAGTTAAAACAAACATGGAGGAACCATAAATTCTGTGTTGCGATAGAACTTAAACCTTGTCAGTGACGGCCTCCTCCAGCCCGTGGGCCGTCCTGGACACACCGCCTGCTCCTGCCTGGCCTGCTTTATTGAAGCGTTTCTCTGCCCAGTGAACCCGTGGCCCTTAGGAAGCCTGACTTGTTGAAAGGACCTTTGGCAACCTCGGGAGTTTGCCGTTTCTGACCCTGTTATTTGTTGTCTTGGATATTCCAAACATACTCAAACATGTTTGGGAGCTCGAACTGAATTTTCCTGAAACGCAGATTTTGTTTCCAAGTCCTTCCCAGCGATGCGCGGGGGGAGCTGGTGTGCTGGGGCTGTGTCATCACTCTTAACACTGACCAAGATCAGAGCAAACACTGAGGTGCTGCTGGGGGCGGAGCGGGGTGGGGGGGACAACTTGCAAAGTGCTTTCTTGCACGCGGAGAGTGTTTTCTTGATCTTCGCACCCTGTGCAGGTAGGAGAGGCAGGTATGACTTATTACCCCCTTTCCAGGGGAGGCACTGCTTGGACCCTACCTCAGATCTTGTGGCTCCTGATGCCTGTTTTTTTCTGCTGCCTTGGACTCCGTGGACATCCAGTGCCAGGGCCCTTCCTGTCAGCCCTGATACGGATTGGCTCTTATGGCCTGAATTCACTTGGTTGAGTTCAGTTCCCAAGCTGTGTGAGTGTGCAAGGGCTGGCCATAACATAGCACCACAAACTGGTGGCTTAGGACAGCAGAGCTTTATTGTCACAGAGTTCTGGAGACTGGAAGTCCAAAATCAGAGTGTGGACAGGGTTAGCTCCCTTCAGGGCTATGCAGGAAGGATCTGTTCTGGGCCTTCATGTTCTTGAACCCCATGTCGTGCACCCCGCTCAGTGGGGAGTCTGCTTCTCCCTCTCCCACTCTCCCACTGCATGTGCTCCCTCACTCTCTCTGTCAAATAAATAAAGTCTTAAAAAAAAAACAACAAAAAGACTTGGCATCCCTAGCAACAACCCAAAGATGAGAGGATGCAGAAGCCGAGTTGGGCCCCTCCCATGCAGTCTGGGACTCTGGATCTGTCTCCGCGTGTTCCCGAACACAGGCGCTCTGGCTGTTCCGGGGAGTGGGAGAGAGAAAGAAGGGGCTGCTGGTGATTTTGGTTATGACTGTGGCCATTTTTACGTGGCCTGTTTTAAAAGATTCTAGATTGGGGGGCCTGGGTGGCTCAGTGGTTAAGTGTCCTAATGGTTCCGGCTCAGGTCATGGTCTCAGGGTCCTGAGATGGAGCTTTGTATTGGGCTCTGGGCTCCCCTCGGAGTCTGCTTCAGATTTTCTCTCTCTCCCTCTGCTCTTGCCCTCTCTCAAATAAATAAATGGATCTTCAAAATACTACTACTACTACTACTACACTACTACTTCTAGATTGGTGGTTCCTAAATGTGAATGTGCAACTGATCCCAGGAGGAGTTTATTAAACTGCTTTATGGAATCCGCGTCTCAGGTTTTATCAGGCACCGCTGGTGATGCTAATGAAGGTAGTCTGCGTTTTGAGAAGCAGTGACCCAGAAGGAACCCTTCTTTCCTGGACATTATTTACAACTCTCTGTATGGAGCTTTATGATTTATTTATTTATTTTTTAGAATTTTATTTATTTATTTGACAGACAGAGATCACAAGAAGGCAGGGAGGCAGGCAGAGAGAGAGAAGGAAGCAGGCTCTCCACAGAGCAGAGAACCCTATGCGGGGCTCGATCCCAGGACCCTGGGATCATGACCTGAGCCAAAGGCAGAGGCTTTATAACCCACTGAGCCACCCAGGCGCCCCTGTATGGAACTTTAAAAGCCCAAGCCCAACACTTAATAATTTTAGGAACTCCTCAAGGCCAGAGCCCTCGGAATACTGGTTTAGCTCCATGTTGAATAGTACATACAGAGATTGCTGCAGACAAATTTACTTCATGCAGTTTTTCTAGTTAGTTGAATGTCTGATAAATATATGTATATCATTGTAAGAGTTGAAAATACACAAAATTGTTAACGATACATACATAGGTGCTCCTGAGATGTTTTTCAAAACGGTTTAAGCACTTTTAAATACATTGGTTCCCCCCACGCACTAGATATTCTATTTTTAATTATAAATTATTTTAAATACACAAAAACATAGAACATAATATATCCAACAGCTGCCCCCTGGGGTCATGTTTTTAAAAACTCCCCGATGTGGTCATTAAGCACATGATTTATAGATAAGGGAGAGACTATGGTCTTATCTTGCCCCAAATGCGTGTTTTACTAATGATGTTTCCTGTCTTGTTAGTGGAGAGAAAATCGTACATAATTTGTTAGTGTGACAAAAATGAGTTGTTTCGGGACTTACGGAAAAACCCATCAGAGCTGAATGTATTTGTATATGCTCATGTGTACCTATTAATTTGCCTCGCTTATTAAGGATTGGACATTTCATGTAGGCACAGTGCATTGGGTGTCAAGAATCAGTGTGCCTAAGACAGTGTGGATATGCGAAGGGAATACTGCCTATTACTAGTTCCCTCCCCCCTCCGCAGCCTACCTGCCTTTCTTTGCCTTCCTCCTCTTTCCCCCCTTACCAGGTCCGTATTTTCTTACCCTGAACCAGAAGGAGTTCTAGGTCATTGGTTAGAAGTTCAGTGTTTGAGGGCACTTGGATGACTCAAGTCCGTTGGGAGTCCGACTCTTGATTTCGACTCAGATCATGATCTCAGGGTCACGGTATCGAATCCCATGTTGGGCTCCGCTCGAGCGTGGAGTCTGCGTCAGATCCTGTCTCTCCCTCTGTTCCTTCCCTCCCTTCCCACTTTTTAAAAAGAAAAAAAAAAAGAAGTCCAGTCTTTGGAGTTAGGATACAGGGCTCCTGTCTGGATGTGAATACCTCGTCACGGTGAGACCAGGGAGGTGGAGGGGGGAAGACTAGGTTACCCCGTCGACAGAACTGTGCTGTGAGGGTAATTGTCTGGACCACCACTCAGAGGCTTGTTGGGGAACCAACATAAGTAATGTATGAAACGTGCATGCCGAGCTGGACTCCTGCCCAACCGGATTCAGGCTCTCTGGGATTTCCATTCTGCTCTGGTGCACCCCCTCCCGGGCACCCCCACCTTTTGCACACCCCTGCCTTTTACACACCCCTGTTTGTGTTTCTCAGGTCCCCTTGTGAACACCAGGGCTCCCTCTTCCCTTCTCTCAGAGGACTGTGATTTCGCTCTTTCTTGGCTCTGGGGATAGGAGGACCCAGCGGGGAGAGGCGTCTGTCTCCCCATTAGTGTGGAGCAGGATTTTCTGTGTGTCACATTAAGCATCCAGGCTCCGTTCCTTGCTGTGGCATCAACGCTAACCCTAACTGAATTGAATAGATTTGAACTAGCGTCTCCGATGTTGTATGCTAAATACTGTCCTAGAAACACTGTCTAGAGAATGCTCCTTCCTTTCTTCTTTGCCTACTCTCACCTTTTGGCAATCATTTCCATTTGGATTTCTTTGCCCCTGGGCTTCTCCTTGCCCGCCAGTCGCTGCTTATTATGACGGCGTTTCAAGGGCACACCACCTTACTCTGTTTCCTCCAGCTTTCTTTCTGGAGGCTGCCCTGGCATGGCCCAAACTTTAAGACAACTTTTCCTTTCTCCCTGCCAATTTTAGAATCTTTCTGCTCAACATCATCTGATAGAGATTTGGGACCAAGTAAAATGAATGTTGTATGATTTTCCCTGTAATTTTAGATCCCTGAATACTGCTCTTGGCCAGCTCTCCTATTCCCCGTGGCTCCCTCACTGCACCACATTTGAGTAATATCGTTGGCACAGACGTACGTAAACAGTTTGCGAAATGTCATGTTTTGTAAATTAGATGGATGGGCTGGTTTCTGAATCCGTGCCATTGGTCCTGCTGGACCAGAGGAAAGATGAGTTTGGTTCATGGATGGGAAGATGAATTTGAGGAAGGTGTTGTCACTCTGGGATTGATGAGGGCCAACCGAACTGATGGGATCTGTTCTTCACAGGGGAGAACTAAAGGCTGGATGTATTTTGGTGATGAGTTAAGGAAGGATCTTCACAGAGGAGATAGTTGTTCCGAGGTGAGAACAGCTAGCACAAAGTTATGGGAGAAGATAGCTCTGGCTCTGTGCAGGGACCTAGAAGTGAAGTTGGTTGCGTGATCTGAGCTAGAGCTATATCCTGGTCAGGTCTTGTGGGCTTTGGAAGGCCATAAATAACACAGGGAACTTGTAAATGCAATTGGATTTTATTGTTAAGGAATAAAACATAATACAGGATTTGTTTTTCTACAGCACCTCTTTGAAGGCACAAAGAATGCTTTAAATTGAAAATTCATTCTATTTTTTTCCTATTGATGTGATTTTTTTTTTTTTTTAATGGGTGAGAAAAACTGCATATAGAACAGTGAAGGCCAGTGGCACAGTGACCATCATAGCCTGACTTGTCTGCGTTGTGCCCAGATCACCAGACCAGCCCCTGGGCCGATGACAGCCCCGGGCCTCTGCTGAGCTCTGGTTCTCCAGAGCCACCAGCCAAGATTTAGGAAGAAAGCTTGAGGGTTAAGAAAAGAAAAGCCTCTGGTCACTGCTGTGTTCAAGGGCAAATTAGTGGGGATCTGCATATGGTTCTAAATTTTAAAAAATGTTAAATTCTTTAAAAACGACAGCTAAGAATCCCATTTGCCACCACGGCAAATTCAGAGAGCAGTTAGGATGTGTTAAATTCAGAGTATACAATTTTTGGAATACACTGGAATGCTGTTCTGAGGTTTTGTTCAATGCACCCCTCCAAGCCCCATCTAATTTGACAAATTGTGGGGCGAGCCTGGGGGAGGAGCAAAGGCCACCTCAGCTGGGTGCAGTCCGCTCACTGTCCCTGGGAGATTTTGTTCTTGTTTGTAAATGGGGTTAATAATACTGTTGGCTAACCTCCCGTTTTATAGTAAATATCAAATAAAATGAGGTTCATGAAAATGCTTCACAAAAAAAGCTGTCAAAACATGCGGCGATGTTATTATTAAGTCTTTTCCTGGCTGTTCCGTGAGAAGTTTTCAGTTTGGGAAAATTTTTTTTTTTTTTAAGTTTTTATTTATTTGAGAGAGTAGAGTGAGCGAGAGAGCACAAGTTGGGGGAAGGGCAGAGGGAGAGGGGAAGCAGACTTCCCACGGAGCAGGGAGCCTGGGGACTCCACCCCAGGACTTGAAGATCGTGACCTGAGCCTAAGGCAGATGCTTAACCAAATGAGCCACCCAGGCACCCCCAGTTTGTGAAATTCTTGTCTATAATGTGTTGGTATATTTGTTGTCTTGAAAAATTGGAGGCTTAGCGTGTTACAGTAGGTTTTTGATGATTACAGATCTGCGTCTTACATCTTTATATGGATGGGGCTGTTTACCAAAGATTTTATCGTCTCTGTGGGGAATGGCCTGGAAGTAGGTTTGAAAATAAACAAAAATACCTAAATCCCCACTTTTTTGCCCCCTCCACTCAATTGACTTGCTTTGTCCTCCTAAAAGTAGGGTGTAAGCAAAGACTAGAGTCCTTTCAAGAGAGCTATGTTTCTTTCTTAACTGTCAAGAGATTATGTGATTTTTTTTTTTAATGGGTGAGAAAAACTGCATATAGAACAGTGAAGGCCAGTGGCACAGTGACCATCATAGCCTGACTTGTCTGCGTTGTGCCCAGATCACCAGACTAGCCCCTGGGCCGATGACGGCCCCGGGCCTCTGCTGAGCTCCGGTTCTCCAGAGAACCGGATTATGTCAAGTTAGTCCAAAATTTCTTAGTAATTGGAGGTGAAATAATACGGATGATAAGGAAATTAAAGGCAAGGACCCTGTTTTTGTTTTACTTTTTATCCATTAGGAAGTTGGCCTACACAGCGGTTTTGTGTGCACAATAGACCCTCAGTAAGATTTCTTGATTAATAAGCATTACAAGTCACGTTTGTTTCTGAGGGAGAGACCAGCTGAAATTCATTTAAATCAGTGGCTACTGAGATTATGTTATTAAGCAGGTCCTTTTGTAGGAGAGACTGTATATTACAGCCAATCTTCCTGTGTAACCATTTTTAATGCCCAGTTTTGAGTCTTTGGGGCTCTTTGTTGGGTAAAATTGCCCCATGCTATCCAGTAGTATAGACGGCTTGACTGGCACTCCACAAACCTGGTAGTTCTCAGAGTGTGGTCCCTAAACCAGGGGTGACAGCAGCGCCTGGGAACTTGGAAAGGCAGATTCTCAGGCCCTGTCCTGGACAGGCTGTACCAGAAACTAGGCATGGGGCCCAGCACTCTGTGTGTGTGTTTGTGTGTGTGTGTGTGTGGGGGGGGTTAAGATTTTATTTATTTCAGATAGAAACAAGTGAGACCATGTGATTGGGGGTGAGAGGCAGAGACAGAGAAGGAGGCTCCTGTCTGAGCAGGGAGCCTGATGTGGGACTCGATGCCTGGACCTTGAGATCATGACCTGAGGAAAGCAGATGCTTAACTGCCTGAGCCACCTGGGCGCCCCCAGTACTCTGAGTTTTAACCGGCCTTTTGGGCAACGCTAAAGCAGTGGGGTTGAGAGCCAGTGCTCTAGATACACCCAGTCGCTCCTCCTTTTCATCATGTGTAGACAGAGGAGAGGTTGGTTCCCTTCGGTTCTAGGCCTTGGGGACTAGAAGCTTGTCTTCTCGCCCTTCCCAAGGGTATGGGGGCAGTTCCCCAGTGTCAGATGGGCACCTTGTAATCCGAGCCGTGCACATCACTGCACGTTCTGTTTTGCGCACTCATGGCGGGGACCCGGGAAGCCATTTTGCCATTCAGTGAACGTGTGTTTGTTCCTTTGGGACTTTCTAGCTAATTTCTGTTCTTTACTGGGGATGACGCTTAAATCACTTCTTCGTATTCGTCATAGCTGCGTGTATCAAGGTGTGGTGCCTGGACCCCTTGTGCACTGCGGTCCCCCGTGGGACGCGTAACAAACCAGGGTGTGGAGCCCCACCCCAGCCTTACCCCGCCCTCAGGGGTGACCCCATGAGCCTGGTTTTCACAAGCACTTAAGGACCAAGCCACACTGAGGGTTGAGGATGCTGGGCTTAAAGGGGGTACACCAGAATAAAAGATATAAAAGGCCAGGAATGAAGAGAAAGGTATTACAACATTAGTTAAAGTAACAGAAGTGAATGTGACATTTTATTTTGGAAGCAGGTGCCATTACTTGTTTCCAAAATAGTTCAAAAGTGAAACGAAGAGTGAGCTCTTGTCCAGAACATGCCCTCAGTGTTGGCCGGGACCAAGCTTTCTTGAGGATGAGGACGTTGAGATGGAGAAGGGATGAGGCGGTGTTGCTTGGCCATTCCTTGGGGTCCCGCTGACTCAGTCCTGCACGTTGCTGAAGGAATGCATCAGATGTTTGGAAACAGCCCAGTTAAGAATTTCAGCAATGATCCACACTTTTATTAGATGTGTTTTTAGGAAAGGAATTCCCTGTTATGAAACCAGGAACCTTTGTAGAAAGAGCTTTACTTTTCCTGTGAAATAGGGGGTCCCCCCCCAATTAGGTATTTTTGTTCTTTCTGCAAAATAAATGAATGCAAAGACACTTTACCTGAATGTCGAGAAAAAATTAGGTCTAAAAAATATCTAATTCCTTTCCAAGTAGAAAGATTTGGTGGGGAGCGGAGGTGGGGGCGAGGCTTATTTAAATCATCAGTTTTTGTGAGAATAGTTCTACCTGGTTGAAAGTAATTCTTTTATCTTCTGTTCCCAATGTGAGCAAATTTTCTGCGTGTTATTTTTGATAAAGCACCCACATGTTTATCCTGTAGACAAGCACAGCCTTAGAAAATGGTATTCACATTTTGAAAAGACCCACATTTGAGGAATAGCTAGATTTTAAAAATCCTTAGTTCTTACTCCTTTGGTCTTAGTGTGGGTAAACACCTTTTTTTTTTTTTTTTTTTAAATAACTGTTAATGTTTTTTTTTTTTTTTTTTTTAAAGATTTTATTTATTTATTTGTCAGAGATAGAGCGCGAGCGAAAGCGAGCACAGGCAGACAGAGTGGAAGACAGAGTCAGAGGAAGAAGCAGGCTCCCCGTGGAGCAAGGAGCCCGATGCGGGACTCGATCCCAGGACGCTGGGATCATGACCTGAGCCGAAGGCAGCTGCTTAACCAACTGAGCCACCCAGGCGTCCCAACTGCTAATGTTTTTATAGCCAGTTTGTCTCTCTGTATATGTCCTCGGAAGTCTATTTCTTGTGTTGGCCTCAACCTTTCATTTCCCCTCACTAACTCTGAAGTGCCTACTGTGTCGAAGGCCGGGAGCTAAGAATGCAGTCAGGACGCTGCTCTGCGGAGCTCACAGCCCAAGTGGAAGGCCGAGATGATCACAGCTCTAGGATTGAGGCAGATACGCTTTTGCCTAATTCCCTCCCCTCGAGTGCGGGCAGAACCTCCAACTCGCTTCCAGTCAATAGTATTCTGTTCTGTTTCCAGGCAAAGGTGATGGATGTCCCCTCCTTGGTTATGTTACGTTGTATAGGACTCCTTCTTGGCCGACTCCAGTGAGAGAGTTCTGGCTGGCTTGGAGAAAGTAAGCTGCCTGTTGTGCTTGTGGCTTGCCGTGGAGAGAGCCATGGGGCAGGAAAGTGGGGGCAGTCTCTCACCGGTAGGCTGCGGGAAGCTGGAGCCCTCGGTCCTGCGGCCACCAAGGAAATGAATTCTGCCAACTACCTGAATGATCTTAGAAATAGTCTTCCTCAGTCCAACCTCAGATGAGACTGCAGCCTGGCCGACACCTTGATTCAGGGTCTTGAGACCTTGGAGCAGAGGACTCACTTACTCTGTGCCCAGACTACTGCTTATGGAATCTATGAGATAATGAATGTGTATTCTCGGAAGGTACTAAGACGTTGATAACTTCTTAGACAGTAAGAGGAAACTAATACAAGGAAGGATGTGTAGATCTTGGAGGGTCCCGCCTAGCGGCCTCCAGGCCTGAGGGCAGTGGGTGTCTGTAGGATGCCCAGAGGTCATTTGGACCAGAGGTCATTTTAGGCAGGACCCTTTGGTCTAAGTGAAAGATACACAGACCGGCTAAAGGAAAGAAGGCTGTTTATTGGCAGGTAACTGGGGATCCTAAGGTTTACGCTGGCTTCAGCCCTTACTGTATTCAGGGGTTCAAATCATCAAATCAAGACCAAACCAGCTACATCATTTACAGGGCCCAGTGCAAAATGGAAATGTAGAAACTATTGTTTAAAAAATAGCATTAGGCTAAGTGTCACCTATTGATAGTTTCCAAGCAAGAATAAGCATAACCAAGTGTAAAGCTTGCATTATTACCATTTTGGGAGCTGCTGCGTCAGTCCGATATTGGGCTTACCAATATTCTGTTCATATGCAGTTGGCAGAGGTCTGGCTGGGTAACTCGAAGTCTCCTGTGTCTGTGGGGGTGTTGTGATCTCTAGGCATTCTGTGGGACCGGACTGCTGCTATAGCTCATGTTTAGTTTTCGGATTTCAACCCAGGGATCCATATTTATATCACATCATATGGGACAAGTGTAGGGTATATAAAAATGCATTCTTAAATTTTTTAAAGATTTTGTTTATTTACTTGACACAGAGAGAAAGAGAGTGAGAGATCGATCACAAGTACACAGAAAGGCAGGCAGAGAGAGGAGGAAGCAGGCTACCCACTGAGCAGAGAGCCCGATGCGGGGCTCGATCCCAGGACTGTGAGATCATGACCTGAGCTAAAGGCAGAGGCTTAACCCACTGAGCCACCCAGGTGCCCCAGAAATGCATTTTTTTAAAGTGCGATTTCAGTTTCAGTAACCTATGAAGTTCTAATGGAGTTCCATTTAAAAAAAAATGTCACTTGGAAACAGAGTGAGTTTCTCAAAGCTTAACACAGTTGGGTTGGAGTGATCTTATCCTTTACTGTTTCCCTAGATGCTTGCATGAAGACTGGTATCTGGGTCTTAACCATATTTTCATGGATTTGGATGCTTTTCCTACATGTTTCTTGAGCACCGCTTTTGAGGACTGTTTTATAAACTGTTGCATAAATGGAGGTGTGTATGGGAGTCATCCCCAGGTTCTCTGGTCTGATTCATAGCACAGCATTGCAGAGCAGCTGTGTGGGTCAAGTTATGTTTCATTAGTAAACACTATGACTCACTTTGGTCTTAGGATCTTACCTATCTCTGCAGCCTTTTCATCTGGGTAGGAGACTGCTGAGGCTTTTGGGTGACACGTCCAGATGCCTGTAAGAGAAGTCAGTCACCCTGGGACCGTTGGAGGCCGTCGGGTGCTGTCCTTTGCCTCGGGAAGCAGCGTCCTTCTTTGTTCATTCCTCATGGTGACGGTTTATCCCTCAGAGATCAACCGTTTATTTTCAGAGATTATAATGGCTACTCCCCCTGGCTCAAAGTGGGATTACCCAGTTTCATAGAGATCGCCGTAGCCGATTTTTGAAAGTGCGATGACAAGATTTTGACTCGGGCCGAAGAAAGTGTTTATTTTCTTTCGCTTGAGATTGTTACTCATTTGACTTTTTATCTCCCGTTGCAGAACTTGTTGTGGATAGTTATAAAAGATGACCTCACGTTAGCTTCTCTTTTTAAAATATTTGCCCACATCAGTGCCTGCTGCTACAGAGGACTCAAGGCCGTGCATTTTTCTCAGTGGACCTCAGGTGTCCAGGATTGCATGAATCCTACCTTTTGGTTCATTGTTCATTATCATTATTACTTGCAGGCAAACCTTTATGGTTCTAATGGCTTGAATAATCTGTCTTAGAGTTGTGTCATTGAACTTCATTGAACTTTGCAAAGCAGTCGCCTCCTGAATTATCTACATTTTAAGCTGGCTTTTGATGGATCTGGAAAATGTTTTAAAATCACATGTAGAAGGAAAATGAGAAAAACAATGGTTTGGGATCCGAGGATGAACTCTCTGGCTTTGACTTCTTATTGCAACTTCAGGGTTAAGGGACATTGATGCTTGGCTGAGTGACATGGGGTAAGGTTTCAGGACACTGTTTTCAGTTGTTACATGACTGTACATGCTCATCATCTTCAGTGGGCGAAGGGGGTGGCTTAGGCTCCTATTTGGAAATGATCTAGGAAGTCAGACATCTAATTCAGCTACCCCATCCCTGTTCTAACCCAGGCATCCTCCAGGCTCTTACAGCACAGGACAGCAAACCTGTACTTGAATCCTCCTAGAGACAAGAAGCTCATTCTTCCCTGATACACCTTTTATTTTACATGCAACTTTGTGAAAAATAAAACTGATTTTTGTGGCGCTGAAGCATGCCCTTTTTTTTTTAAATAATTAAAAAAATTTATAAACATATAATGTATTATTAGCCCCAGGGGTACAGGTCTGTGAATCGCCAGGTTTACACACTTTACAGCACTCACCATAGCACATACCTTCCCCAATGTCCATAACCCAGCCACCCTCCTCTACTCAGCAACCCTCAGTTTGTTTTGTGAGATTAACAGTCTCTTATCATTTGTCTCCCTCCCAATCCCATCTTGTTTAATTTTTTCTTTTCCTACCCTGCAAACCCCCCGCATTGCATCTTCACTTCCCATATCAGGGAGATCATATGATAGTTGTCTTTCTCTGATTGACTTATTTCACTCGGCGTAATACCTTCTAGTTCCATCCACGTCGTCACAAGTGGCAAGATTTCATTTCTTTTGATGGCTGCATAGTATTCCATTGTGTGTGTGTGTGTGTGTGTGTGTGTGTGTGTGTGTGTGTGTATACCACTTTTTCTTTATCCATTCATCTGTTGATGGACATCTAGGTTCTTTCCATAGTTTGGCTATTGTGGACATTGCCATATAAACATTCGGGTGCACGTGCTCCTTCGGAACACTACGTTTGTATCTTTAGGGTAAATATCCAGTAGTGCAATTGAAGCATGCTTTCTTATAAGTTCCGTCCATTTGCTAGAGTTGGTTTTTACTTGTAGGTGATAAGAAAGAGTCCTCATGTGGATAAAATTCTTCAAAATATTGGAAGAGGTGAGATGATTACGTATAGCTTATGACTCTTGTTTCTCCTTGATAGCATCTGAAAATATCTAATATTTGTTGAGTACCAGTTGTGTGGGAAGCACTCTCCTGGCAGGCGCTGGGGTAGAAGACCTCTGTGGGGACACAAGGATGGTTTGGTTTCTACCAGTCAAGAGTCAGCCCAGTGTAAGATGGATCTGAAAAGCACTTGGGCTGATAAGAGAGAGGAACCAAGTGCCACTGGGCTTCAAAGGCAAGAGACTGATCTCAAACTCAGGCGTGTTAGCCAAGCTCCAGAGCAGGATCTGGAGGGAATGGAGATAGCCGTAGGGTGTTTTTGGAGGCTGAGTCTGGGAGTAGGGCTTCCAGGCAGAGACCAGTGTGAACAAAAGCCCAGGGGTGGGAACCAGAAGTTGTGTCCTAGAAGCAGGGGAGGATTTCCATTTGCTCAGACTATAGGCTGCTTGGAGAGGAAGGGAAGGTGGCGGTGGGGGTGTGTGTGAAGTGGTAGGTTGAACCCAGACCCAGAGCCAGGAGAAGCTGCATTCCTCACCTCACTTGTCCATCCAGCAGCACCATGATTCCATGGCAAGGGCATGGAGCTGGATTTGAATCCAGGTCTTGTCCTAGAACCTCAACGGCGGAGCCCCAGATGGAGCTCTGTGTCCATTATAAAGGGGATTGCACAACCTGTGAAGAATCCAGCACCCTGCCTGGCACATAGCAGAGTCCTGGTGAACAGCAGCTGTTAGGATTTCTGAGTTTGACAGGCTTAGAGAAGCTGGGGGCGACAGGAACAGACCCTGCCGTGGGGGTGTGGGGGCATTTTCAGGGGGGAAATCCACCTCCGAGGCAGTGTTCCAGGTTACGAAGGAAGGTGTAAATGAGGAAAGAGGCAGCACAGACGGGGATTGAGGAGGAAGACCCAGATTTCACGTTTTGGGTGGGAGGGAGAAGGGAGAGAAGCTGCTTCAGGATTTTGTGGGGGAAGGAGGGTGGGCCAGACGGCTGTGGCGGGTGTTAGGCACGCCTCTGCCGTGGGGGATCTGGAAGGCCCTCCAGGTGGAGAGAGAGGCTGGGCCTGAGAGGTGAGCTCACGGGTGGGGAAATACCGTGCAGGCGGGCGCACGAGCAGCCCGGACCTAAAAGGGGCTCATTTAAAAGCAGAGAAAGGAATGAATTCAAGAGACACAGTGAAAGCAAACTTGGCAGAGACAGTCTGACAGATGATTCCCGGTGTCTTAAGAGTTCTCAGGGAAAACCCAACACAATTGTCACATTGTTTTTACACATGCACACATGCACACACACACACACTCACTCTCTATACACAAGTTCAATCCAAACACCATCTATTATTTAGGCCTGTTAGTTTCCTCAGAAAAAGCCTTCAGGAAATCCTCTGCTCTCCCAGAGAATGTGTCTATATTTAGAAGACTTTTAGAGAAAGCCTATTGTTAAATTCTCATTTACTGGCTAATCACTGAGAGACTGTAGAAATGTAAATCACACGGCCATAGGGAGTGGGCAGTGGGAAGAAAGCGGCCTTTTTTGTTCTATTGAAGACCATGAAGTAAAAACACGATTTGGTCCTTTGTGACCCCAGGGAACCCAAGAAGGGTGGCACTGGCAGCCACCACAGGGATTCTCTTGTATAATGGAAAGGGAGCTGAGGCCCAGAGCCTTGTGACTGGTCCAGGGTCACACAGCTCCTTAGAGGCAGAGCCTGTAGCCTGGTGCTAAGAATTCCTGCCGCTTGAAGTAACCCATTCTTCCCAGGCCAGGACCTTGGGGCTATTTTCCCAAGTGGGTGGCCCAGACGCAGGGGTCTTCAGTGAGGAATGTGTATGTGTGCCTGTGTGGAGGCCCATCTAGCTGCAGGGCTCGAGACCTGGACTGCGGCAAAGAACAGAGGGCGACCGGAACGATCATTGCTGTACCCTCATGGCTGAGAGAAGAGCTTTCTAACAAGTGTCCCACAGAGGAAAGGGCTTAACGTGAAGCGAGAACTCCCTGTCCTTGGCAGTCCTGCGGCAGAAGCTGTCCTCCATCCGTCTGCTCAAGTTAACAGTAGTTAACATTCCCTGAGAGCTGACTGTGTGCTTGGCACAGTTCTGCATGTGTTCCCAGGGTTGTATCTCATTGTCCTTAGTATCTCTATGAGACAGGTACCATCATGATGCTGATTTTATGGGTTAGGAGAGAAAGGCCAGAGAGATTGTTGGTAGTGTAACCTGCCCACAGTGACACAGCAGGGAGTGGTGGGCCAGGATCATACCCACCCACGGGACCCCAGAGCCCGCAGGCTTACTCTGTGCTAGTGGGTCTGTCTTTGTTGCCAGTGGAGTATCTGGGGAAGATTGTAAAAATCCCAGGTCTGAGGCTACCTCCCGTATTAGTTGAATCAGATTCTCTGAGAATAACACCTTACATGAGTATTTTTTTTATATGTTTAGTGTTTTATATCCATACCACTATCCGTGTACCTTACAAAGCCCGCTTGCTGTGGGGTCTGCAGGTGGTAGGGTGCGAAACCAGCGCTTGCCCGAGTATTTTTTTAAAAGCTCTGCAGATGATTTCAAAGGGGCAAGGTCGAGAACCATGGGTCGGTGCCACAGCCAGTGGGTTAGTGTAGTGCCATGCTTTTCAGACCAATGGGCACAGGAATCTCCCGGAGGTCGTGTTAAAATGCGGCTTATGATCCAGAAGGTCTGAGCTGGGCCGGAGGTACAGCATTTTTCTTTTCTTTTCTTTCTTTCTTTCTTTCTTTTTTTTTTTTTTAAAGATTTCACCTATTTGACAGAGAGAGAGATCGATCACAAGTAGGCAGAGAGGCAGACAGAGCGGGGGCCGGGGGTGGGTGGGTGGGTGGAGAAGCAGGCTCCCTGCTGAGCAGAGAGCCCAATTTGGGGCTCGATCCTAGGACCCTGAGATCATGACCTGAGCCAAAGGCAGAGGCTTAACCCACTGAGCCACCCAGGTGCCCTGAGGTACGGCATTTCTTACAGGTGCCCAGGGGAGGCTGTGTAATTACTCTTTGAGTTTCCTTTATTGGCTGAAGACTAAGTATCAGGGTCCCTTCCAACTCTAAGACTCGAAGTCTCCGCTGTCAGAACTATCCCGTGTTTGTGGTCTTACTGAGTAGCAGCCCTCTGCTGAGTGTGTTACAGACATTGTCTCTTGTTCTCTTAGCAACACCCAAAGAAAATACCATTTCCCCCATTTCTGAGATGAGGAAATGGAAGCCTCATGAGTTTAGCCAGCATCCCAACCTGAGTCTTCTGAATCTAACACGTGTGTGATTAGCCACCTTATACGTATAGATGTTGTTCCCAAGAAGGGCTTCTGTGGCAGGTCCTCTCTAACCCCGTGCATTGGGTTTACAACCAGCTTTTCTGGTTCCCCGTGGCCTTTATCTCTTTTCCTTCCAATGGACCTAGTAGTGGCTGCTGAGAAAGTGTCTCAGGTGTACAGTGGTGGCATCTTATCATGAAGTGTGTTTGGGATGTTTAGACTGATTTCCAGTAAAATTGGCTGTCAGTCCCAGAAATGTTGATTGCATTTGCGAGAGGCAAATTCTAGATCTGCCTGTGGTCTCGGGCCTGGTGGACCACAGCAGTCCTTTTTGTGAAGCTTGTTGAGCTGTAATTTTGGGGCTTTTTCCCAGGACCCTGTGGATTGGGCCTGGTGACCTGCTTTTGAAAGTTCCTCAGACTGTTCTGATGTACCTAATATTTAAAACCATGGTCTTCATGGTTCTCCAAGTGTGGTTTCTGGGCTGTCAGCATAAGCATCACCTGAGAACTTGTTAGCAATGCAAAATGTGGGGCCCTACCCTAGACATGTTGAGCTAGAAATTATAGGGGTGGGTCGAGGAGTTTGTTTTAACAGGCCCTCCAGGTGATTCCAGAGTTCGAGAACCACGAGATCCTTGCTTCTCAAAATGGGATCCAGGGGCCAGTATCATCTTTGACTTTGCTGGACATGCAGGGCCTCAGGCTCCAACTCCACCAACTGAATCAAAATCTTCATTTTGATAAAATCTCTGCATAGTCACATTTGAGAAACCTTGCTCTAGACAGTGGTTTTCTTCCCTGATGGTGCATTAAAAAAAAAAAAATTGATTCATTTATTTGAAGCAGAGAGGGGCAGAGGGAGAGAATCTTCAAGCAGAATCTTCAAGCACTGAGTGGGGAACCCGACACAGAGCTCAGTCCCACAACCCATGAGATCATGACCTGAGCCAAAATCCAAGAGTGAGATGCTCAACCTCCTGAACCACCCAGGTGTCCCTGATGGTGGTGCATCATCACCAGAGAGGCCTTTAAAAAATACCCAGGCCCTACCCCTATCCAAAGCAATGAAGGCAGAATCTGTGAGGTTGGGTGGGACCTAGATATTTAGTTTATAAAATTTCTCAGGTGATTCTTGTGGAGCAAACCGAACCAGCTTTGCTAGTTCGCTGGGTCTGGCGGGGCTCAGGAATCATATGTTTAATAAGCAGCCTCTGCCTTTCAGATTGCTCTCAGAAACCCTCAGGTATCCACTGAAAATATGTCAGGGGCTGCCCGAGGGGGAGAGGTAAGAGGAGATGTAAGGTGTGTGGGGGGGATGCTCAGACAGCCCTTGCTGTTTCATATATTAAGCTTCAGTGTAAAATTGCATTTCAAGGAGGATTTAACCTTTTAAAAATTTGGAGAGTGAGTCCTAGATTGATGTGCGTTGATGCAGACCACTTTGAAGTGGGCCACAGTTGTGGCTTATGACACATCTGTGCTTAAGGCCCATCTGTGCCATATGACCCCCCCACCCAATCCTTTCTATCACTTGACTTCAGTCTCTGAGCTGCCTTGTATTTGGCCCGTGGTGCTTACTGTGCTGAGTGACCCCAGCCCTACTCCTATTGCAGGATTGCCAGACTCTGCCTTTTGCCCCTGGTACCATGCTCCTTTGCAGCTAATGGAATGCTGGTCACCCCAGAGACCCCAGTTGCAAGTTCACGGTACCTTAAGACAAGTGACCCTCAAACATGACCAGGACTCTCATTTTTTCGTGCATCAGAGTCACCTGGAGTGCTTGGCAAAGCAGATTGCTGGATTCCATAGGTCTGAGGCGGTGCATGAGAACTTGCATTTCTAGTAAGATCCCAGGTGACGTGCGCTGCCAGTCCAGGGAGTACCCTATCAGCCCCTGCCTTCAGAATAAACATGATACAGTTGGGGCCTAATTCTCCTGCCACATGTATTTTCTCATCGGGTCGTCCCAGTAGAGGAAATGTCTTGCTGAAGAGTAACCAGTAAGTGGAATGAAGAACTCCGTGTCAGCAAGGATTATGGCTCAGTCCTGACTGTGCTCATTAAGGTCGGCTGGGCTCGGCCTCCAAGCTAACAGCTGTCTCCTGCAGGAAAGTGCATTGCACGGGGTGTTCCTTTGGATCTGGCCAAAGCTTTGCATTGCCTATGGCTTGGTCAGGCAAGAGTGTGTCACTGAGACAGGTTATCAGGAATGCAAATATTTTCTCCCCCTGAAACAAGTAGTGAAAGGAAAGAGTGTTATTAATGGTCTTTTCCAGGAGTTTCCTCCCCTACCATCTCAGACTTCGGCGCAGAGCTGCATGTGGTGCGGTGGGAGAGAGGGCCATCCTCCCGGTGGCCCGGCAGACACAGGCTCATGGTCCCTGCCATGTGGGCAGAGGTGTCGCCAGTCACTGGTGGGAAAGCCCCCTTGGTTGTTGAATGGTCTGAGCAGGCAAATGACTATAAGGATTGTTACAGTTTTAAAAAAAATAGCCCTCAAGCTTCTTCACTGCATAGCAGTTCAGCTCTGTGGTGGAAGGGATTGGGTTTTAGTTCTTAGCAGTACACCCAGGTGACTCCCGTCGCTAGTCTTGAACACGCACAGTTTTAGTTAACAAGGTAATTACATTTATGCAGGTGATAGGGCAGGCATCTGTGGGGTGGTGAGTGGAAAATGTGTTTCATGTTCAGCGGGGTGGAATCAGCAGAACCACCTTCTCCTTTTGTGTCCGTGCATGGGGGTCCGAGCTGTCTGGGAATCTGGATGACTCCTTCCAGACGAGCGCGGGCACAGCTGCTGATAGGCACTAGGTAGGGGCGACCCTGGAAGGGTAGGACCTGGCTCTCGTCTCCCGGGTGCTCTTGGGGGTTTTTCCAGCTCTCTTCATCTTGCCCACGGATGGAAGTAGATCATTAAAAACAGAAAAAGGCATCCTGGGCATGACATTAGGAAAAAAAAAATCCTTAGCACTGTCCCTGTGAAGGTCTGTCCTGTTCTGCCCTGGGCTCCCCATCTTAGAAGACTCAGATTAGATTTTGGCCTTCCCTGCTAGAATCACAATAGGTAGAATAATAAAATCTAAGAATTTGGGTTGGCTTCTTGGGTTCCAGATACGGTGCTAGCTGCTGAACGTTGAGGGGGGTCATTCATAGTGTGGTCCGTCTTGTGCGCATTATAAGCTGGAGGTACTTGCGTGGGCTTGGCTGAGGGAGAGCGATGGCATGTAAATGAAGAAATGGGGACCTGTTCAAACGCAGAAAGACATTTGGAGAGATCAGAAGTTGGCGACCCTCCATAGATACATAGGCAAGGGTAATTCTGACTACATGTGCTTTTCATCTTAGATACTCAGTCCCATCCTGGTTCCTCTCCAAAAGGTGAGACTCCTTTATACTATCTCCATCTTCCAGATGTTGAACTTGAAGCTTAAAAGGCTAAAATGAAGGGCACCTGGGTGGCTCAGTGGGTTAGGCCACTGCCTTCAGCTCAGGTCATGATCGCAGGGTCCTGGGATCGAGCCCCACATTGGGCTCTCTGCTCAGTGGGGAGCCTGTTTCCCCCTATCTCTCTGCCTACTTGTGAGCTCTCTCTCTGTCAAATAAATAAATAAAATCTTTTAAAAAAAAAAAAAGGCTAAAATGACTGGCTAAAGGTCATATGGCTATAGGAGATGGGAGTCAGATTTAAACCAAGAGATTCTGACTCCAAAGCTCATCCCCTTGGGATACTGAGACATACCGTATGTACTCCGAGCTGGGCAGCCAGGAGATGGAGGAGCTCAAGACAGTGCCCACGTGAGGAGCAGCTGCAGGAATGAGTGTGGCGTCAGGAGGAAAGAAGCCACAGGTGGTGTGGTAGAGCCTTCTTCAAATGTTGGGGAAAGAGGAACTCATTGAATGGAAGCAATGGGTAGACGGGTTTTAGCTCAATATAAGGAAAAGTCTTTTTTTTTTTTTTTTTTTTAAGATTTATGTATCCATTTTGGAAGGAGAGCGAAAGAGCATGAACAGAGGCAGAGAGAGGAGAAGCTCAAGCAGACTTTTTGCTGTGTGGAACCCAATGCAGGGCTTGATCTCACAACCTTGAGATCATGACCGGAGCTGAAACTGAGTTGGATGCTTAACCGACTGTGCCACCCAGGTGTCACAATGAAAAGTCTTTTAAAAAGATGGATTGTTCACGGCGCTTGGGTGACTCAGTGGGTTAAGCCTCTGCCTTTGGCTCAGGTCATGATCTCAGGGTCCTGGGATTGAGACCCGCATTGGGCTCTCTGCTCGGCAGGGAGCCTTCCTCCTCCTCTCTCTCTGTCTCTCTGCCTACTAGTGATCTCTCTCTGTCAAATAAATAAATAAAATCTTAAAAAAAAAAAAAAAGATGAACTGTTCAAAGATGACCTGAGCTGCTGGTGGGTGGAGATCCTTATTGGAGGTGCTTGACTCAGTCTGTAGGGGAATTTTAATCCTTGGATGAGGTCCTGCTTTTTCTCACAGTCTCTGACTTAAGCTTTGGCCACAGCTGGGCCAATTTATCTGTTATCCTAGATTCCTTGAGCTTTATAAGCTGGTTGATGGAATTGCCTTATATGGGCATCGCGGTTTTGTTTTACACAAACTCAGCAAGATAAAACTCATATACCATGTAATTCACGCACTTAAAGTGTACAGTTCCAGCATCCCGGTGCCTCAGTCAGTTAGGCATCTGCCTTTGGCTCAGGCCTTGATCCCAGGGTCCTGGGACAGAGCCCTCTATAAGGCCCCCTGCTCAGGAGGGAGTCTGCTTCTCCCTCTGCCCTCCGGCCCCCAACTCATGCATGTGCTCACTTTCTCTCTCTCTCTCTCGCAAAAATAAAATCTTAGAAAAAAATTGCACAGTTAGATTTTTTGTTTTGTTTTTGCATATTGCATTATTTATAAAATGACAAACTATGTATAACAAAATCGGTAAAATAGTATTTGGTCGTGACAATTATTATCAAAGGTGAGTATTTTTTTCTGTGCCTGGTAACTTGGTCAGACGCTCATTAGGAAGATGGCCTTGTATTTATTTGATCCAGTTCAGTGCTTGAGAATACATAGGTATGGAGGTCTGTGCTACGCTTTCTCCCTGCTTCACAGGGTTCCTGAGGTTATTAATCACATCTGTGCTAGTGTTCAGTGAGAGGACTTGATCATGCAGTCACCGTTTTAAGTGTTCTTACAGGGTGATCAAGCGTGGTAGAATTAGCAGAAGCCCTGGCATGGGATGTGGTGAATCTTCTTTGGGAAGACTATTTCTGTAATGTGTTGTTGCAAGACAAATTGTCCTACTATTTCGTGGCTGAAAACAAACATGTATTTACCCATGATTTTGCAATCTGGCAGGGTTTAATAGGGGCACCTCATTCCTGTACCATGTGACATCAGCTTGGGTGGCTTGTGAGTGGCTTTACTTCCAAGAGAGAATACCTATGTGGCTGGCAAGATGATGCTGGAGGCTGGCTGGTTGGGAGCTCAGAAGGGGCTGTTGGTTGGAGATCTCAGTTCTCCTCCATCCGGGTCTCTCTCAGGTGGTTGCTTGGGCTTCCCCATAACCTGGTGGCTGGGTTCCAAGATGGAAGAAGTGTTGCTTCCTGGCCTTTTTAGTGCTCAGGTTCAGAGGTCTTAGAATGGTACTTCTGCATTTCTTTGGTTGGAACAGTCATAGACCCAGGTCAGATTTGGGGGTGTGCAGGTGGGATATAAACTCCACCTTTTGATGGGAAGAGAGGCATTTGCCACTAAGGAGGGGTGGAATTGTTTGGGGTCATCTTTAGAGACTAGCTGCCACAAAGAACCACAGTAGTCCTTTCTCTCTTTCTTCCTCCTTCCCACTCCGCAGAAGCCTGCTGCTGATCACAGTAGGAGCTGGTGATGAGCAATGGGAAGAAATCTAAGAAAAATACCCCAAAATGGGTACTAGGAATACACTATTTTTAGGAGATTGTGGCTTAAGAATAAATGACTTCATAGTCTGCTAAATAGGTAGTTGTGAGAAATTCATGATTGTATTTTTTGCTTCATTAAAATCTCTGCTTCCAGAATTGTTTTGTAAAATTTCCTTATTTTCTTTCTCTTTATTAGGTTTTTCCAGAATGGATTAGAAAATTTAGCAGTTTCGGGGCACCTGGGTGGTCAGTGGGTTAAGCCTCTGCCTTTGGCTCAGGTCATGGTCTCAGGGTCCTGGGATCAAGCCCCACATCAGGTTCTCTGCTCATCAGGGAGCCTGCTTCCCCTTCTCTCTGCCTGCCTCTCTGCCTACTTGTGATCTCTCTCTCTGTGTCAAATAAGTAAAATCTTTAAGGAAAAAAAAAAAAGAAAAATTCAGCAGTTCCACTTTGTAAGAAAACAGGCAAACAAAATTACTATTAATAGAAGTTGGTTATATATGGAATATTTTGAACAATAGAATTACTTTGATTAAATCTTTAAAAACTTCTGTGACCGTACTGAAGAACAAAAGCATTAAGAATTTGGAAAGAGTAACACCCAGTTATCATCACTTAATAAGTCTGCATAATGTTTTAGAGAGAAATAAAATTGACGACTTCTAAAAAATAATCCTTGCTTTTAATAATTATTTAAATGTGTTTCCTAATGACGTAGTTTTTACTTCTGATCAGAGGTGACAAATTATGGAAGAGACTTTAGAGATCCCTTAAATTAAAAGACAATTTAGATGCAGATGGAAAGGCAGGCCCACCATATGGGTAAAAGGAGCCACTAAACTAATTTCTCCAGCAGGATTTTGTAAATGAGAATGCTCTCTAAACAATTTTTGATTTTATATATTAAGGTTTTGAAAAGAGAGCTTTTTCTTGCTCCTTTCAGCTGCTTGCTGATGAGCCCTCAGAGTCCACGGTTCTATTTCAGCTTGAATGCTGAAAATACTTCTATCACATTTCACAGTAAGAGAAGGACTAATTATTTACAAATACATCTTCTGCTGGGCAGCTTCTTTCCATTAGAGGAATGGCCTTAGAGTTCACCATGAGGCTTGACCATTTCTGTGCAGGACACAAGAACCAAATTACCATGGTCTCTGTATCAGGAGCCGTGTCCATAGCCTGTCCGATGTTTGCGTTCTGTCATGATGCTCGGGCATCAGTGACATTTGCAAGTGTTTTTATTTTAGCGAGGGAAGGCTCTGGCCTGGCTTGGGCTGTGTCTTCCAGGGTCTTCCCACTTTTGGTTATGTAAACTCCTAACATACCTTAAGAAATGCTGTCAAAATAAATGGTAATGTTTTTAAAAAAATTTTTATTTATTTATTTGACAGAGATCACAAGTAGACAGAGAGGTTGGCAGAGAGAGAGGGGGGAAGCAGGCTCCCCACTGAGCAGAGAGCCCAATGTGGGACCCAATCCCAGGACCCTGGGATCATGACCTGAGCTGAAGGCAGTGGCTTAAACCCACTGAGAAACCCAGGTGCCCGGTAAATGTAAAGTTCTAATAGTAGAAATAAAATTATATCCCAGATAGAGATATGATCTGTTTCTTAAAAGCTTCCTTGAAGGCTATTTTGGGGCACATGTGGGTTGAATTTGGTACATAGGGTAATAATATTAATAGCTGACACCTGTCTAGCGCTTCTCTGAACCAGGCACTGTTTTAAGTGGGCTTGGTTATAGTCATTTAATCAATATAGAAACCCTCTTTTTTTCTCGTTCCCATTTCACAGATGGGAAAACTGAGTTGCCAAAACGGTCATAGAAACAAACCCAAAGATACACAGTCACCATCTCAGAGGGGCGTGGTTCGGGCTGTCTGGCTTTGGTGGGTTCTTTACCACTATGTGACACTCTGTAATCAAAGTAAAGTTTTCTTAGTCTTTTTTTCCCTTTATTTTAATCCAAGTTTCAGATACTCCAGTCTCATGTTGGCAGTCATTTTGGCCTTATAAAACTCATTTTTTATTGCTCTGATTTTTCAAAAAAGCTCCCCTTGTTTTAAGATATTTGGTTGATGAAAATAAAAGAAGTCAGCTTTTCAAACAGATTAAACATGTTAATAATAGAACAAGACCTATTACCCAATCATAGTATAAAAGAATAAGTTTTAAAGTAAAAAGTGTAAGTTCCAATATAGTAGAGTTACCATAAAGTCTCACATTTGGTGCTCTGTCTCACGTACTATTTCAGTTGTGGAAATTACAGCCCTTAAACATTTAAGCATGTTTAAACAAGCCCTTAAGTGAACTAACATTGCTTTTCCAAAAAGTATTGTTAATTTTTGCCATACTATAAAACAACAGGTTATTTTTGAAAATCTGGAAAGTATAATATGGCATAAACAAAATTAATAACATATAATATTACCACTCGTAGGTAAATAAATCATGTTTACATTCAGGTATGTTTTTCTTCCCAGTCTTTATTCATGTGTTCATTTTTTCAACAATTATTATCTCCTATGTGCCAGACTATTTTATAGGCCTTGGGAAGGAGTAGTGACTAAAATAGTCTGTCTTGCCGTGGAGGGAAGAACAGAACGGACAATGAATAGAGAAATGTCTGGTAGGGATAAGTGCTTTGAAGAAATAGGAGGCAGAGGAAGGGACTAGAAAGAGGCCCAGAGGCTGCTGCTTGGGAGCACCTGGTCACAGGGGAGTCTGAGTGACGTGAGAAAGGCAGCTTGTACTGTCTGGGGGAGGAGATCCTGAGTGGGGTGTACCCAGCGCAAGAGCCCTGCAGTGGAAGCCGGTGTGCTGAGTGTATGGCACTCCAGGAGTGCTGGGAAATGATGGGGGACACGTGGCAGAGACTCGCAGCCATAGAAATAAGAGCTTAGCATGGGTGAGATGGAAGCCGTGGAGGGTTTGGAGCAGAGCAGTGATGTTCTAACAGGATCTCCCTGGCTGTCCTGGTGAGCAAAGACTGCAGGGGACAAGGTGGCTAGAGGAAGGGTTTGAGGGAAGGTGGTGAGATACGGTTACATTCAGGGTGTATCGAAAGGTCGAGCTCCCAGGGTTTGAGATGGATGAGATGTGTGGTATGAGATAAAGAGAAGACTCAAATATGTCAGTTGGGTGTGACACGTTGAAATATTACCCTGTTCTAGTTCCCTTGCGGAGTTCCCACGTTCCAGGTTCCCAGAATGTGACCCCCTTTGAGAAAATTATCACTGGAGGTGGGATCGGTTAAGAAGAGTTCCTACTGGGGTTGGGGAGGGTGGCGAATCCAGTATAACCGGTGTCCTTATGAAAGGGATAATTGGATGCAGACCCTCAGAGAGGGGAGACGTGATGGCACAGAGAGCTTCTCCAAGCAGCTTCTCTAAGCCAGGAAGGCCTGAGACTACCAGGAGCGAGGAGAGAAGCAGTGGGACAGATTTTCTCACCGCTGAGAAGAAACCAGCCGCTCTGACCCCTTGGTCTCCGACTTCTGTCTACAGAGCTGAGACAATGACTTTCTGCTTTTCCAGCCATCCAGTTTGTGGCACTTGGTGATAGCACCCCAGCAAACTCATGCACTCGGTGAGCACCTTGGTGAATGGTGGTGCTTTCCAAGGAGATGAATGCTGAAGGGGGGCCTCTTGTGGAGTTTGGGGTGGGCGGGGCGGGGGAGCCAGGCTATGCTGGGGCTGAGAAGTCTGTTGGCTCTCCACGTGGAGCTGTCGATGCGGCAGTTGAACAGGGATCTCTGCAGTTCAGATAGAAGGACCTGGCCTAGATCTAACTTTGGGTACAGTCTCTGTGGAAATCAGAACCACGGCCCTGGATGAGATCACCAGGAGAAGGGTCCAAGGACCAAGCAAGCCTTGGGCATTTTCAGCAGAGGCCAGGAAGGGGGAGAAATAGCCAGAGGGAGACTGAGGGGCTGGTGGTGTATGACCTCTCTGCTAAGGGAAGAGAGCGGTGAGGAAGGAGGGACTGATCCACTGTGGATCAGAGCACTGGCTGCCCTTGGCCAAGGACGAGAAAGCCCATTAGATGGGCAGCCCAGAGGCCACAGGCAACTCTGACAAGATCCAGTTCAGTGGACAGGGGGAGGTGCAAAGCTGACTGGAGTGAGTTCCAGAGTTAGTAGGAACTTTTTAATGTATTTCTTTTTATTCCATGCCGTTAAAAATGTCTTGGAAACATTGTTTTTTAATGACTTATCACATTCCATGACTTTTATCCGTTTGTTGTTATGGGTAAGATGTTTCTATTTTGTACTACTAAGGTGATTGTAATACTGTGGTGGCCGTATTAGGGTATCCGATTTCCTAGGTTAGGGATAGCAAAACACAAATCAAACAGGCACTAGTGTTTTTAGGTCTGAATCCGACAATATGGCCGATCTCTGTACAGAAGGTCTGTACCTGTGGACAGTCTTGTTGGCAGCGTGAGAGCTGACTTGTCTCCCTGCACGCCTCTCGTCCTTCTATTCCTGGGTTGACTGGGGCATCTGGAGCAGCGGTAGGTCACGCTGAAGATGATGGGCATCAGAGTTGTGTTCCTGATGTGTGGGATAACCTCTCTGCTGGTCACAATAAACCGTACTGTGGCAGAGTACTGGACACATGGATTTAAGAATAGCTTATAATTCCTTCCTCACCCTGCTGAGCCTGATCGCTAATGAAAAGTTGCTCTGGGGTCAGCAGAGTCCATTTTTATCTTGATTCATTAAGATCAACTTTTGGGACTTCATCAAGATCAAAAGCTTCTGCACAGCAAAGGAAGCAGTCAACAAAACAAAAAGGCAACCCACGGAATGGGAGAAGATATTTGCAAATGACAGTACAGACAAAAGATTGATATCCAGGATCTATAAAGAACTCCTTAAACTCAACACACACAAAACAGTCAGTCATATAAAAAAATGGGCAGAAGATATGAACAGACACTTCTCCAATGAAGACATACAAATGGCTATCTTGATTCATTAAAATCTTCATTTTTTTTTTGTTTTTTGTTTTTTTTTTTGTTTTAAGATTTATTTATTTATTTGAAAGAGAGAGAGAGGGAGAGAATGAGGCCGGGAGGGACAGAGGGAGAGGTAGAGAGAGAATCCAGAGCCCAGTGAGGGTCTTAGTCCCAGGCCCCAGAAATCATGACCTGAATTGAAACCAAGATTCAGATGCCTAACCGACTGGGCCACCCCGGCGCCCCTGCATTTTGCTTCTTAATGGCCTTGTGGTAGGTTTCTCTGCTCACATTTGGCCCCACACTCCAGGGCCAGGCCTATATGTTACCCACTTCTCTCAGCTTTCACATCTGGTCCTAAGTTCATGATCTCAGGGAGGTCTTTCCTCATTTCCTAAATCCCATATGGGTGGGCCTCCCCTCTGTACCATCCTCTTTTTGAAATGCTTATAATAGTGATAATCACTGCTTCTGTCAGTCTTCTGCCTGGGCCATGAGTTTCCCAGGGTGGCGATGGCATGTTCTTGTGTGCCATTCTAGTCACAGGGCAGAGGATAGTGCCTGGTACAAAATGGAATGCAGGATTGCCACTCAGTGTTTGGTGCAGGGAAGGACCAAGAAGGCACAGGTCAAACTTAGCAATTGGCCACAGGGCACCCAGCAAGGGTATAGGGTTGGGGTCGTTCAGACTCAGATCGGTGTGGCTCCAAAGCCCAGTATCCTCTGCTTCCATCCATAGGTGAGCTTGGGCAGGGGGATTTTCTCGCTCCTCCAGGAAACAAACCATTCAAAGAATTCTTTGTATCCTTTGCCGTCCCCTGGATACAATACATCAAAATATTTATCATTTACCCAACGAGGGCCCCTCATTTCTCATTCCTTCTATACCTTTGTACCAGCACATAACTATACAGTGATTTTTTTTTTTTTTAATACTAATCTGTCCTAACTGGCCTCTGATCTTCTTGAGAGCACATTTGTCTCTTCATCTTTTTATCCACAGTTCTTGGCACGGCACTAGGATGTGGGTCTTAGTGTGTGAATGAGGGAAGAAGGATAATATGAAGGGATTAAAACACATTACAGATTTATGACTTAGAAATACGTGGTCTTTCTTCTAACGAACTGTAAAGATGTCAATTATAATCATACTCTATATGTGCATAATAGTTTACAGTCTGTAGAACTCAAGATTTGTCACAGACTTGTGACAGAACTCAAGGTTTATCACACATATGTACGAGCATTAGTGCACAAAACAAATCATACTGTTGGAGAAGGGGGTCAGTAACTCACAAAATAACATTGGGTTTTTATTCATAGTAACAGTATCCACATTTAAAAAACTTAACAGTATGACATTAAAATTCTAATTTTGAATGGCTGTAATAGCATACATGACTCGACCTGTGTGCTTCTTTTGGATTTTTCGTTGGCATAAATAACACTGCTGTGGCTGATTTATGTATGTGCCTAGTTATTTCCTTTTTTGACTATGAGAATACATTTCTAGAAACGAGGCTACTGAAATATTTGAAACCTATTGTTAAACTGCTTTCTGAAAATATTACTTTTATTTATATTATTACTTTTAGGGGACTTTAAAAAAACCTAGCCGAGTATTGTAGCTCCTCCTTTTTGTTTGTATTTCTTTTGATAATTTGGACATTACCCAACAGGTTTATTTACTAACTGCATTTTCTCTTGTCTTCATTGTCTGTTTCTGTCTTCCTTTCTTTTTTTCCCGTCCCAATTTTGGTCTTAATTTGTTCAGGACACCTTTTATCTTTTCTATGTAAGAGCATTTCCGGAACACTTTTTTCTGTTCTTTCTCTTCCTTTCGCAATTTTAAATGAAGTGTTTCTATGGTCTAAAACTGTAGATCTTTAACGTTGCTTTCTTTTCTTTTCTCACTGACTTAAAAAAAAAAAAAAGTTAAGAAACGTTAATAAAATGGCAGTAATAAGGCCAGAAACAGAACTCAGCAAAACTGCTGGTGGTTTTTCATTACATGACTTACGACTTAATTACGTTATATTCCATGAGTAGTTTCACCGTTCTTGATGGCATCAGGAGGACTGTGCTAGGCCTCTGCTGACCACCTATTTTAAATTAAATCACACAGTAACAAGCTACTCCTGCTGAGCTCAGGTTTCCAGAGCTTCCACCTTCCGGAACACAGCTCCCGGGGAATTAGGCAGATGGTAGCTCAGTACTTGACATCAAGGCATTAAACTCCTGAAAAAGCCAGGAGATGCTGCACATAACCTTTGTGACTTGTGTTCTGTGTAATTTGTGCACAACCATCCGACTGTCTGCTTGGGTAAGTTGTCACTTGAGATAGAGAGTGGATGACAAAAGCCAACAGGATAGGAAAGAGTGGGGAGAAAGGCCGGGCTAGTTGGCAGCCTGACCTGGAAAGAGGACCTGAACACATGCACATAAATCACTGCCCCCCACCCCGCACACCCCTACCTGAGGTACTTCTCACGGGTGTCCCTAAAGATGAAAACCCACAAGGTTTAGTATATGTATTGGTGCTTGGTTCCCCTACCAGAAAATGCGGTGATGGGGAATTCTTCCTTATTCCATGAGGCTGGATAGAAAAGGCATCAGGATGTTATGCTAATGTTTTTTGTCTCTTGAGGGATTCGGAGGACGCTGACCCCGAGACATTTGCAAGGCAAACACAGCATTTATTTGGGTTTGGTACAAGGAGCAGACAAAGTTAGACTAAAATGTGTGACCTCATGCTAGGTTTCTTGTGATCTGATATCACTTAGTGTTGTTGAATAACTTCAAAGGGCAGCTGGGAATTACTGTGAAGACACACACAGCAAAGCCATTTCTCACCTGCTGTCTCTGATCACAGAAGACACAGTGAGACTCCCATTTCTCTGCGGGACACATGCAGGAGACATGCTACAACTTGTCTGGAGAGAAAAGCGAGGGGGTAGAGAGTCCTCCTGTTGGCCCTGTGTGGGCCGGGACGAGTTTTAAATATAACGAAGAGTGACTTTTTTTAGAATTAAAAGCAGTAGAGGCCGAACCTCAGGGCATGGGTTCTTTCCTAAAAATACAGTCGTCGAACTTTTAAGGAACATTAGGATCCGCTTGTCAACCGGAGTAGGAGTCAAATAGGGAAGATATAGGCGAGTATTTGTTTAGGGTAGAACTTGAGAATTTGTTTCAAATGACGAAAAGATGTTTTCAGAGGCTTGCTCTGGCCTCCAGGTTACAGTAAAATTTTGTCGTATGTCCTCTTCACCCCTGTCTTAATGTCAGCTTTCCGCAAGCCCAGGCTCTGCGGTCTGAGCTCATCATCATGACGGCAGTTTCTGACTCTGACCTGCCTCTTCCTCGTGAGCTCCGCCTCGCCCCCTGTGTAAGGAACAGGTGTTCACTGCCTTTAGTTCTTAATTGCCTTCTGTCGCATTGTTTTTTTAAAAAATTCTTTTGATTTTGAAAAATAAAGTATGCAGAAAAGTACAAAGGGTACAGTCGTAAATCCCGATTTATGTACTACACACAGCTAATACAGGTAAGCTCGTTGTCTTATGTGCTGCTCTTCTTTCCTTTAAGAAAAAAACTCTAGTAAAGTGATTTATTTTCTTCTCTAGTATTGTTCTGCTTCTTTCTTTCTTTTTTTTTTTTTTTAAAGATTTTATTTATTTGACAGACATAGATCAGAAGTAGGCAGAGAGGCAGGCAGAGAGAGAGGAGGAAGCAGGCTCCCCGCTGAGCAGAGAGCCCGATGGGGAGCTCGATCCCAGGATCCTGGGATCATGACCTGAGCTGAAGTTAGAGGCTTCAACCCACTGAACCACCCAGGTGTCCCTTCTGCTGCTTTCTAAGAGGTGATCACAGTCACGAATTTAGTGTGAATCCAGTACCTTTTTATGCTTTTGTTGATTTCCTACGTCTATAAAAATGATTAGCATTTTATATATTTTAAAAATTGCATGGATACTTATAATATCAAAAAGAGTATCACAAAGTAGCATCATGTAATTTACGTTCCCCGTGAATGTTATTTTCAAGATCCCTCCATGCGGCTGGCTGTAGACCTGGATCACGATTTTACTTGCTTTCTAGTGTTTCATTGTACAAATATACCACAGTTTATCAATGCCAGTACTTTCCTACTGTTCATGGTGTGCAGTGAACATTGCTTGAATACATGACAGTCTAGAAGTGCAATTGCTGGCCCTTAGGGTTTTCACATTAGAACCTTACTGAACACTGCCAAACTGCTCTTTGCAGAGCTGAATGTAAAATAACCCGTGAGCATTATATAAGAGTTCCCATCTCCCTCTATCTTTGCTAACACCGGGTGATGACAGACTTACTGCCAGTCTCTGGACTGTAGAACTGCATCCCAATGTTGTTTTGGTCTGCAGTTCTCAGATAATGGGAGAGGTTGAATATATTTTCACATTTATTTGTCACTCCCATTTCATGATCTGTGAAAAACTAATTCATATCTTTTGCCCATTTTGGGGGCATTTCCTTTGATTTTTAGGAATTCTTGATCTATCTGGTTATAATCTTTTGTTAAATCTATCGCAAGTGTCTTTGTCATCTGTCTTTCAATTTTGTATGTAGTGTCTTTTAAATTATGTTCTAGTCAAGTTTGGGGCACCTGGGTGACTTAGTTGGTTAAGCATCTGACTCTTGATTTTCCTTCAGGTCGTGATCTCAGGATGTGAGATTGAGCCCCACGTCAGGGTCTGGACTGGGCATGGAGTCTACTACTTAAGATTCTCTCTCTCTGGATATAGTCAGGCTCATCAATCCTTTTTGATTTTTACTTCCTGTTTCAGGTTTGAGAAATTCTTCCTTACCCCGAATCATGAAGAGGTTCTGTCAGATTTTCATCTAAAGTTTTTAAAGGTCTAGAATGTATATTTCTTATGTGGGTAGGGTTCAGATTTTAATTCTTTTAGGTGAATGTCTGTTTTCCAAGGCCATTACGTAGCCCAGTGCTTTTCTACAGATTTGTTGTGTCACCATCTTGTTGCAAGACTCTATGTTTTCGTCCATTTCTAACCTTTATATTACACTGTATTGATCTGTTTCTCTATCTCTGAACCAGTTCCACATTATTGCTTATAATAGTTTGTAGAGTCTTTGTATTTACATAGACATTTTACTTAAATTGAAAATTTACTTAAATTGAAAATAATGATAAACTTGTGTCTTCCTTCTGGTTCTGAGACCTTTCATTTCTTTTTCTTCATGTGTCCTGGTGGCTGGAACCTGCAACACAACATTAGCTATTGGAGGTTATGGTAGGCATTTAGACCTTAGGTCTCCCACTTTGATAGGAAGGCCTCTACAGCTTCCTTCTATTACTTGCTGTAGGTTCTGGTATGCTGTTTGTTGTGGGATTTGGTGTAGGTACTCTTTACCAGAACAAGGAAATCCCCTTGTATTCCTAGTTGGCTCACAATTTTTGTTATTATGAGTAGTGATGGATTTTAATGGAAGACTTTCTGCATTCATTGGGATAAGTTCTCGTTTGATTTTTTTAACACGGGGAATTCCATAGACAGGATTTGCTGACATTAAAGCCATCCTGTATTTCTGGAATTCTGCTTGCTCTTCTGTTTTTCAAATACTAATATTTTATTTAGGTATTTTGTATCTGTGTTCTTAACTGATATGTGTGTTAGTTTCCTTTCATGTACTGTTCTTGCCTGATATTAACATTGAAGTCTTCCTATCCTCTTTATTTATTTTTTTAACTTACATTTTAGTTAAACTACAGTGTAGTATTGGTTTCTGGAGTAGACTTCAGTGACTCAGCCCTTAAATACAACATCCAGGGCTCATCACATCAGGTGTCCTTTTTTATTTATTTACTTATTTATATAAAGATTTTATTTATTTATTTGACAGACAGAGATTACAAGTAGGCAGAGAGGCAGGCAGAGAGAGAAAGGAGGAAGCAGGCTCCCTGCTGAGCAGAGAGCCGATGCAGGGCTCCATCCCAGGACCCTGGGATCATGACCTAAGCTGAAGGCAGAGGACGAGCTTGCAGGCTTGTGTTTTAGGACAGGGCACCGTGTGCAGAAGCAAGGAGTGGTGGGCTTCTGCAGAGATGGGCCGACGGCAGTAGGGTTAGAAAGGGGGTCCGGGCAGGTGTAGAGGGTCTTAAATGTGTCTCATGGGCAGCTAACAATGCTGAAAGCTTTTGAATGAAGGAGAAAAAGTCTAAAGAGCTGCATTTTACGAAACCCAGTCTGTCAGCAAGTCTGGATTAGGATTTTGCTCAAGTTTGGCTGCACATTGCAATTACCTGGAGACTTTAAAAAAGCAAAAAGCAAAAACCAGAACTGATGTCTGAGCTCCTCCCCCAGAGATTTTGGTTCAGAGCCTGGCATTAGCCTTGGGTTTTGAGAGTTTTAAAAACTCCCCAGGAGATTCTAATGGGCGGCTAAGCCTGAGGACCGAGGCCCAAGCTGCTGGTAAGATCTTGATGTAGTGTTTTCTCATTGTGTTGAACCACTTCTGGCTGGGCCAATGCAGAATCCACTGGTGGAAAAAGTATTTTTAAAGTGCTTCTGTAACATTTATTTATAATATTCCACATACTTGAGTGCCTTGGTTAGAATAACCGTTTTTTACATTGCTACAGATTTTTACATTGGAAGTAAATGGTGACAAACTTTTGGAAGGGACCTATAATCATCTTGGGAATTTGGTCCTAGGGAGAGTTTTTAAATTTTTTTGCATTAAAAATAAAAGGGCAACAATGTAAAACAAACACATTTATCACAGCAAGAATTCAATAAAATAAATGGAACTGTAGTGTGCAAACACCAAATTTGCCCTTATAAAAATATACCTCCTAATATATGGAATTGTTGAACCACTATACTCTACACCTGAAGATACTATAACACTGGGGGCACCTGGGTGGCTCAGTGGGTTAAGCCACTGCCTTTGGCTCAGGTCATGATCTCAGGGTCCTGGGATCGAGCCCTGCATTGGGCTCTCTGCTCAGCAGGGAGCCTGCTTCCCTCTCTCTCTCTCTCTCTCTGCCTGCCTCTCTGCTACTTGTGATCTCTCTCTGTCAAATAAATTAAAAAAAAAAATCTTAAAAAAAAAAAGAAAACGAAAACACTGTAGGCTAATGATAGGGGAATTAAAAAAAAAAAAAAATCCTCAAAGACTGGCTGGTGGAAGAGTGCCAGTTTCGAAACACTGTATGCCTGTCCGTGGTTTTCACACTTGACGATGCATCTGCCTCATCTAGAAGACAGTCAGACTGCTGGACTGCCGTTTCCGATTCGCGGGCCCCGGGGCGGCCGAGAATGTGCATTCCTAGAGGGCTTCCGCAGGCGGCTGCTGGGTCCCGCCACCACACTTTGGGAAGCAAGAACCACGCCTGCGTGAGGTCCCAGTTCCGAGGAAA
The DNA here is from genome assembly GCF_022355385.1 of Mustela nigripes. Taxonomy (NCBI): domain Eukaryota; kingdom Metazoa; phylum Chordata; class Mammalia; order Carnivora; family Mustelidae; genus Mustela; species Mustela nigripes. The sequence continues at coordinate 29,855,191 of NC_081563.1, read as the reverse complement.
AATGGCTTGATAAAATGTGGTTGCAGGACATGCGTTTTGTTTATCTTTTCATGTCAGGTGAGGGGTTTATCTTGGCAATTAGGGACTGTGTCCCCCAAACTCCCTGCCCCAGGTTGAGCCAGCCCCGACTGTCTGCGTGCTCCAGGAAGCTGCTTCTAGAGCCTTCCTGGGGTAGGTGGAAAAGAACATTGTGTAGTCGTTCTCCATGCTGTTCTTTCAACATTTACTGCAAAAGGGTGATAGTGTATCCAGAAACACTACTATAGAACACGTTCTTTCTCTTACAGTAGAACATTTTTTGTAAATTTGTTGAAATTTTTTTCCCTGCCTCCCACACTCTACCAAATTTGAAGAGTTAAAAAACAATCTCTACCCATCACGACTTCCGATCCATCCACGTCCTCCTCCTAAAGGCAGGCTCTTGTTGTATACTCTCAGTGGTATTCTGGAAGATTACATGATTGGCCCCTATCTAGGTACCAGCTTTTGTCAGCTGCTCTGTGCAGCCTTCCTGCTCGATGAGGGGACATTTGCAGTACACCTTGGTTGGGAGGAGAAGCGGAAATCATTCTCAGATGTTCAAATGAAACATGTTTCTAATTGAAAGCATGAAGAGAATGTGTACGTGAGAGTGCCTGGGGGGTGATCTCTGGTGCAGGAGCAGCTTCGAAAGCCCAGTCCTGTTCTCCCTCGTGGCTACTTCTGTGCTCTCTGGGTGGAGCCCATTTCCATTCTTGTGACATTCCATAAATAACCGTGGCGGAGGAGGGACCCAGTGGTCATCAGTTGGCCAAGAACATGCTGATAAGTTAGAATCCTGAACCCTGGAAGTGCATAGTTTTGGGCTTTGAATTCTGGAAGCCTAATTTGATAAGAGCTCTTCAGGACCATTTTAGAAAAAAGCAGTTACTGCCCTCCTCTTGCCCCCAAACACGTACAGGTGCAGAGGCCAAGTTAAATAACTTTCCCCAAGGTCATCAAAGGAGTTGACTGCATTTTTCGTTGCTTTTTAAGAATCCTTTCACACTTTTGGGAAATTTGTCAGCCTAGTATTCTGACACTTGATGGTCATTTCTTATCATTATTTGCTATCACTAATATGAATCATATTGTATGACAATGGGAAAAGTATCTTCTCTCTTTTATAGAGGATCAGGAGATTGAAGGGCTTTTAGGTCTTGGTCATTCAGCTTCTCCATAACTCAGCCTCCTCTGGTTCATGTCCCTCATCTATTTTGTAAAAATTCATGTGGTCTGAATCCGGCATTGAATTTTATAGGGATTTGTAGTGTGATCTGCCTGAGGACCAAGAGTTAAAGTTAAAAGTGGACTGATAAAAAAATCAGTTGGCGTAAATCAGAGCATTTGGACAAATAAAGAAGAAACTGAAGGAATCCTGTCCATCAGCCTATAACATCAACCTAATACACCTAATAAAATTTAAGTCTGTAACCGCTAGACAACTCTAGTACCTTGCCTATGATGAAATCCGCTTACCTCAGGTCAGTGATTCGGAATACTTGCATCCTATCGGATAGGAGATAAAGAGCTCATTTCTTTTTGGTTGCCTCCCGTTGTAACATGAGGAATGGTGTACAGGGCCCTGGCTTTTAAAAACAAAAGTATGAAAGTGTATGTTGGATCCTTCTCCATCTGTGCATCCTTCTGCCCTGTAAAAACAAGAAAGTGGGTTGGACTACATTTCTCAGTCACTCCAAGCTCTGATAGCTTATGTCAGATGAAGTCTGTTGCACCTTTGGTTTGAGGTGGAAATTGTTTTTTTGTTTTGTTTTGTTTGTTTGTTTGTTTTGCTGAGTCTTATTTGGATACCTAAAATTGACACAGAGCACAGTTTAAGAAAAGGGCAAAGCACTTTCTTAAGTTTTTCCTTTGTTTCTAATGCATTTCTGAGCGGCACTGTGATAGAGTGGTTGGAATGATGATGTTGTAGCCAGGTCACTTGGATTCAATTCCCAGCTCTTCTGTTTACTCACAATCGTGTGACCTTTGGCAAGTTACATAACCCCTGGGTGTCTGTTTCTTCCAACAGTTAAATAGGCAAAATAAAACATCTATTTACAGCAGTTGCAGGGGGATTAAATTTGTCGATACCTCATGAGAACAGTGCCTAGCACAGAGAACGTCATTAATAAATATGAGCTATCGTCATCGTTGTCATTGCCATCTTGTTTTGTCTAAAAGTATTTTTTGTTTTTGAGAGGCAGTGTGAGTGGTGGTGGGAGAGGGACAGAGAGAACCTTAATCATGTTCCTGACACAGGGCTTGAGCTCACGGCCTTGAGATTATGACCTGAGCCCAAACCAAGAGTTGGAAGCTTAGCCAACCAAGCCAGTAAGGCACCCCTCCATTGTGGGTTTTTTTTTTTTTTTAATTTTTAAAAAAGATTTTATATATTTATTTGACAGAAAGACACAGTGAGAGAGGGAACACAAGCAGGAGAGTGGGAGAGGGAGAAGTAGGCTTCCTGCTAAACAGGGAGCCTGATGTGGGGCTTGATATGGGAACTCTGGAATCATGACCTGACTTGAAGGCAGTTGCTTAACTGACTGAGCCACCCAGGTGCCCCTTCATCATGTTTTTAAATACAGTTTTATTTTTGGGGGGAAAAATACTAGTGCTAATGTGAAGGCTCTGGAAGAATTTGTGAAGTCTACAAAACTTTTCTTTTTTAAAGATTTTATTTATTTATTTGACAGACAGAAATCAGAAGTAGGCAGAGGGGGGGGGAGCAGGCTCCCCGCTGAGCAGAGAGCCTGATGCAGGGCTCAATCCCAGGACCCAGAGATCTTGACCTGGGCTGAAAGCAGAGGCTTTGACCCCCTGAGCCACCCAAGTGCCCCTACAAAGCTTTTCTTCAAAGTCGTGTCTTCTGTTGTCTTTCTGCAGCAAGCTGTGTTCCACCGTGCCAGAATGGAGGGATGTGTCTCCGGCCTCAACTCTGTGTGTGTAAACCGGGGACCAAGGGCAAAGCCTGTGAAACCATAGCTGCCCAGGACACCTCGTCACCAGGCTTTGGAGGTCAGAGTCCCGGGGCTGCTTCCTCCTGGGTCCCTCCTGAGCAAGCAGCAAAGCGCACTTCACTGAAGAAGGCAGACAGTCTACCACGAGTCAGTCCGGTGGCCCAGATGACCTTGACCCTCAAGCCGAAGCCTTCAGTGGGACTGTCCCAGCAGATTCATTCTCAGTGAGTGTTTCAGGAGCACCTTCATTATTGTCCTGGATGCATGGCTTTCCGTCACTCTGCTTGTTCTGCACAATTTGCTGAAATCACTTGGATAATAACGTCTTCTCTTGTCTTAAGGTTGACACATCAAGTCTCTTAACCATATTTGGTGGGTGTGTTTAGCCTCTGCAGGGAAGACTGACCATAAACATAAACCAAAGCCTTAGAGAGGACTAGGGGAGTCAAGGTGAGACAGGATACCAGAGATAGATGCTTGCGATGCAGTCGTGAGTTAAAAAATTCTTCTTCTTTAGTGGGGCGGGGGAAGTGTCTAGAGTTTTGAAATAATTTAAGAAGAGAAACAGGATGGAAGTTTGCAAAGGCACATGGAAATGGCAAGAACGCCGCACTGCACAGAGAAGGTATTCAAGTGAGCGGGAACCCTGGGAAAGAGCATTTCTCAACCTCGGTAGCAGGTTAAGTGTCTCTTCTAGTAACACCATGTTTACGTCCCAGTTGCCACCCAGGTCCATTTTTGGTGAATGAGCTTGTGTTCTATTTATGGGAACGTGGTTTTTTTCTTAGCGTTTGGAAGTAAGTGCCATTCTGCACACAATGAGGACTCCTGGATAAGACTGCTTATCCCTGCCCTCCTCTGAGCGGCCGGGGGAGCAGCTCCTCACCGCCCAGCGGCCTTACGTCCATTGTTTCCTTCTAATTAGCTCCTCCACACGGATAACAAGACACAGAATGTACTGCAACTCTCACTTGTCATTTGTCTAGGAATGTAAAATACAGGAAGTTCTCCACTTGAAAATGGGCTTGACCCAGCGGTTCATTTGTAAGTCATTGCTGGGAATTTGGAATACTTTCCCCCCCTGGAGACAGCTTCCACATGGTGACTGGTATCCAGGCAGCCCACAGGAGTTATTTAATCTGCTAGTATAGATGAAATTACCCTAATTTATACTTCCCCTTCAAGCAGGCCACCTACTGTCCCAGCTGAGTGGGGTCCTCATACTTTTTCCTCTCTCTTCTTCTTCCCTCCTCACCGTTCTGTTTTTCTTTCATTTTTCTCTCTAATTCTTCTTGTCCTTCTGTTCTACCGTGATAAGCAGATGCGGGGGCTAGTTGGAAAGCTGACCATGTTGCTAGCATTTCCTTTGGAGAATGAAGCCCGTGACAAGGATTGGCAGGTCCGGTGAATCCGTAGTCATGGTTCACTCTGTGTCAGGGACTCTTTCAAGTGCTTTGCCTGTATTCTGAATTTACAACACACAGGGACCCCATAAGGTGGGTACTATGATGAACCCCATTTTACAGATATGGAAACTGAGGCTGTACAGAGTGGTTATGTAATATGTATCCCTTAATAAATGGATAATATTCACACATGTTAGGGTGTAGATAGAGGCATTTAGGACTCACATCTGTGCCCTGAAGTAGAGGGTGGCAACTTTTTCTGCAAAGGGCCAGGTAATAAATATTTTCAGCTTTGTGATGGCTTCTGTTGTAGCTTCTCAACTCTGCTGTTGTAGATGCGGCCATAGATGATGCGTAAATGAACGGGTGTGACCGATCCAATAAAACTTATGATAGACACTGAAATTTGAATTTCATATAAATCTCACATGTCACCCCATATTCTTCTTTTGTTTCTTTTTTCCCCCTCAACCATTAAAAAAATGTAAGTGTATAAGAATTCTTAGCTTGTGGCTCATACCAAAACAGGCTGTGGGCCAGCTTTGGCCTGTGAGCTGTGCTTTACTGACCTTTTCTCTAAAAAGATAATGGTGCTTTTTTGGGCCGGAACGTGAATGGAACTGTGTGTCCTTGAAATGAAGCAAAGCTTTGATGATCTCCTAGCTAGACATCTCTTTTCCAGCATTGGTGTGGATCTTAAAAACAAAGAACAATTCTGTGTAGAACCATGCCTTGGCAATCAAGAGTCAGGTTACCATGCATCGCAATTATTTTTTTCTTGCATTACTACTTACATAAACTGTGAAGTAATTTACAAGCGATAGCATTCATCTTGAATATCACCGTCTCTTGTTACAGTTTGACCCTCTGTGATGTGTATATATAGGTTGTTAGTAAGAACCATATGTCAGAAGTCAGATAAAGGAGGAACTTTTTCTTTCTTTTTTTGGTAGCAGCCGTATAATTTAGACAAGAATGTTGTGAGTCAAAGAGGTGGCTAAGGTTTCAGCTGAAACACGGCTTTGGAAAAATAAGTCAGTAGATAAATTTGCTTCAGAGGCTTCATCTGCTGAATGAAGACACTTTTTACCCTGATGTTGTTACAGGGTGTGTGTGCGTGGGTGTGCCTCCAGTGTGCTTTTGGGTAAGGCGACGGGATAGCCTGAGGCACTAGCAATTCTGACAGTTTCTTAATAAACTTCTATAGCTTGCCCTGTTAGTTGGGCACTGCAAGGGGTACTAAGAGGTACACGATCCAGTTCTGCTTTTAAGGAACTTTTGAAATGATGGATGAGCTATAACTTTCGAGGGACACAAAGTCAGGGGGGCAGCTGGCCCGTGGATGATTTTAGATAATGACCGAATCACCTGAAACCCTATTTAATCAAACCGCCAAAGAACACATACGATGGGACCAATTTCTACTGCTTTTGGGAGATGTAACAATTCTTAAGTTAGCTTTTATTTATTTATTTATTTTTAAGATTGCCTACTTTAGGGGAGTTTCAAGGTTTTGTGTTATTTTAATCTACTGAGGGAGGAGATTGATTAAGCTTCCTTGAGGTGCTTGTAGACATAAAGATAGCTAAAATATCAAAATGTGTATTTAGTGTTCTACTCATTCTGTGGCATTTGAAGCCCTTCAGTCTTGATCATTTATTCCCCAAGCTGTTAAACTGAGCGCATGCTAGGTACCACACATGCTGGGTACAGAATGAGCAGATGAACAAAATGTGTGCTTTCCTGGAGTTCAAGGTCTCCAAGGAGGGAGACAATTGCACTTGGCGTAATTAAACCATTATGACAATTGCTGTGGTGAAAATTGCAGTGAGGGGCCAGAAGTGCTGGGTGGGTGCAGGGTAGGATGGCGTGGGGGCTCTGGTGATCTTAATAGGCTGTCAGGGAAAACCCACTTGAGAAGATGACCTTCAAGCAAAGGCCTGAAGGAAGTGAGAGCATGAACCCTGAAGAAGGGTGTGTGCTATTACTTAACCCTGCTGTGTAAAACAGATCACCTCAAAACTCTACAGCCTAAAGCAGTAAACATTTATTGTCCGACCGTCTCTATAGATGAGGAACCCCAGAGAGTTGTGGCTCAGTGTCTTGCATGAGGTTCCATTCCATAAGGGCGGCTCAACTAGGGCTGGAGTTTACTCACTCCCCTGGCTGTTAGAAGGAGGCTTCCCTTCCTCTCAGCAGGGAGCTCTCTGAGAACCGCCTGAGGGTCCTCACAGCATGGCCGCTGGCTCCCTCCAAGATTAGCGATCCCCTGCTGGAGAGAGCAAGGAGAAAGCCACAGAGCCTTTGTAGTCTTTAGCCTTGAAAATACACACCTTCACTCCCACTGTATTCTCCTCATTAGGAATGAGTCTAAGTCAGATGTACCCTCAAAGGGAGTGAAATTAAGTTGCTCTGCTTGAAGGGACAAATATCAAAGAATTTTAGGATGTATTTTAAAAAAGACCACATTTAGGATATGATTGGATTGGAACTTGATCTAGATGTAGACCAGTGGTAATAAAAGGTTGTAAGGATTGGTTGAAAAACTAAGTTAAACACTTAAGATCTTAACAAAACAATTCCAAAAATTTATGACAAAGCAAAATAGAAAAAAAGAGAAAGGAATACAGAGGGAAACTATAGTTTAAAAGAGGCTTAAGAAACATGCTAATTAATAAAAATGTTTGGCCTATGTCTATCCTGATTAAAAAAAAATGTAGGGGCGTCTGGGTGGCTCAGTGGGTTAAAGCCTCTGCCTTTGGCTCAGATCATGATCTCGGGGTCCTGGGATCGAGCCCCGCATCGGGCTCTCTGCTCAGCGGGGAGCCTGCTTCCCTTCCTCTGTCTCTCTGCCTGCCTTTCTGCCTACTTGTGATCTCTGTCAAATAAATAAAATCTTTAAAAAAAATGTAAGTAAAAGCAAAAAATGAGGTATAGGCGAATCATGAAAATGCTGACATTGACTGGAAACTTAGTGGTAGCAAAGGATGATTGTTAAATTGGGGGGCTGTGATGAAAACATTATAGTTCCGTAAGGAGAATGATGTTAAAAAGAATTCGCAGATGAAATCCCATGCCGTCTGAGCTTTTTTTTTTTTTATTATTTTTTATTTTTTATTTATTTGGCAGACAGAGATCACAAGTAAGCAGAGAGGCAGGCAGAGAGAGAGAGGAGGAAGCAGGCTCCCTGCTGAGCAGAGAGCCCGATGCAGGGCTTGATCCCAAGACCCTGGGATCATGACCTGAGCTAAAGGCAGAGGCTTTAACCCACTGAGCCACCCAGGCGCCCCACCGTCTGAGCTTTGATTGAAATTATTCAGTGGGTTGAGGTGTAGAGGTAGTGAGATTGGCCATGAAGGGATAATTATTGAAGGGGGATGATGGGGGTCCCTGGGGGTTTCTCACAGAGCTCTATTTTTGATGTTTTCTGTAACAACAATGATAGAACAAACCAAGAGAGAATGTCAAGTGGGAGGAACGTTGTTGGTTTTTTTTTTTTTTTTTCCCTGCCTTGGAAAATTAATCTGGCTGTAGTGTCTGCAGTGGATAGCCAGAGAGGTCATTAGAGGATGGCTCTGTAACAGGTGTGAGGAAGGAGGTGAACTCAGGAGTGCCTGTACGTGAAAAACCTTGGCATGGCGTGAAATGTGGGAGGCAGAGGTGAAGAGGATTGGGTGTGATCCAAGCTTGGGACTGTGGGAGGAAGGAGGGATACGGAGGTCTTCCCATCCTGCTGTTTTTGAAGCTTTCTTCTGTAATATCATGGGTCTCCAAGATCTTTGAAGTGGTTGATCCTTAGTGAATGAATGGTCCCTGACAGAGCCTTATGGGTGAATAGCCGGGATCATTCTCTGTTCTGTTCTGTCAGGGACAAAAAGCAAGTGGGTGTCCATGGTTCACGGCAGGACCCTTGAGGAGCTCTTGGTTTTGAAAGACCCCGGCCAGGGCATTCTGGCAGTAGTCACTGCTGTAGATGGTCGTTTCATTCGTGCTCTTCGTGGAAGGTGTTCATTATTACGGTGTTCCTTTTTCCAGTTTTGGCAGGCCACATCACAGCTACTCTGTGAACTAAAGAAAAGACCAAAGGATGCCTCCTCCTCCTTATGCAGATTTTGGCCGCCACTTCCGATTCTTTGAACTTCTTCTTGACCTTGGGAAATTCCGTATTAACGTTTCGGGTTACTCTCAGAGCGTATCCTATAGATGTTATCTGCATATGGCTCTCAGTATCTTTGTCGGAGAATTGCCACTGTTAGGTCACCGGTGCACCTCTAGTGTCTGTCTTTTGTCCTCTATGCAAAAAGGTGTTAATGCTTATAAGTTGTGGTGGAGAGATTCCACAAAGGAGAAAAATTCAAAATTGTTCAGTGTTCCAGAACTTTTTCATCACCTGACAGTATCATTATTCACATATATATTGAAGTGACCCATAAAAGTTTGCTGTCAGTCCTCTGCATTGCTCACCGAGACTGTTTGGACTTGTGTAAAATGTTGTCCTTGTTAATCATGATGGATGTTATAGTCACTGACCATGGAACCACACGGGGAGGTTGTGAGGGCCGGTCTTTAGCTGCTGATGTCTTTTTGTCACTAGAGAAGGTTGGTACAAATGACCGCTGCTTTGCCAAGTGGGAGCTGTTATCTCTACGGTATAAAGAGGAAGCACTTTTGCGGGAGACACTGTACCCTGTCCCCTCTCTTGGAGCTTGAGAAGGAAGTCTGGTTTCACTCAGGATATGGATGTCAAATCTATCTGGGGAGCTCACATGTGTCTCATCTTTTTTTTCTTCCCTGATGATGGCTATTTTCATCATCTTGTGGTGTCCTGATGTTGGAGAGGATGGTGGTTAGTTTCCCTGGAAAAATCCTGTCTTGTCTCAGTTCAGGTGAGGGGACTGCATTTATCTAATGGCATTAACTTTCCCTCTTTTTCATTCTCTTCTTCCCAGGGATGTGGTGAAGAGAAAGGAACCAAATGAGCCAATGTTCTTTTAAAAGACAGGAGTAATTCAAATGCATTCTATATTTATCAAGTGAGCTCATAGTATGCCAGATATTTTCTAAATATAGGCAAGGCCCTTTAGAATCCACATTGACATGATGGGTTCCACTTTCCAAGTTCTTGAGAACTCAATACTTTGCATTTACCATGGGTTAGTGGATAGGAGGCAGTGCAGTGCTGAGTGGTATCTGTGCCGGGGAGAAGAGGGTGCTGTGCTGTCCTTTATCTTTGCCTCATTCTTACCTTCCTGTCACTGTGGTTGTGAGTCTTAAAAAAAAAAAAAAAAAGCCCAAACCCCCAAATTATATGCCATGATATCTATAAGCTTGGGGGGCTTAGTATAATGTTCTTTCTTTCCAGTACTTCTCCTACTTAACAACAACAACAACAATGAAATGTAAGCTCCTTCCCTTTATTTGGGTTTCCTCATGCTACCCTGAAAGGAGGGGGGAACCTCATTATAAAACTACACCAACAGGGTGCCTGGGTGGCTCAGTTGATTGGGCGACTGCCTTCAGCTCAGGTCATGATCTCAGGATCCTGGAGTTCCAGGATCGAATCCCACATCAGGCTCCCTTCCCAGCAGGGAGTCTGCTTCTCTCGCTGACCTCTCTCCTCTCCTCCCTTACGCTGTCTCTCTCTCTAATAAATAAATAAATAAGAAAAATATAAAAAGAACCAAAACTACACCAACAGTTAAAACTTTGGGGAGAAGTTTTAAACTTTTGTAGCATAAAAATTGAGATTGGGATCTTACCTAAACTTATGAAAGAAGTCAAGGAAATGGTCAGTACTTAAATGGGCAGTTTCCCCAAATGATCTCTCAACCTAGAGGTGGGGGACCTTGCTCAGTCTTGACCCTCACCTCCTACTCTGCTGATCGTCCCACGGGACTCCTTTCTGTGCTTCCTTTACCCCCTGTTATTATAACACTCACTGCACAGTTTTTCATCTCTTTACCGCCATAGGTACACAGAAGGGCTTTGATAAATGTTGAATACATTTTTTTTTAGTTTTTTCCTAGAGGAAAAAAATAAGGTCTAAGTCCTTGTGTGAGTATTGTCTCATGAATACCTACTTGTATTGCAAGGAGTTACCTTTTGCTCTTGGAATAATGCTCTTTGCCTTTGTAAAGCCCAAAATGCTTTGCAGAGGTACTTTGCATTTCTGTTGTGTCTGATCCACCTAACATGTCTATGCAATGAAGGTCTTGATCCTACGTGATGGTGTGGGAGAAAAGGCAGAGTGGCAGAAAGTTGATGAAAAGGAGCTCAATCCAAGGATTTTAGTGTATGTTTTATGACACTGTAGGGATGGGTTGAGAACTCATAGTTTGAACCAGTGATTGCTTTTATCATTTTATATGTGTATTTTAAACTTAAAAAATTGAAGTTTAATTGAGATCACATACATAGAGTCCACAAATCAAAAGTGCATTAAGCCTAGCGATTATCCCAAAGTGATAACACGCTCCTGTATCACCCATGTCAGAGTAGAACATGCCAGAACCACGTAAGCCCCCATGTTCCTAGATCTGCTGTCTCCCTAGTTCCCAAAGGGAGCTGCTGTCTTGACGTCTAACACCAGAAATTCAGCTTTTCAACAGCATATCTATCAATGAATCATCTAGTGCATGTTTTTTCACCCCTTGTTATGTCTCAGATTCGTCTGTGTGGTTGCGTGCGGCTGGAGTTCATAGGGCCAGTGCCAGAGACTACTGGATGTTTAGAGTTTTTCTAGTTTTTGATTCTTGGGAATAAGGCTGTGGAGGTGGGTATGTGTGGGAATTCCAGAAGATGACCTTCGTGAATTCATCAGAAAAACATGCCCAGCGGGACATAACCTTGTCAAGGTTTGAGAAGGACTTTATGAGCCATTGTACAGTGTATGCTCATATTAGGATCACCTGTTGGTCAGCACTATTTTGTTTGTCAGCACTTAGGGAAAATGGTGAGGTGAGATGGTGTTTGAGGCCCTGGAAGCAGGGCACCTTTTCTCTTGAGTGGGACTTGGCAGGAGGACGGAACTGTGGGATGGGGATGGGAGAGGGAGGGGCGGGAGGTGACTTGTGCATTGCCCTGTCTGCACCCCACTGCGTCCCATGAGGAAGGCTGCGCCAGGAGTAGTTTCGAGATAGAACCAGCACCTGGCTGGGTTTAAGTTCTGGTGAAAGGTACATAAGGAACTGGAAACTCAAAAATGTGCAGTTAAAAAGGGCAGGTGTGCAATGATGTGGATGGAACCAGAGGGTATTATGCTGAGCAAAATAAGTCAATCAGAGAAAGACAATTCTCATATGATCTCCCTGATATGAGGAGTTTGAGAGGCAGGGTAGGGGGTTTGGAGGCTAGGGGGAAGGAAATAATGAAGCAGGATTGGATTGGGAGGGAGACAAGCAATAAGAGACTCTTAATCTCACAAAACAAACTGAGGTTTGCTGAGGGGTGGGGTGTTAGGGAGAGGCTGGTTGGGTTATGGACACTGGGGAGGGCATGTGCTATGGTGAGTGCTGTGAAATGTGTAAGCCTGATGAGTCACAGACCTGTGCCCCTGGGGCAAATAATACATCATATGTTAATAAAAATAATTTTTTAAAAAAGGGCAGGTGCTAGGATAGAATTTGCTTTCCAGTTTCATTGGTAGAAATCAGGATGTTGTTTCAGTGTTTTATGCTGTCCCAGTTCTCTTTCATCTGCCTCTTCCTTCTTCCACTTTTAAGGACACTTGTAATTATATTGGGCTCCTCTGGATAATTCAGGATAACTTTCCCCATCTCAGAGTCAGCTGATAAGCAGCCTTAACTTCATTTGCAACTTTAATTTCCCTTTGCCAGGTACCCTAATATATTGACACGTTCTGGGTGTGAACATCTTTGAGGGGCTTGGTAAAATTATTTTGGTAATAATGCTAAAGCCATTATTCTGACTTCCAGAATATTTTTTTAAGGACTCAGCCTTGTTTTTGTGATTTTCCCTGATATTCAAGAGTGAACCATAGTCACAAGGGATAGTAACCACCAAGGCACCCTTCCATTAATAACTTAGCCAGACCTTATGACTCTGATAAAAGTTAGATTTAAGCATTTCACAGAGATTGAAGAAATAAATGTAGCCCCCACTGTTCTCTGAAATCTTGGGACCAGCACCCTCAGGCACGTGGTGACCGGAAGAGGGAAAAACCAAGAGCCTAGAGCTGTCCAGGAAGCAGGAGGGGCCCTGGTTCTCCTTATGCCCTTAGCCTTGTGGAGCTGGCATTGAAAAATCAGCACCAGTCACAAACAAGTACTTTTTGGCATACAACAGCCCCAAGTACTAGACAAGTGGCTTGGGGGCTCTGATTGCAGAGCTCTTGGTGGGGGGTGGGGGGTGGTTAGGAAGGGATGGGCAGACATGTAGAGGAGAGGGGAAAGAGCCAGGCATGTCCCTTCCTTCGACTGGAGCCCTTGAGCCTGATAATGAATTCCCCATAGGATTATTTTGTGTTGAAATAAATTTGTGCACCGGGAATGAATTAGTTGTCCAAGGACTTGTTGCAGTTGCTGATGGAACTGGGATGGAAACACACGTGAATCCCCTGATAAGCAGTTGGGGCCGATTGCAAATGGTGGACACATAGAACCCATGAGCTTTAGCTCTGGCCTGCATGGCTCATCCCAAACCGCAGAATGATTTTTAGCGCCTGATTTTGGGTGTTGCCTAGATTACAGTAAAAATCCTTCTCTACATTTGGATATGTCTGGCATTCCATAGATACTGCCCGTGAATCTTTCTAAGGTGCCCCTAGGGTTGCACTAAATCCATTTTCCTTGGCTTAACAGTTTGTTTATGTTCAAGCAGCATATAGACTAAAATTGAAGACTAAACTTTTATTGCTGTTCTCTGCCCCAGCATCGCCTGGGATCAGAATAAAGAATCTGTAAAAAACAAAACAAAACAAAACAACAAAAAAAAACCCGAACTTGTAAGACGTATGTCCTCTGTGAGGGAGGTGATGAGCCCAACTCACGTTATAAAAAATAAGCATAAGAAGGAAATGAAAAAACAAGTTCATGTGTCTGGTAAACCTGCTTAGAGTTAGCATGTTTTCACTGTGGCTCTCAAGGTTGAGTATATTTTTGACCTTTTTATCTGTTCCTTGAATGCGTTAGAGATGACCTAGCAAAAAGAGCTGATCCTGTGGTCCCAGAGGCAGGAACTTTGAAGTGGAAAGAATGTCTCCTTAAACCCTGTGGAGAAAAGAAACCCTAGATTTCACCAACCCAGGGAAAAATGTCTGTCATTTTTCAGGACTGCTATTTCTGGACAAGATGTTTATGTGTTTGTGCAGGATAGCAGGAGGAACCGGGAAGACTGGATGAAATTAAACTGTGGATTGGGGAATGTTCCTATACCCGCTAGAGTTAGGTGGATTTTCCCATGAGTATGGTGGGAAGGCTCTGGCTGGCCCTGTGTTTCAGGTGCCTGGGATTTTATCAAGTATGAAGTCTGGTCCACAACTGGAGGATCTTTTCAAAATACAAGTCTCGTCTTGCCTTGCTCCACATAAGAGCCTGCCGTGGCTTCTCAGTGCTCTGAGGAGAAAGATGAGTTCTCCCCTCCTGGAACATCAGGCTCCCTGGTCTCATCTTGCACGCTATCTCCTAGTTGTCATCATACCCAGGCACTAGCCTGTCACCATGTCCCTGGCAGCTCCTTAACCCTGTCCACCTCTTTCCTGGCACATTGTCTGTCTGCAGTCTGCCCCCCTCCCTCGCCTGTGCTCCTCTTCCCTGCTAACACCTGCTCGTTTTCCTGCTTTCCATTTTCTCAGGGAAGCATTCCCTGACACCTCTGTTACTCCCTCAAAGATTCTGTCATACCATTTCCCCATCAGCATTCATTTCAGTTTGCGTGATTTATTCTTCTTGGCACAAGGCTTCCTCGGTGAATGCATAAATGCCGGTGATACTTGGACGGCTCTGGATCCAGAGGTCTGGCCATGCAGGAATGCAGATAGTAGCCCATCGGCTAAGCTGCCTCAGTTTCCTCCAAGTAATCTGAAGAGACCAGTTTAATGAGTCATTGAGGAGAGGAGGCAAAAGGTGACTCCATCAGCCCCCCCCCATCTTAGCCAGCAGTTCTGCCCTGACAACCCCGCTCTTTGGTGGTGCTTCTAGGTGATGGTAAGACCCACTTGCTGTCTGTCTCTGACAATTACAGATTCTGTTTAGTTCTCTGGATCATCTCTTCTTGGCCTTTGCAAAGTCAGGTCTTCTCGCTCCTTGCACTTCTTCAGATGCCAACAACTCCTGAGAGGCACGTTAGCAAGTCGAAAAGGGACCACTAAGCCCAGGCAGCCAGTTTCTTGGGAAAATGACTGAAATGGACACTGAAAATCCATTTTATGAGCTTGAACTTCGTAGTCCTCATGAGTATTTAATGGAATATTAATTGATTTGCACCTTGATGGAAGATTGGGTGTAGTTCTCAAAAGCAAACAGGGAGGGGCAGGAAAACTTAATAATTTTTCATTTTGAGTTATTTTTTACTTAGACTGAAACCATTTTTCACTTAGAGTTCCTATGGTTCCAGAGCACATGATTCATGGAGTTGGCTCTCACCAAAATAAGGAAATATTTTATCAATATCAGTGTCTTTGAAAAGAATTACCCCTGGGATGCCTGGGTGGCTCAGTCATTAAGCATTTGCCTTGGGCTCAGGTCCTGATCCCGGGGTCCTGGGATTGAGCCCTGCATCGGGCTCTCTGCTCTGTGGGAAGCCTGTTTTCTCCTCTCCCACTCTCCCTGCTTGTGTTCCCTCTGTCGCTGTGTCTCTCTCTGTGAAATAAATTTTAAAAATCTTTAAAAAAGGAATCCTGGTTATTCGTCCCTTTTGAGAGTTATTTGATGAAATGGGAAATGGAACAAGAATGCATTGGGTACAAACTTTTTTCCATCAAACATCTTCATCCAGCACAGATCATAAAATTTTATAACATAAAAAGATGAATGTCTTGCCCACAGTCACATGGGTGGGTAGTAACAGAGCCGTGACTTGAACCCGACCACTTCTTAGTCTACATTCTCCTTGCTGTTTTTTATATGCCATTGTCAGACTCTTTGCTATCAAAGTGTAGGAAAAAAATTTGCACAGCGTATTTGAAGCCGAAAACCTAAAAAAGATAGAGGGATGATGAAAAATTTGAGTCATTTCATGAATTTTCAAGTAAAACACTGTTGTTTGACAAAAAGTTGTTTATTTTCTAAACGATCAAGGTTCACTTACCAAAATGTGTCCTGTCTTAAGAAAATGTGACAGTTACTTACTTCTTTATCTTAAGTTACCAATATAGAGGCTGTTTTCAAATCCTTAAAAAGTTATTGGACTGTCTGCCACAGGTACAGAATTTACTTTTTTAAAAATTCTCATCTTATGGCTTTTTAAAAAAAATTTTGTCTATTCACATTAGAGATAGATAGAGCATGGGCAGGGGGAGGAGAAGAAGGAGGGGGAGAAATAGACTCTGCACTGAGCGGGCTTGGGAAGACCCACGTGAGGCTCAGTCCCACGACCCTGGGATCATGACCTGAGCTGAAATCAAGAGTCACACTCTTAACCAACTGAGCCACCCAGACGCCCTTCATCTTCAGGCTTTCTTGACGTAGGCATCACTTTTATTGCTTGTGAAGCACACCGCTTTTATTCTTTGCCGGATGTTGGTGTTTTGCCAAGTGCTGGTATTTGGGGATTTGATGGACAGAGTCTAAAGTAAGACATCATTCTTCCTTAATTTGTTCAAAGCCTCTTAAAGTCTGCAGCAGCTAATCCTTCCTAATTATATTTCTAGGAAGGATGTTCTTAACTCCAAGACGATACGCACATTTTGAGATGATTAAGATGCACTTCACTGAGAAAAGGAATTTGAAAGGAAATGCTTTCCGTTTCCCATACCTCACTCAGGAAGTACAACAGCCATTCACCTTCTAGGCGCTCCACAAAACTCTCCCCTTTCTGTTCCTCTTCCGTTCCTGTAGCTCCTCTTTATCTCCTGGCTTCATGGAGCTATTTTGAAGGAGAGAAACAGGCTTCCTTAAAAAAAAACCATGTCCATGAGTGAGGCAAGCACTTCACAACTTAATTGCCTTCATATCTTGAAAGGTGACTTGTGAATGTAAATAGTTGGAGAATTTAGTGTATTAGAAATGCTTTAGATAAGGTTGAAACACTTTGCCATCTCCTTGATTTTCTTTGTTGCCATGTTGCTTTGTATGACTGGAAGGCAGTGATTTTTATGTGAAGAATAACTAGATCAGTGTTGTGTGTATTAGATCATTTCAGATCCTTGATATTTTGAATAGAGTATGTGTGGTCACTGATAAAACGAATGAATGATAGTCTGTAGAGCATTAGTGGTTCTGAATATTCCTTAGGAGTATGATCTTATCACATTGCTCACAGATTAATTTCAGTTTGTTTTTCTTGTTTTTTTTTTTTTTTTAACTGAGGTTGAACAGTTTCTAAATGTTTATTAGCCCTTTGTGTTTTTATGTATAATCTGTTAACATTCTTAATTCCATTTAAATTTCTACTTGCATAGAATTTCTATGTAATTTCTAGAAATGTTCTTTTTTAATTTGTAAGAGCTTTTTTAATATTACAGATCTCTTTGTGAGACTTTAAAAAAAAATAGATTTTGTTTGAAAGAGAGAGCATGAGTGGGAGGAGCGGCAGGGAGAGAAGCAGACTCCTCTCTGAGCAGGGAGCCTAACATGGGCTCTATCCCAGGACTCTAGGATCATGGCTTAAACGAAAGGCAGACACTTAACTAAGCCACCCAGGTGCCCCCTTTTTTGTGAAACATTTGAAGAACTCAAATGTTCTTCAAACATTTGAAGCCCCAAATGGGGGCTTGTATGCAAAGAATGTTATTAGCACCTACTGAATTTTTTATTCCCTAATTTGGAAGAAACTTCTTAAACTGAATTTTTGAAAACTGCACTCACCTGGGAGAACAAGAATACAATCAATGACTCAGGTAATGTATCTGAGAACACTTCAGTCCTGTGGGAGGCTTGTTGGTTGACACAAATCTTTAGGTACTATTGAACCATCTTAATTTTCAAGATGGTTAAGCGTATTAGTGTATTTTTTAAAAATTTTATTTATTTATTTGACAGAGAGAGAGATCACAAGTAGGCAGAGAGGCAGGCAGAGAAAGAGAGGTGGAAGCAGGCTCCCTGCTGAGCAGAGAGCCCGATGCAGGGCTTGATCCCAGAACCCTGGGTTCAAGACCCGAGCCGAAGGCAGAGGCTTTAACCCACTGAGCCACCCAGGTGCCCTCTTAGTGTATTTTTAACTCAGTTGCCTTATCCCAGGTTCACCATAGTGAAGATAGAAACTCTGTCCGTCCTACCTCTGGCATACAAAAATAAATTTACTATAATTGTTTCCTTTAGTCTGTCAATAAACAGTGAATGCCAAGCATATGCCAAGTACTGTTCTAGGCATTTCAGTTGGAGGATCAGACTAACATATTGATGATAAGGGATAACACTGTATTGACTGGTAAATTAGGTAGTATCTGTTACACATTCTAGTGGAGAATAAGGAAGGGGGCCATCAGTAGGGACTGGAGTAAAGGAAGACTTACTAGAATCTGGAGGACTTCAAAAGTGAAGGGGAGGCTGGCCTTTATTTTATTTTTTTATTTTTAAAAATTTTGTTAACATATTATTATTTGTTTCAGGGGTACAGGTGTGTGATTCATCAGTCTTACATAATTCACAGCATACCATAGCACACCATAGCACAAACCCTCCCCAGTGTCCATTACTTACCCACCCCATCCCTCCTACCTCCCTCCACTCCAGTAACCCTCAGATTGTTTCCTGAGATTAAGAGTCTCTTATGATTTGTCTTCCTCTCTGGTTTCTTCTTGTTTCATTTTCTCCTCCCTTTCCCTATGATCCTGTCTTGTTTCTCAAATTCCTCATTTCAGTGCAATTATATGATAATTGTCTTTCTCTTATTGACTTATTTCATTTAGCATAATATCCTCTAGTTCTAAACATATTGTTGTAAATAGCAAGATTTCAGGTTTTTTGATGGCTGCATAATAGTCCATTGTGTATATATACCACATCTTCTTTATGCATTCATCTGTTGTTGGACATCTGGCCTCTTTCCATAGCTTGGCTATTGTGGACATTGCTGCTATAAACATTGGGGTGCATGTGCCCCTTTGGATCACTACATTTGTATCATGGGGTAAATACCCAGTATTGTAATTGCTGGGAGACAGGTAGCTCTATTTTCAACATTTTGAGGAACCTCCGTGCTGTTTCCTAGAGTGACTTCACCAGCTCGCATTCCCACCAGCAGTGTAGAAGGGTTCCCCTTTCTCCTCATCCTCGCCAACACCTGTTGTTTCTGACTTGTTAATTTTAGCCATTCTGACTGGTGTGAGGTGGTGTCAAGGGGTTAGTATCCAAAATCTATAAAGAACTTGTCAAACTCAACACCCAAAGAACAAATAATCCAATCAAGAAATGGGCAGAGGACATGAACAGACATTTCTGCAAAGACGACATCCAGATGGCCAACAGACCCATGAAAAAGTGCTCCACATCACTCAGCATCAGGGAAATACAAATCAAAACCACAGTGAGAGGCTGGCCATTATGTAATGGATATGACAGGATGGAAGATATGGTGGAAACGAGTCTCAGATTTCCGTAGGACAAGTAGAAGATTGATCTATTTGGGGGGAATTGAAGAACAGTAGAAAGTGAGATTGGATGGATGGATCCAGATTCTGGCAGGCCTTGACAGTTGGGGAGAGTGTCTTTGAGTGGGGCTGTGAGAAATGGAGAGGTGCTCCTGAAGAAGAAGGGTAAGATTACCTGTGGGGAGCCAGGTCAGACTAGTACTGTGGAAATGTGAGAACAGCCCCGGTGATTGTTGCATAGGTGAAAGAAAGGTTCTTGGGGGAGCAGGCCTTGTAGTCTACCTACTTCTCACAATGACTTCTGGAATCTAATTTTCTTTAAAAATAGAAGGGCTGCAGACTAGCGGTCCAGAAAACCCTTCCTTTGGTTCCAGGCTAAGGAGTTATGTAGAGTCTAATGTTTATCTCTGTCTCCCTACATACGTTAAGTCAAAGAATCTGTCATCTTAGCCACTTTAGGAAAGGAAGATGGGGGGTTGTCTTTGAAAGCTTTCTTTTTTCTTCTTCCACTCTGCCCCTGGATTCAAGTTCATGGACCTGTCATCAGAAGCAGATTCTATTTCCTTCTGTGTTGATCAAACTGACACTCTTCTGAATGCTTTTGGTGACCATTTGTCATGCTCTGTAGAAAAGTCAGGGTCTCTTTTTTCTTTTTCAGGTGTTTCAGACTCCCGTTTTCTATCTTTACCTTTGTTGGCTCTACGGCTTTTGCCCTGGTGTGTTTTCTTTGCTCCTTCCAGTATAAGTCTTTGTGTATCCGCTTTGTGGTTTTTGTGCTATGCTAGGAGTGCTCAGCTCACCAATATTCGCCCTCCAGTAGGTGACTGAACTCCCACATTGTTTATGATATCATTACTGATCACTGAAAAGTGAGTCTAGGCTACTTGGGCATGTGTGCACACACAGGTGTCTAACAGCCCATGTGATGAATGGCTCTAGATATCTTTCTAGTTGGATTGCATTATCTGGTTTCTAGTTGGATTATATTCTCATTAGTTGTTATTGAAAATAATGTAATAAAAAGAATAATAATTAAAATCTGAAACTGATTTCATTATTTATTGTATAATGTTAAGTCATAAGTTTTGTTTCAGATTTCACTTATGTTTCTTGTTTAGCTTAGATATGGAGGGCCTAGGGGTTGTTAGGAAGGTTTTTGATTTGCTCTGGAAAGTAATTGGTCTAGCCCCAGATTACCTGAGAGTAATGCTAGTCTTGTTTTTCACAAAAATCAGAAATACTTTCCAAAGCCAGTGAAGAAATACTGTGCTTCTCTTAAAAAAATACCTTGTATTTATCACCTTTATATTCAGATTAATTTAGGATGTTCATTAACACATAAGGATTTTCCCCTCATTTGAAGGGGTACATGCACCCCTTGTTTATAGCAGCATTATCAACAATAGCCAATAATGGAAAGAGCCCAAATTTAAAGAAGATGTGGTGTATATACACACACACACACACCACAGAAGAATATTACTCAGCCATAAAAATCTCGCCATGAAATCTCATCATTTGTAATGACGGGATGGAGCTAGAGAGTATTATGCTAAGTGAAGTAAGTTCGAGAAACACAAATACCATATGATTTCACTCAAGTGTGGAATTTAAGAAACAAAACAAAGGAACCTCTTATAGGCAAACCAAGAAACAGACTCTTATCCTGATTTTTTTTTTATTATTATTATGTTCAGGTAGCCACCATATAGTACATCATTAGTTTGTGATGTCGTGCTCAGCAGAGCATTAGTTGCTTATAACACCCTGTGTTCATCACCACATGTGCCCTCCTTAATACCCATCACCTGGTTACTCCATACCCTGACCCCCCTCCCTTCTGTAACCCTAAGCTTGTTTTTCAGAGTCCAGAGTCTCTCATGGTTTGTCTCCCTCTGTGATTTCTTCCCATTCAGTTTTCCCTCCCTTCCCTTATGGTCCTCCATGCTATTCCTTATGTTCCACATATGAGCAAAACCATATGAAAATTGTTTTTCTCTGCTTGACTTATTTCACTCAGCATAATCTCCTCCAATCCTGTCCGTGTTGATGTAAATGGTCGGTATTCATTCTTTCTGATGGCTGAGTAATATTCTGTTGTATACATGGACCACATCTTCTCTATCCATTCATCTAATGAAGGGCATCTTGGCTCCATTCACAGTTTGGCTATCGTGGACATTGCTGCTGTGAACATTGGAGGTGCATGTCCTCCTTTTCACTATGTTGGTATGTTTGGGGTAAATACCTTATAGTGTAACTGCTGGGTCATAGGGCAACTCTGTTTTTAACATCTTGAGGATGTTTTCCAGAGTGGCTGCACCAGCTTGCGTTCCTACCAACAGTGTCAGAGGGTTCCCCTTTTCCACATCCTTGCCGACACTTGTTTCCTGTCTTGTTAATTTTTGCCATTCTAACTGGTGTAACGCGATGTCTCATTGTGGTTTTTATTTGTATTTCCCTGATTGCTAGTGACGTTGAACATTTTTTCATGTACCAAGAAACAGACTCTTCACTATAGAGAACACACTGATGGTTGTGGGAGGGGAGGTGGGCAGGGGGATGGGCTAAATGGGGGCTGGGGATGAAGGAGGGCACTTGTGATGAGCGCCAGGTATTGTATGTAAGTGATGAGTCACTGAATTCTATACCTGAAACTAATACTACACTGTATGTGAACTAGAATTTAAATAAAAACTTGGGGGAAAAAACCCATAAGGATTTTTGATCAAGCTTTACTAGAAAGTCTTTGGCAAGAAATCAAAAATGATTTGGGACCTCCAATTTCACATGTATTTATTGAGTAATTTACTGTGGGCCAGGTACTGTGCTAGGCTCAAATAAGTATTTTTTAATTTCAGCAAATATCCTGTGCCTGTTGTTTCTTTCTTCCTTTTCTATTTCCAGAATGGGTAATTAGTTTGGTGTTTTTAGTAGAGAGCTGCTTTTTTTTTTTTTTTTTATAGAATAAAGCCCACGTAGTGTTCTTCCCTTTGCTGGCATGAAGTCAGATGTTTGACTTGTTCCATCAAAGTCCAGTCAGCAGGCCTGAAATTAATTAATCAAAAGATTAGCTCCCTGTATCGTCACACCGGGCACCATGTCTGACTTGCAGACATGGTACCCACGAAGATGGAACCAAACCCTAACACACCTTACAAACTAAAACCACTTCAGTCATGGGCAAATAAATGAGAGCTGGGAAAGAGATTTTTGCCTGATCAGAAACACGCAGCGATAATAGTGCGTCGATTCCTCGCTCCTGTTGAGTTTTTTGAAGAAAGGGATAGGCCAGCCGCAGGATGAAAGGGCATTCTGTGTGTGTGTGTGATACTTCGCAGAAGCCACGTCTGAAAGCTTAACTGGCTGCAGCTGGATAGGCTTCCTTTCGTATGGAGACGCTGCCTCTAGTGTTTAGGGAGAAAACACACCCTAGGAACTAGTGCAACATTATGGTGCCATCTGTCTTGAAAATGAATTATTTTTTTTATTGTCTGCTTCATAGTAGTTCCCAGACAACTGAGAAACGTCAATGAGCCTTGGTGCTATTTTGCATATGGACACGTTCCTGCTGGCCAGAGCCTTGCAAAGGCTTGATTTCAAAGGGTAATCACGTCAGGACCTATCCCTGTGGTGTGATGAGGCTGCTTGCTGTAAAGCTCCCAAGAATTGCACCCTGACCCAGGTTCCTGGGCGAAAGAAGAGTGCATGGGGGCTGCCTGGGTGGCTCAGTTGTTAAACTTCTGTCTTGGGCTCAGGTCGTGGTCCCAGGGTCCTGGGATCAAGCCCCGCACTGGCTCTCTGCTCTGCGGGACGCCTGCTTCTCCCTCTCCTACTGCCCCTGCTTGTGTTCTCTCTCTCACTGTCAAATAAATAAATAAAATCTTTAGGAGGAAGACAAAAAAGAATACATGGAAGAGCCCTTACACCTTCTCTCTCCGGATTCAGGACATCTTCCTCTGTGATGGTATTTCCTCCCCCGACCCCCCGCCCCGCCCCAAATTCAGAGTTTCACTTTTTCCTATGAGCATTTTGAGTTTCTTTTCAAGGGGATGATGGCATGGATACACAAATCTACAGAGTTGAAAAATGAATAAAACTTGAAGGTTGGCTTCTTAAGGGAAAAAAAGGCTGAAAATGCTCTTACTGCTCAGATTTTCTTAAATCAAAATGTTCTAGAATACTAGAAACATTTGGGTGATCGAAGGGCTCATCAGTATTGATGAAGATTTTTAAAAGTTTAAATGTTAAGAGTCGACAAAGCAGTGGTGCCGTACGGGAGTGCTTTTTCTTTTGGGTTCGCTGGACTGCTACTTGAAACTGTGTAATGTAAGTGTGTAGAAACCTCCGTTTAATTATTAACATTTGCATTTTAAAGTCTGCCTAGATGAGAAAATGGATTTAGTATTTCATATCCTCTAGAATGAAGACAGGCTGTCGAAGTGCAGGACAGTGCTGGTACGTTTTCAAAGACATTCTTCCCTGGTCTGGATACCATCATAGACGCAAATGGAGTTGGTGGATTTATTATATACATAACATGTATAATAGTTTGGAAGTTAGGTGGTTTTTTTTTTTTTTTTTTTAAGCACATTGGTTAGAGTTGATTAAAGTGTTTGAAATAGTGTCTGGTTTAAAAATCTTGGGGGCTGATTGTTTTTCTTTTAAAAAAAGACTCAGAACGAATGAACGAATATAGAAAAAGAAGGCATCCACGCTGATCAGTTCCTGAAAGGATTTCGGTTGAGAAACGTGGACGTGATTTGAACTTCTACGATTATGCCATCGGGCAGCAGGTGGCAAGCTTTGCTTTTCAATGAACTCCGGTTTTATTTTTGAAGCACGGAATGCCAAAATCTGAAGGTGGTTTGAATCCACTGGAATAAGTCATTTCTTGGCAGTGCAACCTCGAACCACCTCCTTTGCTCATTGTGCATAATTGCCTTTCTTTGGATGCTGATGCTGGTTCCCTCAGTTCTCTTTGTTGCAGATGGATAGGAATTAATTCATACAAGCACAATGCTTTATCCTCTTGCGATTTTAGCAACACATTGCTGGTGGAGAAAATAAATTAAAAACAAATGAGTTTTTGGTGGCAATCCCTGTATGGTTTGTATGAGGTTTTGTTGTACAGCCTTAATACTAACACACACACACACACACACACACACACACACACACACCTTATTTTGCTTCCACTTAAAAAAAAAAATCACTTCTAACTGACTAGAAACCTTGATGCGGAGGTCTGACAAACAAAACTGAATGG
Source organism: Mustela nigripes (assembly GCF_022355385.1). Taxonomy (NCBI): domain Eukaryota; kingdom Metazoa; phylum Chordata; class Mammalia; order Carnivora; family Mustelidae; genus Mustela; species Mustela nigripes. The sequence goes on along the minus strand of NC_081563.1, from coordinate 29,830,828 downwards.
AGTTCCGTGAAAGATTTTTTGGAAACTTCAGCAAGAAGAATACTTTTTGAGCCCCGAATTGAAACACGTTATTTTCCCGTAGGCTGTATGGTGTGTTTAGTCCGGATGTGGATCTCCTGTCTGGTAAAGGGACTCAGTGTAAGGATGGGAGCAATAGTAAGATGGGCACCGGATTATTTTATCAGCTGTTATACTCTATATCAAATTTTCTTCTTGGTAGTTATGCATTGTGGAAAAACCTGAGGGAACAGAAGAATGAAGAAGCATGTGAATCATTGTGAACATTTGAACATTTAGTGGTCTACAAATATTCAGCACCTGCTGTGCGTTCTATTTTTCCTGTGCCTTTTGTTAGAAATGAGTTCATATGGGCTATGCTATTTTATGTCCATAATTTTTTATGTTCTCAAGTTTTCCTCTTTTCTAGTGCTACTTAAAAAAAATTTTTTTGAAAGTACCACCTACCAGAAACTATGCTTTACAACACACGTATCAAGGACAGTAATGACAAAGCGAAATTCTCATACACACTGCCTAACTGAAGAAATAAAAACACTGTCATTGTTAGAGGCTCTTGGTGTGACCTTTCTCCATACTTTACCATCTTTCTTCCACAAAGTAACTTGTATTAAACGTTTTCTGCCTTTTAAAATAACTTTATTATGGGGGCACCTGGGTGGCTCAGTGGGTTGAGCCGTTGCCTTCAGCTCAGGTCATGATCTCAGGGTCCTGGGATTGAGCCCACATCAGGCTCTCTGCTCACTGGAGAGCCTGCTTCCTTCTCTCTCTGCCTGCCTCTCTGCCTACTTGTGATCTCTCTCTGTCAAATAAATAAAATCTTTTAAAAAAAAATAACTTTATTATGTTTTTCAGTACTTCTGAACACTTACTTTAGTTAGCCAATTTTTCACTTTTCAGTAAACCTGTCTATATTCCCCCGAGACTAGCTTTTCTTGCCCAGGTGTTATTGATCTTCACTTGTAATAGGGGCTCTCAAACTTGTGTCTTTCTGATTCACCTGGAGGATTTTTTTTTTTAAGTGTCCTCCACGCCTGGCATGGAGCCCAGTGTAGGGCTTGAACTCATGTCTCTGAGATCAAGACGTGAACCGGGATCAACAGTCAGATACTCAAACAACTGAACCATACAGGTGTGTGCCGCCACCGCCTCCCCCCCGCCTCCGGAGGATTTCCTCAAAACCTGACTTGCTGCCCTCCCCACCTTAGTTTCTAATTCAGTCTGGAGAGGAGAGTTTGCTTGGTTAACAAACTGGTTGGTGATACAAATGCTGTTGGTGTAGGGACCATGCTTTGAGAACCAAGGATGATCCTGAGGGTTTATAGTGGGACTTTGTTTTTCTTTTTTCTGGTGTTCAATTATAGGAATACACCACAATTTATATATCCTTTCTCCTGATGAAGGGTATCTGACTTTCCAGTATTTGGCTGTTCCAGCAGTGTTGTGACGAACATTTTTGTATAAGTCTTTTGTTAAACATTTTTAAGAGTTTTACACAATAGAATAAAAAATCAGTATTTAAGGGTGAGTGAGTTTTGTTTCACGAGATTTATATTTTTTTATATTGGCTGAAAGAACTTTTTATTCTTTTTATGAGTATCAGATTCAGTGGACACTTAGTTCAGTTTGGTGGCCAGTTCCTTAGCCTTTGCCTTTTTCAACTTGGCAGTGTGAGCCACAGACTTTGGACTCACACGTTGCCTTTCCAATGACCACGAATCTCCTCCTATCCGTCAGTGGTCCTGGTGGCTACCCATAGCTTAGCCAGAGCTCCGTTGTCTACCATGTTAACCTGTATGAAGGCTACAGTGGTCTGGGTCTTCCTGTGAACCAGACATCCCAGCCTGGCCATCCCCTTGATGACGTCATAGGGAACCCCCATCTTCTGACACAGGGCAGGCAGGAGGACAGTCAGCTCAGTGGGACCCAAGCCGTGTGCAATACTTGTTTTCCACCAAGGTGGTCACAGTATTAAGCCCAACTTGAAGGACAGGCAGCTTCTTAGGGGGGCCATCCCTTTTGCCGGCAGCTTTCTCCTCCGCCTGGGCCAACAATCTCTGCTTCTTCTCTTTGTCTCTGGTCTGTTGGGTGGTGCAAGGCCTGGGTGAGCTGGCTAATTGTGGGAGGTATCAAAACCTGATACCATGACTTTCAGACAGTCATGCAGGTAGCCCTCTGCCACTGCCACCACAGGTAGCAGGGCCATTTGATGAAGTGGTTGAGGTCCCTTTTGGGCTGGATGTTCTGTCTGATGCCAGAATTCTTGGGCCTTTTCTCAAGGGATGGACCACCTTCTTATCCTCCTGCTTCTTCACAACAGCATGGTCAGGGGCCACCTTCTCCCCATAGCCTGCCTGCCTTTCAGCATCTTGGATGGCTGGAAGAGAGAAGTGGCGTACCTTTTCGTAGTGAGCTCTTGTCAAAGCTTAGAACCACTCATCTTGGGTAAATGGATCAAAGTTTTTATTTATTGTGTTGTCTTGATTAAAAAAAAAAATCCTTTCCTGGGGCACCTGGGTGTCTCAGTCTGTTAAGCATCTAACTCTTGATTTCGGCTCAGGTCTTTCAGGGTTGTGAGATCGAGCTCTGAGTCGGACTCCATGCTGAGCCTGGAGCCTGCTTAGGAGTCTCTCTCTCCCTCCATCTCTGTTCCTCCCTACACCTCTCCTCTCACCCCCGACAAAAAATATCCTTCCCTAATGCTTTGTTTTTGAGGTAATTTTCCTTCCACATTTGCTTAATGCACCTGGAATTGAGTGTGGTGTGATTTTATTTTCCATATAGATAACACACCATTTATTGACTAATTTCCCCCTGCCCAAAACCTGATACCAAAGCTGTCATTTGCAAACTTCTAAATAGATTCGAGTCTGTTTCTGGATTCTCTGTCCTGGTCCTTTGGTCTCTGTCTTTGAGCCAATACCTCATATAATATTGGCTATAAAACAATATATATAATATAATATATAAATATAATATACTATAATTATACTATATATTTATATATTATATTATATATATTGTTTTATAGCCAATACTATATATAATATAGTATATATTATAATATAATATTATAATATAATATAAGTACTATAGTTGTATCACAAGTCTTGGTAGACAAATACTCCCTCTTTGTTTTTTAGCTATGTTTCTACGTAATTGTAGAATTGGATTGTCACTTAAAAAACCCAGCAAAATCTGGCTGGGGTTTTGATTGAAATTACATTGAACTAGTATATAATTTTGATATGAATATGCATCTTTTTTATACTTTCTATCCATAAATGTAATATCCTCCATTTTATTTAGATCATCTTTAATGTTTTGAATATTTTCTACTTTCCAAAAAATTTTTATTTATTTATTTATTTATTTGACAGACAGATCACAAGTAGGCAGAGAGGCAGGCAGAGGGAGAGAGAGAGAGAGAGAGAGAGAGGAAGCAGGCTCCCCGCTGAGCAGAGAGCCAGATGCAGAGCTCCATCCCAGGACCCTGGGATCATGACCTGAGCCACCCAGGCACCCCTTTCTACTCATTTTTATGAAGATTCTGCACATCTTTTGTGAGACCTATTGCTCCAGTATTCCTGGTTGCTGTTGTAGTGGAATCTTTTCTAAAATTTCATCTTTCAAATATGCTTTCATATAGAAATGAGGTTTCCTATTTTTCTGTACACTGAAACTTTGCTAAAGTTACTCTAGTACATTGGTATTTTGAGATTTTTTTTTTAAAGATTATTTATTTATTTATTATTTGAGAGAGAGTAAGAATGCATAATGAGAGGGAATGGCAGAGGGAGAGAGAGGAGCAGACTCTCCGCCGAGTAGGGAGCCCAGGGTAGGGCTTGACTCCAGGATGCTGGGATCATGACCTGAGCTGAAGGCAGATGCTTAACTGACTGAGCCACTCAGGTGGCCATATTCTGAGTTTTGTACAGAGAATTACATCATGTGTGATGCCTTTGATTTTTTTTAAGATTTTATTTATTTATTTGACAGAGAGACAGAGAGAGAGAAGGAACACAACAGGAGAGTGGGAGAGGGAGAAGCAGGCTCCCCGCTGAGCTGGGAGCCCAAAGCCCGGTCTTGATCCCAGGACCCTCTGGGATCACGACCTGAGCCAATGGCAGTCACTTAACCAACTGAGCCACCCAGCGGCCCCCATATGATGCCTTTCTTTTCCTCATCTTTATAACTGCAATTTTTGTGCCTTGTGGCACTGGCTGGGGCCTTTAGTTCATTGTGAAACAGAAGCAGGGATAGTGGGTGTGGATCCTTGTTTCTTTTCTTCATTGGAGACCACATTTGCTGTAGGCTTTTAGTAGATACTTTTATGAAGTTAAGGACAGCTCCTTCATTGCTAGATTGTTGAGAGTATCTGCTACAGGTGTTGAGTTTGGTCTGTTGGTTTGATCATATGGTTTCCTTTTATCTTTAATGTGGAAATTAAAAGAGTTGGTAATGTTGGAATAACCTTGCATTTATATAATAAATTTCAATGATGTCTTTTTTAAACCTGTCGTTGCTTTCATTTTGCATCACTTTTCATGAGTGAGACTGGCATATAATTCTGCTTTCTCACATTGCTTTGATAAGATTTTGTCATTAAAGTTATGTTAGCATAATAGAAAGAGCTGGAGAGTGTTCCTTCCCAGTCTGTTCTTGAAAATTTTGTGTAAGATTGGATGTTTGGTAGAACTGGCTTATAAAACTGCTTGGGTATTTTCCATGTAGGGGGATCTAATTTTTGTTGAGTCATTTTGTACTTTTTTTATTTTTTAAGATTTTATTTATTTATTTGACAGAGAGAGAGAGATCACAAGTAGGCAGAAGCAGGCAGAGAGAGAGGGGGAAGCAGGCTCCCCCTGAGCAGAGAACCCTTTGGGGGCCTCGATCCCAGGACCCTGAGATCATGATCTGAGCCAAAGGCAGAGGCTTAACCCACTGAGCCACCCACGCATCCCTGTACTATTATTGCTAAATTTTTTCTTTCTCTTTCTTTTTTTGGGGGGTGGGGCGATGGTTCTCTTAGATTGATTAGTCTTCCTCTCCTCATTCCTCCCTCCCTCCCCACAAACTACTTTGCATGATACACCCTGTTGCTGTTCTTACTGGTTATCACAGATGTTTTCCTCAAATCAACATGTATTTAAATTAACCAAGGCAAAGGTATTCTGTATTTTACCCTCCTACCAAACAACATAAGGCCTTAGACTACTGAAACTTGGATTTCTTCCTCCAGAGGTCTGAGCTACTATTTTTCAAGCTTTCAAGGAAAAAACAACGAAAAAGCTTTAGTTCTAACGAAGTAGATAATCTGTCGTAGCTTTATATAGTCAATGTTTATTTTTGATCGCCACACATATTTGCCTCTTTTTTTGGCTTGTCCTCGATTCCTACTTGCATTTTATACATTCTCTCTGGGACAGTTTTTCTTATAGTGCTTCTCTTAGAATTTCCTGTGGTAAGGGTCTTTTTATTCCATCAAATCCTTCTGGGTGTGCAGTGGTCGCTGATCAGTTAGCTTTTCCTCAGTATTTGGCAGCCATTTTGCCACTGGCTTGTGGCTGCTCTGGTTAACTGTCGGTGAATCAGCTGGAGGTCTGACTCTTGATCCTCTATGGGCCGTCACTTTTCTGTTTAGATTTTAAAAATCTGTCTTGCTTGGAATTTATTAGCATTGCCTGTGAGGATTTGTGTTTATACATTGGGAAAGTTTTAAGTCCTTTTTCCCCCTTTGACTTCTTGCCTCTTCCCACGTTCCTGCTTTTACAAGTGCGATTAGACAACTGTGATACCTTTTCCTTGGATTCCCTGTGTCTCTCCTGTGTTTCCTTGTCTCTGAGCTGCACCTGAACCAAGGTTCCTTTTTTTTTTTTTTTCTTAATTTATTTGACATAGAGAGAGACCGCAAGTACAACTGCAGGGAGTTGGGGTGCAAAGGGAGAGAAGGAGCTGCATCGAGATTCTTTTTTGTTTGTTTTTAAGATTTTATTTATTTGACAGAGTGAGTACAAGCGCGGGGGTTTGTGGTGTAGAAAGGGGGGGGAGAAACAGATACCCCGCTGAGCAGGGAGCCCGATGTGGGACTTGATCCCAGGACTCTGAGATCATGACCTGAGCCAAAGGCAGACGCTTAACCCACTGAGCCACCCAGGCGCCCCTTGAGGTACATTTCTTGCAGTTCTCTAATTCTTGACTGAACTCTGTTGTACCTGCTGTCCGTTTCCCCATTTCAAATGTTAATTATTTTTTTATGTGGTGGCTCAGTGGGTTAAGCTGCTGCCTTCGGCTCAGGTCATGATCTCAGGGTCCTGGGATCAAGTCCCGCATCGGGCTCTCTGCTCAGCAGGGAGCCTGCTTCCTCCTCTCGCTCTCTCTGCTTGCCTCTCTGCCTACTTGTGATCTCTGTTTGTCAAATAAATAAATAAAATCTTAAAAAAAAAAAAAAGTTCTGTTTTTCAAACCTCTCCAGTCTATAGCAATCTTTAATCAACTAGTCATAATTTCAACATCTTCCCTATGCATACTAAATACACTCACATCCTGTATCTTAAAATCCCAGTGGAATAATGGGCAGTTGTTATTGGACTGATCCTATAGTTCGATTTGCGTGTGTGTGTGCGTGCTAATCTCGGTCTTATTTCTTTGTGCATTTTATGTTTCTGATTGTGAGTAAATGTTCACTGGCTTTTTATCTCTAGAATTCCTCCAATCTAAGTTTTCAGGTATGTCCCTATGGAGGACATTTGAATTTGCGTTTCAGAAGCTCCTGGAGGTACCAACGTTTCCCCCAGTCAGAGTTGCTCTCGTTCTGGTCACCCAGATGTTTTTCAGTTGACTGCCAGATGTCTACAAAGGTGGACCTGTCTTGAGGAATTCTCACCTGAGCTTGTTTTTGTCATTACCCTAATTTTTCATGTTCAGCCAAAGCCGTAGCTGAGAAAGCCATGTATCTTCACGTGCCCACTGTAGGGTGGGTTTTTTGGTTCACTTACTAGTATTTGTTTGATCTTATGTGGAGTCTTTTACCTTGTACAGTTACCAGGTTTGTTCCTGTACCCCATGCAGCACATTGTAACCTGTCATCGAGGCATCCAGAAATGGCAGATGCCCCTCCAGGGCACATTCCTGTTCCAGTGCCAGTTCATTTCCCTGGATTCATCCTCTTTGGTTGTTTCTGGCCTCCGAGAGTTTCTCTGACTCTTGTGCCAGCTCAACCATCGTTGGATATTTTGTCCAGCAATTTTCTTCATTTGATAACTGGCAGATTTTCTCTGGACATCTAACCCTCTGTTTTGCCAGGAGTAATTTATTTTAAAGAGTTTTCATTCTGAGAAATTAGAAACCTAATATTTGGGGGATAAGCTATAAAGTTCCTTGTGCTGCAAGGAGCTCAGATCACAGTTGAATAACTAGACGCCAGGTCTTTGGAGAGATTCGTGCATTCTTTTCCTTCTCGTTTGTAGCATGAGAAGTCTTGTGAAAACCTTGCTTTGGGGGGGGGGGCTCTTTCAACTGAATGGCCAGCTTGAGGGATCTGCAGAGTACTCTGGGGCAGCTTTTCCCCACATCTGTTCCTTGGCACCCTGACTGGGATACCTGTGCTCTGGACTGTGCCTCTAGTTCTTGCCCTTTGTTTTTCGTGGCCATCCTAATATTTAAACCCTGTCTCCTGTTGCTTTATTTTGCTCAGTAGTTGCGTGTGGGCATTCTTCAGCTCTCACAAACATGTGAGCCAGAATACTGATGAGTATATGTGGAGGCTAAATTGGCTTTTATGTGTTCTAATCCCACGTTTCTCATTTAGAGTTTGAGAGAAAATTGAACTGTTTATTTTAAGGGAGGAGGAGAGAGATAGTAATTTGGGGTGGGAAAAAAGCAGACACATACTTGTTGCTTCTACTCCTGTGGCAGAAAGAAAACCATAACTGCTGTCACAAGAGAGAGTAGAAGCCCATCATCAATAGATATTTTCTTAAGCCGTGACTACTCCTGAATTAGTGTACCTGCATAGTAATGGAAATATTGATCTCTTTGACCATGCTGTTTTCCTGGGTTTAAGTTGTAAATCCCTTAAAGTTGGATGTTTTAGACTCTTCCCTTACAGTGACCACCTTGGCAGCCTGTAGAGCCTTGCCCAAAATATCAGGACACCAAGTAAAACGTCTTTTCTAACCGAAATTGAGATCAAATATATCTTTGGCTGACCAATTCTAATCCCAAACTTGTCTAAGTCATTGAGAAATTACATGTTATGAATGTGGGGGGTTATAATAACATAATCATAGGCAATTAAATTGAATTGAGGGAGTCAATGAAATTACTTTTTTTTTTTGGTCCCATACTATTTCTTTTTCAGGAATCCGGGTTGGAATTTGATAACCAATACTTCAGTATGTCAGTATCAAGCCTGGGGTGATACTTTGGGAAAGGGAGGTCCTGAGGTGAGGGAAGGCTGACTGTGGTTGCTTAAAGTTGAGGTTTTAGATCTGAAATGCTCTATTCTTTTGTTCTCTATGCTTTTCTATTCTGTTCTATTCTCAAGGAGAGATTAGAGAAGAGATCCAACAGGACAGGTTTTGGGAGTCCAAAAATAATGGGTGAAGACAGGTAGAGCCGAAGACAGAGATCCATGGAATTTTTATCTCTTGGCATAGAAGAACATGAGCCCGGGTTACTTGAAGGCTAAGCTTGGGTTTGCCCTCCTGAGTAGTGATTACCCAAGGCCATAATCCCTAGTGCCTGAGAATCTGCCAACAGGAGGGGACCTGTCAGTCTGAGGGAATGCACCAGGGATTGGAGCATGGCTGTGGACTGAGGTTGGCTTGTGGTGGGCGTTGTGGACTCCAGCTCCAGAGAGAGCCTCCTCATCATGTGTGATGGGAATGGAGCCCTTTCTTTGCTATTAAGGAGCTCATGGTCCCATGGTACATACACATGCACACACACACACAATACTACTTTCTTGCAGTAAAGATCACAGGAGAGGTTTTGCAAAAGGTGCTCTGGGAGTTGAGAGAAGGACGACTATCCATTTCCTTCTCCATCAAACCTAAACCCTTTGTTAAGGTCCTCCATCATATGGGCCCACCTACCAGTTGCTCAGCCCTGTTCTGCACTGTTCTCCAGCTGATGTTTCCTGCTCCCTGGGGACCACTTTCCTCTCCTGACTTCCCCTGTGCTCGTTCCCAGCTCCCCAATTCCTTCCTCTCACCTCCGTCTCACAGATCCTCCCTTGAATCATGAGATACAATCTCTTGTTCCAAGAGCTTCCCAGGAACTCTGATGACAGCCAGCGTTTATTCACGCGTGAGTTCTGCAGACATGGTCTCACGACAGGGACAGTGTTCAAGTCATGACTGTACAGCAGAGACCCAGGGCGGTTGGAACAGAGCCAGCTCTGGGGTGACACAAGGTTGCGTGCTGTCCTGGGTGGGGGAGGGTGTGATTTTAGTGCTGAACTGTCAGGAGGTCTGGGGGAGGTTCCTGGGCGGAGCTGCCCTGGGAGGTAGGTACCCAGAATTGCATGTTTTGCGTATCTGCTCTGTAAGGGTACAAGCATGTTTACCATGGTAACACTGTGCTGGTGGGACCTACCTGCCAAAGTGACAACTAGTCAGACCTTGAGCCCACACCTGTCTGAACTTCAGAAGTGATCTTGAGCTCCTTAACCCCGCACCACTCCACACAGCTGGTGGGTTGCCATTCAGAGTCTTGTGTTTACCATTTCCTCTGGGTCTAGGCTATTTCTCTTAGCTGGATGGCTCGCTGATGGAAGCTGGCTATAGGTCCTTCGGCAGGGGTGCACTTTACTTTCTAAGAAGCTGCCAAACTGTTTGTCACAGTGACCGTCCCATTTTGTATTCGTCACATAATGTGTGAACGTTCCAGTGGCTCCGCATCCTTATCAGCACTGAACAGTGTCAGGTTTTCTTTGTGCCATTCTAATAGATATATAGCAGTAGCTCGCTGTGGTTTTAATGTGGATTTTTCTAGATGAAAAACGCTGAGCTTTTTTTTTTTTTTCATCTGTTTATTTGCCATCTGTATATTTTCTTTGAAGGGCCTGTTTCTTTTGCCCATGTTTTTAATTGGGCTGTTTGCTTTCTTGTTATGGCTTCTTTTTTCCCTTTAACAGAACTTCCTTTTCAGGGATTTGTTAATTAGGTTTTCAGTGCGTTTGATATAAAGTGCTTCAAAGAAGATGCTCTAGGAGTGGTTGCCAAGGAAAACGAAGATGGACTTAGGTTCTGACTAAGGCAGGAGTGATGAGGGTGTGCTTTCCTCAGTGTGGTTTTGAAAGAGGAGGACAGAAAAAAGAGAGAAGAGCCAGAAAGCACAGGAGGGACTTTGATCTTCAGTCTAAAAAGGAAAACAGGGATTTGTGTGGTTGCCAGTGGAAGCTGGGAGGGTTAGAAATGCCAAAGTGATGGTTTACCCTGAAAAGAGCAGTTGAACAACAAGAAGAACTGTCCATCCTTTTCTGCCCAGAATTGGGTGAGGCCAGACCAGTGAGAGATTGCTACCACTGGACAGTGAGGTCAAATTATTTTGTAACCTAGAGGGAGCAGATATTGAATACTTTTAGGAAGGGTAAGAATGTCTTAATTTATGCCTAGATATTGACAACAGGTATATATTTTCAACATCCATTCTGATAGTTTCTTTTCTTTTTTTTTTTTTTTTTTAAATATTGGTTGGTGTCTATTTCAGCTTCTGAGAAGGAATCTGTAAGGCTGAAGCACTCCCTGCCTGTCACCTGACTTGTGGAAGGACCAACCATCGGTCTTGTACTGGGGTTCAAGGCTGTCAGGGCTTTGGACCCCATCCCCCACCCCCACATTGTCTACCATTCTTGTGTATATGAGTGTTTTTAAGGGGTATGGTGACATGGGCTCTTTGGGGCTCTACAAGAGCTTATAGTCCCCAAAGGCAGTGAATCTCTGGTCTCGAGGGTGTGCTTGGCAAATTGGCTGTGGTAACGGCAACGCAAACACTCTGTGTCTCAGCTTGAAAATATCACGGCAGAAAGTCCTGCCTCAGATGAAATTGGTGTACGTTAAAGCTCTGCTTTTGTAGAAGCAGCTTTGATTCCCTCTCTGACATAATTAGCAACTGGCCAAGAAAACACTTCTTTCACTTATTAAAAGGACTCCAGATAGTGTGTGTTCCTGATTATGTGGCTATAATTGTAAAAAAATTTATAGCGTTTAATAAAAAATATAAACCCAACTTCTAGGGTGGGCTGAATTTATACAGTACCACGCTCTGTATTAAAGAAGACAAAACAGGGTAAAATGTTGTTGAGATGATGAGGGCCGTCTATGCAGAGCGTGGAGCACGAGAGCAGCTGGAGGGGAGAGCAGCTTGGGCTGGGGTTACAGGTATTACCTGTGGATGGACGGGTAGTAGTTGATAGGTCCAGAGGGGAGGACATATAAGGAGAAATTGGGCCAAGCGTGCTTTACCTGGAGTATAACGATAGGGGAATAGATGCAAGTGAGTTTAAAAATGCAACACAGGGAAAATGCTGGTTTGGAAAATGAGCCTGGTGATGGAGGGCCAGGCATGTTGTAGAGCAGAACAGGGGGCGAGGAGCAGGTGATTCAATTGACTCATAGACTCTGGGCTCAAAGTATAGATCTCCACTCCATTTAAAAAAAAAAAAAAAAATTCCCGTATGTTCAGAAGGATAAGTGCTTCAACCTCTTATTGTGTAGAATGGTTAAAAGAAAAAACAAATTTTCTTTTTTTTTAAACAAACTACCACGAAGGACCCTGGATAAGTTGGGAGCCATAGTGTTTCCAGGCATCATTTGGGAGTGGTGGGTTCAGAGAGGTGTTGTAAAGAGAAAAAAAAGCAATGAGGGCTTTGGGAGCAGCTGGGGATTTCAGATGGCCGAAGGCTGTCTTGGTGGAAAGAGATGAAGAGCGTTCATTTAGTAGAAGGAGATGTATGATCGTAATTGAACCCATTCCTTAAGAGTACAGCCAAGTGCTGGCAGGAACGACAGAACCAGAACTAGGAAAAGATTTTGGAGAGCAGTAGCGATCCTCCAGATTCCTCCCGGAGGAGAACACTCTTGTTGGTTCTACTAGTAGAAGACCAGTTAGCTGGGTTCGAAGTGCTAGCAACAGTGCCAGTCTTGACCTGGCACGTGGATGTGGACAGTAGCACTTTTCAGAGTAAGGTGCTCACTGAGACTCCAGACCTGCGTAAGACATTCCTCTGGGGTGCAAGAAAACAGCAGACATTCTGTTGATATTTACTTCTGTCTGAAGATAGGAATTCTCCTTTCCTGATAGTCAAGCTACAGATTGCCCCCTAGTGCCTTCAGTACACAATGGTTGGGAGTGGGGTTTGGAGCCCCGAGGCATTTCGGGGGAAGAGCTTGCATTCTGCTGACAGGGGAGGCTGACTCTGGATAGAGGTTTATCTCAACCCAATCAAGTAGGTTGACAGATTACAGCATCTTAAGTAGCCAAAAAATCTTAACAGTGCATCACACTGGCATGGGGGGTGATCCTTGTAATCTCTGGTGCCACAGAAGTAATGGCAGCAAATTACCTAAAGGAGCTGTTGAGTGTGGATTAGGAACTTTTCTTACAAAGGCAGGGATTTCAAAACTTTTGGCCTTTTAAATGATACTTGACTGTGGTATTGTTACCCCATAGATATTTTAAAAATGAATGCACACAATCTGCTTTCAAAGGAGAGGTGATAAGTTAATGAATAAGAAAGTGAGCTTTTCCTTTTAACCGTCTTGTGCTACAGAGCACACATCTGTAAAATAAGTATGGACACACTTCGATCGTTAAATGGTTTTCATTGGGGAAAACAATCGTGGGGTGATCTTCAGACTCCTTTCTTGATACTTGAAAATCTTCAACTAAAATCTTGCAAACAAAGGGTTTCAAACCCAGTGGAGACTTTTGTCAAAATGGAACACTTTCCAATTAGTTTGCAAGACCAATGGATTGACAGGGAAAATGGAAAGTTCCTAATTTTAGTACAGAAGCTTTTGGGTAATTAGTGTAGGAGACTGAAACCAGGGAATTAAAACCTTAAGAAGAGTTCTGCCGTTTGGATCTATGTGTCTGTGTCAGGTGTCATTTTTAAGCTAGAGCAGATACTGAAGCTAAATATGGAAATGCACTGTATTTCAGGCATTTCCAAGGTCTGATTCCACCAGAGTTTGTTAAACCAAGATTTAGAAAAATAACGAAGCACATTCTGTGGTAGAGTTACTGAAAGAAATGTTTTTAGTAAAAACAAAAGGATTAAGAGCAGAATGCATTTTGAAATACTTTTTTTTTTTTAGATTTTATTTATTTATTTGACAGAGATCACAAGTAGGCAGAGAGGCAGGCAGAGAGAAGAGAGAGAGAGAGAGAGAGAGAGGAGGAAGCAGGTCCCCTGCTGAGCAGGGAGTCTGATGTGGGGCTCGAACCCAGGACCCTGGGATCATGACCTGAGCTGAAGGCAGAGGCTTTAACCCACTGAGCCACCCAGGTGCCCTGCGTTTTGAAATTCTTAATGTCATCTTTATCTCAGCCTTCTCAATTGATGTTTTTGAGTATGTTTTAAATGTATGTGTTAACGGAGTGGAACGTGTGTACTGGGGGTTAGACTAAAGTTGTTTGCCCCTCCCCCCCCAAACCCTGCAATAACGGACATGACTCTAAATGTCGGGAGGCCTCTGGTCAACAGAAGGAGAGCTGCTGGGAACTTTCTTAATACAATCATCTGGGTTTCTAGGGATCGGGGGATGTCGCTGGGATTTGAGTCTCTTCTGCCCTGGAGTGGGAGCTCCAGTGGTGGAGGAGGAAGAAGAACTAGGAGTTTTCTTGGAAGATTGTGGGGGTAGGGGAAGGGGTGCTCATTTTCAGGGTGAAGGCCCCACCTGGGCTAGGCTGTGGGGAAGGCGGGGTTCCAGTGAAGGAGGCAGGACTGTGTCCTGCTGGTGAGGGCCTGGCACGCCGGAGGACGGGAGGAAATGCCTTAACAGAGGTTCTGCCTGGCCTGTTTTGCTTTCCATCTCTGGCAGCAACGGTTTTGATCCTGAGTTCTGTCTTTAGAACAGCACTGTCCAATAGCAATATAATGTGAGCCATATGTGTGATTTTAAATTTTCTGGTAGCTATATTAAAAGGTGAAGCAGATGAAATGATTCCGTAACACTATTTAACCCCAGATATCCAAAATATCATCTCATGTAATCAATATATGAATGAGATTTGGGGTTTGTTCCCCCCTCCCTCCAACCCCCCGCCACGCTAAGATTTTAAAACCAGTGAACAGTTCATGCTTATGGCCCCTCGTTTGGGATGAGCCACGTTTGAGTGCTCATTGGCCAGTGCTGGTGCAGCTTTAGACCATCAATCAGAAATGTTACAGCAAAGTGAAAAGAAACCTGGAGATCATCCAGCTTGTGGGTTGGGGGGCCTGGCTGGCTTAAGGATCTTCTCCTACCCACTTTTTTTTTTTTTTTTTTAAGTAAGCTCTATGCCCTACGTGGGGCTTGAACTCACAACCCTGAGATCAAGAGTTATACAGTCTATCGAGTGAGTCAGCCAGGTGCCCCTCCTACCTCCCAGTTTTAAAAAGCTGGAGTCCTGTATGTGTGTGTGTGTGTGTGTGTGTGTGTGTGTGTATAAAATACATATTATATATATAATATATTTAAAGATTTTATATATTTAGAGATTTTATTTATGTATTTGACAGACAGACATCACAAGTAGGCAGAGAGGGAGGCAGAAAGAGAGAGGGAAGCATGCTCCCGACCCAGCAGAGAGGGGGTTGTGGGGCAGGATCCCAGGACCCTGAGATCATGACCTAAGCTGAAGGCAGAGGCTTAGCCCACTGAGCCACCCAGGTGCCCTATATTTTTTTAATAGATTTATTTATTTATTTGAGAGAGGGAGTGTGCATGTGCATGTGTGCTTGTCTGAGTTGTGGGAGGGGCAGAGGGAGAGAAAGAATCCCAAGCAGACACTCTGCCAAGCGCAGAGCCTGACAGGGGCCTTGATCTTACCACCCTGAGATGGTGGCTTGAGCTGAAACCAGGAGTTGGACGCTCAACCGACTGAGCCACCCAGGCCCCTTAGACTCCCGTGTATTTGTAAAGAATACACAGAATACAGTTAACTGATTTGAACGCCTTTTTGTAGCCAGCATACAGGTGCCTTGGGTACAGTTCCTGGAACCTCAGGGTTTTTTTTTTTCCAGGCAGATAAAGACAGAATGACTACTTTTTACCTTCTGACAGTGGCTCAACGAAGAGAGATTACATATAAGGTCATGCAGCTGTCTCTGTCCCCTGCATGTGCTCAGGGTGGTGTGGAAGAACTCAGACCGTTGGGGGTAGCAGGAGCGAAGAAGGCCCCAGGCTTGGAAAGAACACTCGGCTTCAGGTTTCTGTTTTGTTCCACACCAGCTTCATCATTCGGGCAAGTCTGGGGACCTCCCATTGAGGTTTCCGAAGCTAGAACGTGAACTTGATCGCTGGTCATGGTGTTAAGGTCAAGTCTAGGGGGGCGGGGAGCGTGGTCAAAAGCCCTGTTAAGAACTGCAGAGTCTTCTGCAGGGCCGAGTGAGGGGTGAGAACCGAGAACGGAGAGGCCTTCAGGTAGCTGCCCTGAGCGGACTGGGGTGGTCTGGCCCCCTCGGGCATGGAGCCTTCTCCAGCCGGGCCTGTGAAATATTTGTACCGTTCAGAGCTGGGTTCTGTGGTGACTCAGTTGTCTGCCAGGCGGCTCCTGGGTTCCCAGAGCTTGTGTTGCCAAGTAGGGGGGCGGGTGCTGAGCTATGGGGGTCTGCAGCCCTGGCCTGTGCATGGCGTGCCCAGGGTCCCCCTTCCCGGGGCCGGGCGTGCAGGTGCCTCGTTGCTGCTCCCACATCTCGCTCCGTGTCTGGGCCCGACACCCGTCTCAATCCTAGAAAGCAGTCAGCTCTCCTCAGGGAACGTAGAACCCCAGGAGTCAGGCACATATTTTCATTTCCTTTTTGAAGGCTACAGCCTCTTTTCAAGTTTTACTGGAATCCCGACCCATGGTTTGTAGAAACTGTTTGAATTTTAAACATGTGTGTGTACAGAGCTCGGGGTTAGCTTCGCGCGTCTCCGTCCAGTTTTACAACAGTGCTTTTGAGGGGGAGCACAGCCTGGTCTTCTGCCTGTGCGTCAGGGGGACAGGCTGCGAGGACTTGCCGGCGCTTTTCTGTCGGGAGCCACGGAGCTTGGGTCCTGGGGTGCGGTGGAGGAAGGGCTGTGTTCTCCACCACGGATATGGGAGCTACCTATGAGCTCTTACTCCAGAATTTGCTGACAGCAAATACATGCCCCTGTGCTATTTGGGAAAACTTAAGGTGAAAAATTTTTAGTGATGCTGCCTCTTTGAAAGCGGTGTTTGCTGATGTTCACTTTGTGAACCAATTTTAATGTTCATATTTAGCTAAGATTAAGTTAAGGTCTTTATTATTTATTTATTTATTTAATTTAAGATTTAGTTTATTTATTTGACAGAGAGCACAAGCAGAGGGAGAAGGAGGCTCCCCGCACAGGAAGGGGAGCCCAATGTGGGACTCGATCCTAAAACCCTGGGATCATGACCTGAGCCAAAGACAGTCACTTAACAGGCTGAGCCACCTAGGTGCCCTAAATTAGGTTCTTTAAACGTATTTCAACATTGTCTCTCCAGAAGTGAATGGGAAAATTTGGGGGAAAACAGATAATGCCCCTTTTATTGAAATCTGGGAGAATAGGTTTAAAAAAATCCCAAATTGTTAATGTCTAATATTATGTGAGATAGTCAAGAACCTGATGTATTATTTGGCAAATATTTCTGACCAAAAACTTAGGCTGTCTAGAAGAGAAAGACCAAGGTATAGGACAAAGCAGAAACTGAGATGCTAAGGGAAATTAGTTTATCGAGGAGATTCTAATAACAATTTTTTTTCCCCTTAAGTGTTATTTTAGAATACAGCCTAATTAAAATCTGTTATCTTGGATTCCATGATTTTTGGGTTGCTTTCCCTTTTGCAATGCCAGTCTCCCATTGAACTTCTACCCATCCACCTTTCCCCCCTTAGATTTGGGCAAGAGGGACTGGGAGGAGGAACTGGCGCATGGTCTCCTCTTTCGAGGCTGGGGACAAGGAAGAGGCGTGAGTATAAGAGACAGATGTCCATTGGGGATGTCCGTGGACAACCACTTTTGGTAGGATACTCACAAGAAAGCTCAAGCTCTCTTTAATCTTCAATGAGGACTTCATCTTTAATTAGCTTTAGGGATAAACTAAGTTATGCTGTGATTAACAATTTCAATAACCGAGTGTATTTATGTCACAGTCCAGCGTGGCACCCATGACTCATATGCCAGCTCTTCTCCAGTAGTGAATCGGAGGCCCAGGGGATTGCATTTTGTCATTCCTCACCTTGTGGCTCTTCACGTTCATCTCCAAGTTCAGGAGAAAGAAAGAACAGGGAAAGGGAAGAAGGGAGAAAGAGGAGATTCATACTCTCTCTCTCTTTGATGATGGGTTTTGGGTTTTTTTTGTTGTGTTTTTTTTTTTTTTTTTTCTAATACACCTACAATTATTTGCCTGTCACTCAGATTCCCATGGGGGAAAACTTAGGGGTCCTAACTTAAGCCCAAGGAAGCCTAGGAAATGGGACCCAGGAAGGTAAACAAACAAACAACCCAACCAGCAAACACAGTATGCTGTCATTGCTCCACTGCGTTTCTCTGACATCCCCCTGACTCATAGGAAGGTCACTCGACCGTGGCCCACACTAATGGAAGTATAGGCTGTTTGCCTTAGAGTCCGGCTCCGTTCTGCCTGGCTGCTTGTTTTCTTCTCTCCTGTTCCGACAGGCACAGTGCACTGCAGGACAATTTACCAGTCTCTCTATGTGCTGGGAAATCCCAAATTCTCCAGGAGGTTCAAATGGTGTATCTTTCCTTGCTTCATTTTCAGAAAGACCCAGTTCCCTACAAGGTGGTTGACTTGATTACTCTCTTCTGTATTCTTTTCTGAGTCCTGTCCTTTATAGTTCGGGCTTGGAGTTACAGGGCGAACATCAAGTGCCCTTCAGAGACCTCTTACGTATAGAAGGAAGCTGTCTCTTTTATGGAAAATGAGAGGATTTTCTGTATAATTCCACAAAATCATGAGTTGTCATAGAAACAGTTGAAAATTCAGAATCTTTTAAAATGATTTTTCTTCTGGGAATATCAACAAGGTGCTCAAATGTTTATTCAGTACATTTCAAAATTCCTTAGTGTATTGGCATATTTATTTATTTATTTCAGTGAGTTAATATGAAGTATGGGTTACCATGGAGTAAATTTGACTCAAGCATTTGATTTTTTATTATTATACAAGCTTTATTTTGGATTAACTGTAGATTTACAGAAAAATTGCAAGGATAATACAGGGACTTCCCATATATCTGTCACACTGGTGCTCAAGATGATAATTTGAATTAATTCTAATGTACTCATTAAGAGGTTTTCTTAATCTTAACATCTTATACAACCTTGGTAAATTTGACACACTAGGAAATTAACACTGGTATACTGCTATTAACTAAGCTATAGATTTTATCCTGATTTCACTGGTTTTTCCATTAATGTCCTATTTCTGTTCCAAGTTCAGTCTAGGATACCACTTTGCACTCAGTTGTCTTGTCTCCTTAATAAACCGTATAATCTAGTACAGTCTTTCATTCTTCTCTTGTTTTTTTAATAAACCCTGACACTTCTGAAAGTATTTTTGTACTATGTTACTCAACTTGGGTTTAATCAGTGTTTTTTTTTTTTTTTTTTTTTATGATGGGACTGGGATAATGGGTTTGGGAGAAAAATACTGCAAAGGTGAAGTGCCCTTCTCATCACCTCAAATAAGGAGGTATATGATAAGACATTATCATATGACATATCATAAGACACATTATTTCACTGGTGATAGCCTTGACCACTTGCTAAGGTTGTGTCTCCCACATTTTTCTACTGGAAAATTACTATTTTTCTGTTCCATCCTTTCTCATAAGTCACTGAGTACCATCCACATACAAGGGGTGGGGAATTAAGCTCTACCTCTGGGGGTGTAAAAGGGGAACTGTCTTTGTATTTTATTTGGAATTCTTTTGTAAGGAGTACTTGTCCATTGCTTCCATTTTATAATTCAGTCCCTTATTTATATTAGTTTAGCCAGATATTTATTTTATTCTTTAGATTATATGATGATAATTGTTCAAGTCATTCCACCTTTGGTCACTGAGAGCTCTTTCTGGTTGACTTGGGTAAGAAGAAACCTAGGAACGTTTCCAGTTACTTTAGCTTGGGTAAGCGGGGACTTCTTCACTTCCTCAAAGTGTTAACTGTTACATGAGAAGAATTTTATGATCTTTTTAGGCCAGTAAGAACCATTTCTAAGGAAGTACATAGATATTTTCCAATGTTTATCAAAGTAGTAAGCATGTAGTAATATAATTAGCATTAAAAGATATCTCAAAGAGATTAATTCCTGCAAGAGATCATTGATAATAGATTCTTAGAGGTTTAGAGGAAATTAGAAGTAACCACCCTACCTCTTTTATTTTATAAATGAGAAACGAAAGCTTCCAAAATTAAAGTGCTTTGCTATTATCCAAAGCCAGATCTAACATTTAGTTTCAGTGACTTATAAGCCTAGTTCTTTCCACTGAATTAAGCAGTCTTCTTGTTCTTTTTTCTTTTACAAAAACGAATACTTTGAAACATTTTGCAGATAATAGAATCTTAATTGCTATGAATGACACATATGCAAGAGGATGAATTTTGCATATTTGACCTTCATATTTGAAGTTGTTAGCTTGCATCAGGAGCACATTAAAAAACTTATTGAATTTCACATTTTGGTAAGGTTTCCAGCACAGAAAACCAATGTTTCAGGTTTTTTGGATATACTTTGATGTCAGAAGTTCTGTTTAACTGGTACTAATTCAATTGCTTCTATTTTATTTTGAGAATGTCAGCTTTGGTATAAAGGTAGCAGGATAAAAAGCATTTCCTTTTATGTTCAGAAAGTGACATGGCATGTGTATATTGGAATGACAGTGCTGCAAGGAGAAGCTAGAAAATGAGTGGCACCAACTTGTTAATTTTATCTGTGATTTATCCAGATTTTATCTTATTTCCACAGGCCTATACATTCACTGCTACTTGGTGTTGTCCTTACAAGTGATTACCATGAAATTAACTTGGCCTTACAGGAGGGGAAGGATGATGTGAATGAATTTCATTCTTTCAAAGGCAGCATTAGGTAGTATAACCTTTAAGAAGTGTTTTGCCTATGCCCATAAAAAAACTATACCATTATGTTGATGGATTTGCTACTTTGTGTCCTATTAAGTATGAAATGGGACCATATATTTTGGATTCCAGGATCTTTTCTGGTTTGTTGAACACACTGGTGCTTGAGATGATGATTTAAATTAGTTTTAATGTACTTGGGTAACCAAGCGTACAGTGCTTTGAAGCCCCTAGCAGAGAAAAGAAGAGGGCTATTCCAGCCTGCACCACTAATGAGACCCATAAATCAGCAGAATGAACATGGAAACTTCAGGGAGCCTTGGGATCTAATTTCAAACATCTTAAAGGGACTCCCTTTTCTTGGGTTCAGACTGCTAGGACCATGGTGCTCAGGGTAATGGCTGAGCCAGAAAATCTAGGTGTAGAACGGAGAACTTCCATAGGACAAAAGCTGTCCCACGCTCTCATGCTTAGCCTTCGGATTGGACAGGCTTGTGGTTGGAAGTCTGGGCCCGGAGAGGTGGAGCAGTGTTCAGTATCGGTATTCATAGGTTCTCTGAGAAATCCTAAGATGATTGTGAGAGGGACAGTATGTTCCTTTCAGTATATAATTACAGTGGGCTTCTGAAACAAACTCTGCAGCAATAAATTTGGAGCATAACAACTTTTCGACTGAGACAGAGGGAAGGAGTGGGAACTTTAGAGGATCAGTTGGACACCTCCCTAAAAGAACAGAGGAGTGCCTTCTAGATGTCAGGTACATCTGGTGCAAATCTGAAAACGGGCTGTTTCTAGGGTTCTGGTGGCCTTTCCTTCCGTTCTTAAAAACAGAAAGAAAACAGGCAAGAGATGTTTGGAATAAGACATCCAAGGTCTCTAGATGTTGTTGGTTCAGGCAGTGCCAGAAATTCTTAGCTCCTCTCTTGCAAGCTGACTTTGGACCGTGCACAGAGGCCCATTTTAGACGGCCGACTCCATTTTACTCCCACATACTTCACCCTTGTGCTGGTTGAGGGCCCACACCCGGCATTGTTGAAAGCCTCCTGGCCGGTGCATGATGGGATGAGAATTTAGGCCTCCGAAATGGTGTTCGAGGTGGGCTGAGAGGAGATGACCATGTAAAACGGGTCCTTCCCTGTTTAATGTTCCCCCTTGAAAATGCACTGGAGTGCTGAAACACGCAAAGGTACTTGATTCTAATAACTGTAGGAAATCATTTGCATACCGGATAGGTTTCAGTGGATTTTAGTGACATGTTATTTTTGATTGTTACCGGGAACCGTTTCAATCCAAGGCATAATAGTATGGTTATTTTGCTCATAAAGGTTTTTATTTTAATTTTGGCTGTGTGTAAATCATCTTAGGGGAGCATGTGTGCACTGCCTGGAGAGGAGTGGGCTCGGGTGGGGTGGTAGCGCTTAAATGCCATGGGCTGCACTGAATTTAAAATTTCAAGTTTTTTTTTTTTTTTTTTGCGTTTTTTTTTTTTTCCCCAGAAATACATTTAAGATGGCTAAAATTAAAATATTTGTGGTCTTTAAAAGCAAAGCAATCAGAGACAATGTATTATTTTCATATTCAATAGAAAATGAGGGGGTGAGAGAGGCTTCTGGTTTTGAAATGAAAAGCTCCATGTTTATATTCTTTTAAGACTCAGGTTTTATAGCTCTTGGAATTGTTTGGCAGCTTTTTTTTTTTTCTTTTAAGTAAGAATGACATTACTTAAAATGTTTTCTGA
The DNA here is from genome assembly GCF_022355385.1 of Mustela nigripes. Lineage (NCBI taxonomy): Eukaryota > Metazoa > Chordata > Mammalia > Carnivora > Mustelidae > Mustela > Mustela nigripes. The sequence goes on along the minus strand of NC_081563.1, from coordinate 29,808,772 downwards.
AAAGGCTCCTATAGACATCTGAACAAAAGTAGCTGTAGCCTTGTACTTGATTCTATCATGCAGATCATAGAACTTAATAAGAAGGTTTTGTTGCCTTGTCCTGAGATGGAGAAACTGATGTTCATGGGGCATGTTCCTTTCACTTAGGGGGATAATGAGGGATAAGGTGATCAAAGTGGTTATGGAATATAATTTAGCCTGTATTTATGGAAGATATCATTTTCTTAACTGAGCATCTCATATGGTACTGCGGTGTGTGTTTGTAAAACCGATTTAGCTACTTGATTGTTTTCAGACTGAGTTGCCATTATTAGTGCTACCTTTTACCCATACTCACTTCAGCATGCATCTTATTAACTAGAAGTCAGTATTTGCTTATAGTATTTTTTTGTATCCAGTGTTTATGCCCTGAAATGAACAATTCTTACACGTGCGTCCTTTGAATTTTTAGAAATGTCTACACTTGTGGAACCCAAATTTGAGATAGAGAACTTAACCCTACTGGAGACGTCTGTCAGCCCTTTCCCTCTCAGTCCTGCCCTCTGTCCAAGAGACCTTGACTGTTCTGGTATTTTCACCATAGGTTAGTTTTCCCTGTTCGCAAACTTCATATAAATGAATTTATACAGTGTGCGCTCTTGTGTGTGGCTTCTTTTATTCATTGTACTTTTTGGAAAACTCACTCATGTCGCCATCTGCCTTTTCCTTGTTGCATAGTATTCCATTGCATCAATAAACCACAATCTGTTTAGCCATTCATCTGCAGATGAATACAGAGAATGTTTATAGTTTGGGTCTATTATGAATAAAGCTGCTATGAACATCATTGTGTTAGTCCTTTTGTGGACATGCTTTCAATTCTGTTGGGTAAATACCTAAGAGTGGAATTTCTGTGTTGGAACGTAGGCATATGCTTAGTTTTATAAGAAACTGTTATGATCTTTTTCCAAAGTGCTTTTACTATTTTACTCTCCTGCAGAGAAAGAATGAGAGTTCTATTGGCTCCATATATACACCAACACAGGGCATTGTCAATTGTTTTGGTATTGATTTTTCTTAGTGCGTAGTGTATCTCGCTATGTTTTTCATTTGCATTTCTCTGATGACTAATGATGGTGAATGGCTTTTAATAAACACTGTGGCCATCTGTGTATTTTCCCCTGTGAAAGGTCGGTTTAGTCTTTTGCACACTTACTAATTGTTTTTTTCTCTGAGTTGGATTTCTTTATGCTGGATACGAATCTATTTTGTCACACACACCATGAATTTTTTTTCCCTCCCAGTCTGTGACTAGCCTATTAATTTTCTTAAACTGTTTGTTGATGAGCAGAAGATAGTAATTCTGAGGTCTAATTTGTCTGTTTTTACATTGTTGATTTGTGCACCATTTAAGAAATCTTTGCACCTTCCCAAATTATATCCTTTCCTATAATTTCTTTAGAAGCATTATAGTTTTAACATGGTTAACATAAAGTTAATATTTATAAGGATCCAGGTGCATTTTTCCCCCCATATTGATAATCCAGTTCCAGCATCGTTTGTGGAGAGTTTTTTCCCTCCTTTGGGGCTCCTTCTGTCAAAAATCCATCAGCTATGTCTGTAAGAGTCTATTTGGTAGTTTCTAGTCTATTTTATTGATCTGTTTGCTGAACCTTAAGCTAGAACCACATTGTCTTGAATATTGTAGCTTCAAAAGTAGGTCTTCAGACAAAGTTGTGTAAGTCTTCCAATTTTATTCATTTTCTTTTTCCTTTTTTCTTCAAGATTTATTTATTTACTTGAGAGAGAGAGTGAGTGAGAGATAGCAAGCACAAGTAGTTTGGAGGAGTAGGGGTGGGGGAGAAGCAGACCCTCCACTGAGCAGGGAGCTCAATCCCAGATGCTTGTTCGACAGCCATCCAGGTGCCCCTGTTCTTCATCTTCAATGCTGCTTTTTAAAAATTTTATTTATTAATTTGACAGAGATAGAGCACAAGCAGGCAGAGTGTCAGGCAGGGGGATAGGGAGAAGCAGGCTCCCTGCTGAACAAGGAGATGACTTGGGGCTCAATCCCAGGACCCTGAAATCATGACTTGAGCCGAAGGTAGTTGCTTAGCCAACTGAGCCACCCAGGAGCCCCTTCAACACTGACTTTTTGATGTTTGATATTTGTAGGACCTTTGTATTTCCATATAAATTATAGAATCAGCTTGTTACTTTTTTAAAGCAAAATAGGCATCATGGCGGGACTATGATTTGCATTGTATTGAGGCTGGAGTCCTTGATGTTTGCCAGATGAAACTATATTCATAGTAATACTAAGACATTGCTTGTTTCGCACTCAATTTCTGCAGAGTGTGCAAAGTCTTTCAGAGGCCACATGATGTGTGATCTTGTAATAGACCGAATGCAGAAGCAGATAGGAGAAACCAGCTGTCCTTTCTTATGCTAAATATGAAAAATATTTGCAAAAATGTAAAATCAATTTTACTCTCTTAGAAATTTTAATAAAAATTGTTAATGTTTAATGAGTATTAATTTTAAATGAATTGTAACATAGTTTTGTTATAAATTTCTCATGGTAAATTTGATATCATCCACAAAAATTAAAGCTTTTTGGATATCGCTATTATTTTTAAGAGTGTCAAGGAGTCCTGAGAAAAAGAATTTGGAAACTGCTGCTATAGATCACATTTGGGATAACTGACATCTTAACAGTATTCATTTTTCAAATACATGAACATGATACATCTCCACATTTATTTACATTTTGTAGTTTTCAGTACAGATGTTCAAAAGTACCTTTTGGTAAATGTGTCCCTTGGTATTGTATGCTTTCTGATGCGATGTATGTTTTCTGATGGTTTGTTAATGTATTCAGACATCATTTGATTTATATTGGGTAACCTTGTGTCCTGCAAAGTTGTGAAATTCAGACCTCAGTCTGCTAAGTCGCCTATCAAGAACTGTGAAGAGCTTGAACTGTTTTCCTGATAGCAGGCTAACAGTTTAGCCTCCCGCAGTTTTGTGGATACTGACAGAAGATACGAGAATCCTTAGAGACAAAGGACTTTATTACTTAGGGTACAACAGGCAACACACACTTCAAGTTCACATTCATTCTATAGCTAATAAGTCCCATAGGGCTACTGACTTGTGGGTTTGTGCCATAGTCAGGGAACCCTGAGCTTAGGAAGCTCCATTCTCCACAAGAAGCTGCTGGGGAATTTTACAAAAACCTTTGCCCTAGAGAGACCTGTTCTTTTCATTTTCCTAGGCAGCAAGCAAACCTTTTTTGCTCCAGATGGAGACACTATCTCTATCATTCAAGGCTGTGTGCTTTCCAGATATCCTTGAAAAGATTATCCAGATGAAAAGCTGGTACAAGACTGTAGAAACATAGCAGACAATGTTTCTCCTTCTGATTTCCACCATAGGTTTTTTTTTTTTCCTCCCCTTCTGGTTTTTCTGATTCTACTCCTTAAACTTTATCTTTTGTATAGATGCTTAATCTAATAGTTCCTAGAACTTCTGTTTTGAAATATCACTTCACTACTTACTGGGGACTTAGTTCTGTAGTCTTGACTTTATGGTTCTCTGATGCCTTGTTTGTCCAGCATCATTTGTAATATTCTCATCGGTCCTAAGGCTCACTTTCACTCTTCCACTTTTCTGGAGACAGTTCTCTTCCCTGGCATGCTGTGTCCCTTCTGCTTCTCCAAACCCTACCTCTTTTTCAAGACATAGATCAAACCCCAGTTCTGTTAGGTACTTCCTCAACCTGTTTGCTCTCCCTACAACCATTAATCATCTTCTTTTCTAAACACCAGGGCCATGATTTAATAGCCATATATCTGTTAATACATACATAGTTAATTGCAGTTACTTAATTACAGAATGAGAGTGTATCACTGTTTTAGAAAAAGGCAGAGGTTAACCATTTTAGGTTTCTTTCACTAGACAACTCTGGTCTGATGGCTCTCTATTTGGGCTAATTTTGTTCTCCCAAGTAATATATGGATTGATTTTTATGCCTTGTGTGTTGTTCAGTGCCCGTCCTAATGTTGGGAACTTGATAGATGCTTTAGTCATGAATTCAGCAACTAAATATTTATAAAGTCTTTATGTTTTAACCTCAAGAATGGCTTCTGAAACTTTATCAGCTATATGGGAAATGTGATTTGACCTATACGGTGTACAAAAAGTTCTAAAATTTGAAAATTTTTAATTGAACAATTGCCATACATTACTAGTTTCAGGTGTACAATGTGGTAATTCAATATTAATATATTACAAAGTGACCAAAATTCTTATGTTGCCAGTATTCAACATACTTTTGAGGGAAAGCAAAAGAACAGGAAATTTAAAAATGACTCAGTGCCCCAGTATGTTAGTTCTTTTTAGTTGTACTGCTAACTGTGTGTCACTTGAGGGAAGTTAGTTTGCCTGTCTACTTTCACCTATAGTAAAATATGGTAAGTAACCATATCTACTTTCCAAAGGTTGAAACACCCTGTAATAAGTAAGGATTGGGGAAATACTGGGCTAGGAGGTAGTTGGAAAGGTATGTTGGAATACAGACCACTATTAAAAATTAATGGACTTATTCATGAATTCTTGGGTCATCTGGAAGATGTGGTAGAGTTTTTGGAGGGTATGAGTAGACACGGAAAGGGGGGCCCTTTGTAAAGATTTTCTTTTTTAGGGGGACCAGAAACCAGGGTTTGGAAGACTAACAATATATTAAAGACTGACAATGGCTTGTGATGTGTTCCTTGATAAGTTCTAGCATTCTAATCAGGGCTTCCTTCATACATTCACCGGGAGCTAGTCTTGAGATTTGGGTGCTCTGAAACCTTATCTTACTGCCAGGCTCCAGGGCCACCTTTGAGCAAGGTCATTATCTTCAGAAATATGGAAGGGTCCAGGAATGGATGGGATAGGAATCAAATTGGATAAATGCTTTCCCCTCCCTCTTCCTATCTCCTGTAGGCCTGGAGCAGGTATACAAGAAGGATAGAAATCATGGCTATTCAAAGCCAGGAGTCTGCATGGGGCCCACGCTTGCCATTCTTACTGGGAAAAGTCATTAGGCTGTGCTGTTCTGTACCTGCTCTTAGCAGTTGTAGCTGGCTTGTTGAGAATCAGTCCTCTCCTGTCCAAACCATGTGTACTGAGAGCAAGCTTTAGTCGCGGTGAGAGAGAATGACCCTCCCAGGGAGAGGGGCTATTCTTTGCTAAGGAACTTTTTTTTTTTTTCTTCCTGGCCTCATTTGTTGTTTTCAGAAGCTCACTTCTTTTTTTAAATTAACATATAATGTATTATTGGTTTCATGGGTATAGGTCTGTGAATCCTCAGTCTTACACATTTCACAGCCCTCATCATAACACATACCCTCCCCAGTGTCCATAACCCAGCCACCCTATGCCTATCCCCCCAGCCCCCAGCAACCCTCAGTTTGTTTCATGAGATTAAGAGTCTCTTATGGTTTGTCTCCCTCCTGATTCCATCTTGTTTCATTTTTTCCCTCTCTACCCTCCGCAATCCCCCTCCCTGCCTCTCAAGTTCCTCATATCAGAGAGATCATATGATAATTGTCTTTCTCTGATTGACTTATTTGCTTAGCATGATACCCTCTGGTTCCATCCACATTATTGCAAATGGCAAGATTTCATTTCTTTTGGTGGCTGCATAGTAGTCCATTGTATATATATATATACCACATCTTCTTTATCCATTCATTTGTTGATGGACATCTAGGTTCTTTCCATAGTTTTGCTATTGTGGACATTGCTGCTATAAACATTGGGGTGCACATGCTCCTTAGGATCACTACATTTGTATCTTTGGGTAAATAGCCAGTAGTGCCATTACTGGGTCATAGGGTAGCTCTATTTACAACTTTCTGAGGAACCTCCATGCTGTTTTCCAGAGTGGCCGCACCAGCTCGCATTCTCACCAACAGTGTAGGAGGGTTCCCCTTTCTCTGCATCCTTGTCAACATCTGTCATTTCCTGACTGGTTGATTTTAGCCATTTTGACTGGTGTGAGGTGGTATTCACTGTGGTTTTAATTTGTATTTCCCTGATGCTGAGTGATGTGGAGCATTTTTTCATGTGTCTGTTGGCCATTTGATGGTCTTCTTTGCAGAAATGTCTGTTCATGTCTTCTGCCCATTTCTTGATTGGATTATTTGTTCTTTGGGTGTTGAGTTTGATAAGTTCTTTATAGATTCTGGGTACTAGCCCTTTGTCTGATATGCCATTTGCAAATATCTTCTCCCATTCTGTCAGTCGTCTTTTAGCTTTCTTGACCATTTCCTTTGCTGTGTGAAAGCTTTTGATCTTGATGAAGTCCCAATAGTTCATTTTTGCCCTTGCTTCTGTTGCCTTTGGCAATGTTTCTAGAAAGAAGTTTCTTCGGCTGAGTTCGACGAGGTTGCTGCGTGTGTTCTCCTCAAGGAATTTGATGGATTGCTTTCTCACATTGAGGTTTTTCATCCATTTTTAGTCTATTTTTGTGTGTGGTATAAGGAAATGGTCCAATTTCATTCTTCTGCATGTGGCTGTCTAATTTTCACAATACCATTTGTTGAAAGACAACACCATTTGTCTTTTTTCTACTGCACACAGCAGCTTATGTCTGTGATAGCCTAGGTGCTTTACCGTGAGTTGTTTAGAGCAGTGTAATCAGTCAGACAAGTTCAAATTCTTGCTCTGCTCTTTACCAGGGGGACTGATGGGCAATCGCTTACCATAATTGTGGAATAATACGCACCTCTTTTATGTTATAGAGAGGGTTAAATGTAAAGGTCCTAAATCATTACCTGGGACATCAGTTGTCAATCCATAGATGTGGGCTTACCATAATAATAATCACACCTGTAATCAGACATCAGGAAATTTGTCATCTGAGACTTCTGTGAATGTAAATGGACTTGACTTTGGCAAAACTATGAAATGGGCAAGTCTTATCTGTGGCATCTCTAATTGCTCTTCATTCTCTGTTGACCTCTCATTTCCTCATTCATGTACCCAGTGATGTTCTACTTTCTGGCCACTTCCTGAAATGGAGAAAGTAGGAATCTGACAGTGGGTCGTCTCACTATGCTGGTGGAACCAGAGCTCATGTAAATAAGAGCTTGGCAATCAATGGCCGGCTGCCTTTGTTTGGCCCAAGAGCTAAGAAGGATTTTTACACTTTTAGATGATTGAAACAAATCAAAAGAAGAATAATTGGTGACACATAATGTGATTGCATGAAATTCAAATTTCAGTGCCCTAAGTCAAGTTTAAGGGAACACACCCCTGCCCATTTGTTATAGCTGCTTTTTCAATACAACAGCAAGGTCAATGAGTTGTCAGCAAGATCGAACAGTTGTGACAGAGGCTGATCAAGCTGCTGTTTGGTGTGCTACGAATCACGATGCTGGTATAGCTTGACAAGTGTTTTGAGTGTCTTTTGTATCCCTTTACAGCCATAATAGTCCCTTGTTATTCAAGGATATGGCAAAGCACTGTGTTGATTATGTGCTGAGACCATGCGGAAACAATGTGCTATAAGGCGTCTCCTTCAGCAGACCAAGTGCTCAACACAGTATGCCCTACTCACAGGAGAACAGCAGTGAACAATGAGAATTTAAGAGCAAATATCTCATTATCATAGAGTTTCTCTCCCCAATCCCTAACGTTAAGTGAGGCTGCAACCAAAGTAAGTTTTCAAGTGGCTCGTTAGCCCAGTCAGAAAAGCCAGTTATGGTGCTGAATTAATGTCGTCATGTTTCATTGTAGCAGCTGAAGAAATATGCGAAAACAAATTGTTCATACCGTTAGAGTTCTCTGAGAGTTGAGAATATTGTGCTTAATATCAGTAGACAACTAACAAGGCAAATGGTTTTCCTTGGTTCTTAAGGAGTCTGCAGATAGGAACGGCTCAGTTGTTTACTTGGTCAATGTAGAGTTGGAAGTGATGGAAGATTAGTGTCTATGAACAGTCTGTACAGAGCAGGTACGTACCAGAGAGAATATTCTCAAGGAAACCAAACACAGTTTCTACTTCGGACTGTACTGAATTCAAGGTGGTTTATGACTGGTGATAAAAATGTATGGCTCAGGCGTACCTGGTGGGCTCAGTCATTAGAGCATGTGCCTCTCGATCACAGGGCTGTGAGTTTGAGCCCCATGTTGGGCATGGAGATTACTTAACCATAAAATCATTTTTAAAAAAGTGTAGATCAGAAAAAGACTTAGTTGGTTAAATTTACAGAGCTTGTGAAAATAGTGGGTTTGAAAGTCTATGATTATTGTATTTATCACCAGGTAAATTGGAGATCACTTGAATTTGTCTTCTGTTACTGAACAAGTGGTGCCCATGGTAGACTTAATTTGTTCTCTCAAGTCAGTAACTTTTGTGAATTTCGGTCAGGGGTAGAAGCTGAATATCCTGATTTGCCCGACCACTTGGCACTTGGATGGGTTAGCACAAGTAAAAGTGTATGTTTGTTTTGTCAGTTTTTAAAATTTAGGGCCAAGATGAAAATCCTTCTGAACAGGAAGAACTGCCTTTAGCGACTAATACTGAACGTTGAGATCAGCTTTTGTTGCAGACTTGGTAACGAGCTAATATAAAACTGCAATGCAAAACAAGGCTTATATGAGAAACTCAATACTGGAGTATTTATTTAGATAACTGGCATTGTTTGAATCACTAGCAATGTCAAACCACTTTATGTACTTCCTATGTTGTCAAGTTAAAATAAGAAATGACATCGGGGCGGTTGCTTAAGTTGGTTAAATGTCTGCCTTCTGCTCAGGTCTTGATCTCAGGGTCCTGGAATCTGAGTCCCACATGGGACTCCCTCCTCAGCGGGGAGCCTGCTTCTCCCTCTGCCTGCTGCTCCCCTGTTTGTGTGTTCTATCTCTGTCATTCTCTGACAAATAAAATCTTAAAAAAAAAAAAAAGAAAGAAATGGGATCTCTATTTTCAAACCCATTTGTAGTGGTTAATTTTCTTTCAGCTCAAAACAAAATACCAGCAGTGCTTTTCAGACGTCAGTGCAAGTACAAAAGATATTTCCCTATGTCAAAATCCATTTAACTGTGCAAACGAGAAGCTTCCACCTAATTTCATTTGGAATCTGCTATATGATGTGGTAGAAGGAAAATACCAGGAGAAGAATCTAATAGAATTTCTTAAATGCCATCCATGTACTAAATATAGTTAATTAAAATCATACTCATGGATCAGTATTACATATGTGTGCGAAAAGAAATTTCAGAGCCAAAATACAGAAAATTACATTGCAGATCAGTATTAACAGGTAAACATTTGCTGTTGATTTGGATGATAGGGAATGTTAACTTTCAACTCCAGCTTGTCATCTCTCAAATACGGTAGCATGTTTCACATTAGGAGGCTAATATTACAAATAATTGTATTTTATTATGTTTTGTGAATTTTATCAGTATAAAATTTGTGGCAAGTGGTTTTTTTTTTTTTTTTTTTTAAAGTACACCTATGATGTCCTCGATATTCCCTCTTGGCTCACAAAGACTAAAACGTTTCCTGTGTGGCCCTACACGGAAAAATTTTGCTAACCTCTCATTTATCTGTGTTTATTTATTCTGTATCCATATTCAGGGAATGAATGCTTTTGTGTCCTGGTAAAGGTCAATGTCAACAAACTAACAGTGGTAAGGGAACTTTTGTTTGAGGCTGAGGTTCTTTCATTCTAGATGTGAAACTCACTTAAACTTTATTCTTGTTCTTATGTAGTGTCAAGTTGTCTAGGAGAGGACAGAGCACAAAACAAGGCTTGAGATTCCCTCTCCCTGTACCTCTTAGGTGTCCTTCTATCCTGAGAAATGGCCCCATTCAAGGCCTGGTTTCTGAGAGTTTGGACTGAGGAAAGAGAGGAAGAGGAGGAGAAGAAAGAGGAACAACCACTACCACACAGCCGCCGGCTCTGTGCGGGGATCCCTCCTTGCCCCTCCTTTGGCCCCCACTGTGTCGGCCTCTCTTTCTCCTTCTGTCAAAGGAAACATATCTCTAATCTAGCACCCATCAGTGATCTAGCACCCATCTCACTCTTTCTTTTGGGTGATCCATTTTGGCGTAGAAGATGGTGTTACTTCTTTGAAGGCTTGGACATGTCAGAGCTACTTACCCCAGAGTTCTTGCTCCTTCTAAAGCTTCCCTGTGAAGAAGAGGGACAAGGAAGTGGGTACAGTGATCGTGGGGCCTTTGACTCCTGTGGTGAGTGTGTAGGTGTGTGTGTGTACCTACACACAGATACACACTCATAGTCTGTAAGTCCTGGGTTGGGATTATTTTCAAGTTTACAGACCAAGGATTCTGTGGCCCAGGCTGCCGTCTTTTTGCTCATAAAACAAACAGATCAAGAGTGACTACGGTGCAGTTTCAATGTTTGCCTCTCGGTTTCTTCTTTTCCTCTTTCCTGTACACAGTTGCCCATTGTTGTTACTCTTCCATGCAATTTTAATTTGTCTGGGTTATTTGGGAGGTGGGGGGGTATCTATTAACACTTCTGACAGACTGAGAATATCAAAACCCTCTTCCCCAGTGCTGGATACAGCCCACAATCCAGAGGAAGCTCTCAGAGAACTGGGTCTGTTGATTGTGTCGGAAGGGAGCATAGCATGTGGGAAAATGACTCATTGGTGTGACTTCACCATTGCCCTCATTTTAAACTTCTTCCAGGGAGAGCATAACCTAGTTCTGACAAAGATTTTCAGCCAGGGCTGGGCTTGCCTTTGACTAAGTGATGTGTCACATTCTCTCTGCCGGAAACTCACATTCTTAGCACCAGTCATCATGGTCCTGGCAAGAAACCTCTTTGGAGAGGTGTTGGTATTTGGGAGACTTATTATTTTTTTTTTTTCCCGGCTGCCCACAAAAAACAAACTCAGAAATATCTTTTTTTTTTTCCCCCTTTGTGGAGTTTGTTGGAATAGTTTGTCATTTCTCCATCTGGAGTTGTTTGTTGTTGTTCTGTCAACGAGAGTTTGCTGAGGGCCATGGCAAGGTGACTGTGGCCCCAAGGGAAGGGTGAAATAAACCCGGACTTCGTGCCTATCTGGGAAGGTGAAACCTCCAGCTGATGTCCGGCGGTGGGTGGCTAGCTATGGCTTGTGGCCATGGGTCCTCACTTCAAGTGTGGCTGAGAGTTGCTCAGAGAAGGCCTTTAAGTGATGCCTGCCTAGTTGCTCACCAAAGTGGATGCTTCCTCACTATGGAGTGGTTTTGTGCCAAGAGAATGCCTAAACTTGCTAGCCCGTGCTGAGAACTTCTCAGCAGCCCCAGGACCACGCCTAATTTACAAGAAAAGGAGCTCCTGCTTCTTTATTCTTCCAGTTCGTGGAAGAGGCATGTTCTTACAGGCTTCACTTCGAATGTATAGATCCTGTGCAAGCAGTGCCATGAAGGCTGGGGCCTTGCTTCGGTGTTTGCCCGCAGTGATAGCTCACAGTGGACCCCGGTAGGGAGGGCAGTGTGATATAGGAGATCCGAGTCAGAACTCTGGGCTGGTCAGTAGCTGTAAGATTGTGGCCCAGAGTATTGATTTCTCTGGCTATCTCCTTGTTATTCAATGACTAGGTCAAATTAGGGATTGTCTAATACTATGTTTCCCATTCTTGCTATACATCTGAAACACCTGCGGACTCTTCAGCCTGCAAGTAGACATGATTGGGGTCACCTCTTAGGTGGGTAGAGCCCGGGGAGGGAGTATTTTTCCAGAATTCTTTATGGCCATGTTTGAAGACCACTGTCTGTAGTCACATCTGTCCATTATGAATAAATTAAAGGACTAACTAGATAGATAATAGGAGTGAAGACTGGCTAGTTAAAGATACTTTGAATGAGATGTGTTAACGTGTCTTAAGTAGGACCTTTGGGCAGGTTTTAAAAATAGTGGAAATAGAGTGAGGTGAAATAGGTCATTTTTTTTTTTTTTTTGCCTTAATAGAAACTTGAGGATTGTTTTGTGCTCTGACATGTGGAACATCCTATTCTGAATGAAATGGAAGAACTCTGAGGCTAGGGGACAGGGAAAATGGGACTATAGCTTAGGGACAATAGCAAAAGAGAGAGAGGTCTTGAGCACAGGGTTGGAATTTCTGGTTTTACAAAGGATGAAGGTGGTTTTTAAAATTTTTGATTTTCAGATCTCTGAGTTAGACATTGAAAGGTATTCTGATATAATACAGTTCTGTTTAGTACTATATGTTATGTCTTACTATGGGCTAGGCTCTGGGCTCGATGCTGGAGGTCCTCAGAAGACAAGAAGCTCAAAAGAGGAAGATACGTTTATGAAAAGTAACTAGAATACAATCTGCTAAGAGCAGTCATTGTGAATACAGAGGAGTAGTTTACTCTTGGGGATGTGAAGTGATCAGGGAGGGCTTCACGGAGGAAGTGATGCCTGAGTAGTTTTGAAGGCTGGGTAGGAGTTGACTTGGCATTCTGGGACAGGTAGATGTGTGAGGGAGAGGAATCAGGGTGGGAGGCCATACAGGTGTGGCAGCATGACATAGCAAGCTAAGCTTCAAGCACTATAGATATTACTTGTTTGTGAAGTGAAAGGAGTGTTAGAAGACCAGGTTCATCTTGAAGGGTTCTGGGTTCCAGACTTGGGATTTGGGTTTTGTATCCTAGATTTTTGATATCTTGTAAGTGGGAAAGGGACATATTTAGGTCTGTTGTTTAGACAAGTCAAAGTGACTAAGCAGACAGTGGCCAGCTGAGGTCAAGTTGGTAAAGCTTGGTAATTAAATGTTGGGAATAAGGAGAGGAAGTCAAGGCTGATTTTAGGATATTGGCTTATGTAATAAATGGAAGGTCTTGATACCATTTGACATATGCATTACAGGGAGTAGAAAGCAGAGGTATTGGCTGAGAGGTTGAAGAGATGTGTGGACATTTTAGGCAAAATATCTGGTGGGCATTTAAGAAGGGTCTGTGCTCAAAATAGATTCAGGAGTGATGAGTCTGAAGTTAATACTAGGGAAAATAATAAAATTATCCAAACATGGAAAGTAGTGGAAACCAAGGAACACTTGAATCTACATTAGTTAGCCATTGTTGTGTAATAAAATTATCCCAAATGTTGACTTAAAACAATAAACATTTATTATCTCATAGTTTTTGTGGGTCAAGATTCCAGGTGCAGCTTACCTGGGAGCTTACCTGCAAGTTCTTTAAGGCTGTAGTCAGATTGTTGGTTGGGGCTGTGGTTTTATCTGAAGGACTGACTTGGGAAAAGATACACTTCTAAGGTCACTCAAGTGATTTTGGGTAGGTCTCCGTTCCGTGCTGGCTTTTGGTTTAGGCTCATTTTTGTCTTGCCACTTGGGCCCCTCTGAAGAGCATCTCACAACATGATAGGTGGCTAGCTTTCCTCAGAGTGAGCCAGAGGGTGGGCAAGGTGGAAGCCAGGGCCTTTTCATAACCTAATCTCAGAATCAGAAATGACTTCACTTTGCCATGTTCACTAGAAATGATCTACCTGGTCCTCCTCACACTCCAGGTGAGGGGATTACGTAAGAGCCTGAATCCCAGGGGGTGGGAACCATCTTCTTGGAGGCTGCCTAGCTCAGCACCCAAGAGGTGAGCTGATGATGAATGGGTAGTGGAGCTGCCCCAGTTCACAGTGGGAAAGGCAAGTAAAGAATCAGCTCTCACGAGCTAGTAGAAGGAGGAAAGAATTCAAGTAAAGGCCGGTTCTGATGTGGTTTTAAAAAATGCATAATCTTGGGCTTAAAAACAAAGATTTGTTTCCTGTCCATGTCGATATTCATTGCCAGTAGCTTTGGGCTCTGCACCCACATAACCGTCCCTGGGACATGTCCATTAAGGTCTTTTAGGAATTCTTCCTGTCATTTTTCTTATGGAACCTCCATGGACAGAGCTTGACGGAGGGAATTGCCACTGTCTGAAATGTTGCTGGTTGCTGTGACGGAGAGGGAAAGTTAGGGAGAACCAGCTGTTAGCTCTCAGGACATGAGCCGCTGTGACTCCTTTCACAGCTCACTGGCCCAGTCTGGCCCTCTAGCCTGTCTTACCTCCTGTTATTGATCTAGACAGTGGGGGTTTGGAGCCATCTGGTCATCTGCTCCTGTGACAGCCCTGGAGGGGAGAGTCCTGAGTGTCACCCCCCGCAGCGAGGACAGCATGACTGAACGTGGCATTGAGATTGGCAGTGAGTCCCTGTCATTGGTGTTGTGGAAAGCCCTGGCATACCCTAGGTTAGGTTATGAAAAGCTGAGGCATACCCTAATTGCAGGGGGTTGAAGGTTGACTAGGAGATGAGAACGTGGGGAGAGCTCGCAGGAAGAAAGAGTCCAAACTGCTTTTTCAGGCAGAAAAGAAGCTCTAACTGTTGCCTTCTTTCCATGCACCATTGACTGGTATCATGGTGGCTTTCTCTGTTGTGCGTCAAATCCTTGTTGGCTGACTCTCCTGACCTTCATCGTGCTGCTCTGCCCTCTGGCTTTGAGGATGGTCTTAGCAGTGACCAGTGGGAGTTGACTGAATTCTGTGTGCCCTTTCAGGACTGCACTTAACCAAGAAATTGCGCCTTTTTATAGTTTTCCTGTTGGAACCAAATGGGGTTATTATGAGAACTGCCAAGCTGTTTGAAGAAACTTACTTTATGTTTGTTGTTCTTGATATGGCCTTTTTTTTTTTTAAATTATTATTAACTGCTTTTAGAAGTTTGGTTAGGGGCGCCTGGGTGGCTCAGTGGGTTAAGCCGCTGCCTTCGGCTCAGGTCATGATCTCAGGGTCCTGGGATCGAGCCCCGCATGGGGCTCTCTGCTCTGCAGGGAGCCTGCTTCCCTCTGTCTCTCTCTGCCTGCCTCTCCATCTACTTGTGATTTCTCTCTGTCAAATAAATAAATAAAATCTTTAAAAAAAAAAAAAAAAAAGAAGTTTGGTTATAATAAAATCTGGTACAATCTCCAAATTTGCCCCAGAACATCAGTTTTCCATTTTAGCTGAGTTCAGTCTTTCAAGTAGATATGGGACTCGCAGAGTGACACAGACTCCAGTTGTCCATGACTTTTTGGTGGTCAAGGAGTAACAGAGCGTGTATTTTCCCATTGTGAGCTGCGCTCAAGAGGCAGGTGATCTGCAGATGGTAACTGAAGTGTCCATTATCTTTGATCGCACAGAATTTTAAAAAGTAGCTTTAACATACAATATGTCATTCTGAACTAAATATTTAGATAAGTTGGTACTCCATTAATGCACGAATTTGGAGAATAGACCTAGCTGCAAATCAGGTCTGATTAGCCCAAGTGCTGCCCCCATTTCTTTCTTTTTCTTTTTCTTTTTCATTTCCTTTTTCTTCCTTTTCCTTTCCCTTTTTCTTTCCCTTTTCCCTTCCCTTCCCTCCCTCCCTCTCTTCCTTCCTTGGCACTACTTGTCCCTAGTTTCCATTTCTTTTCATGACACTTTCTTCCTGCAGCAGCTTCTGTGGCTTCAGTCACTTCTTCACAGCTCCGCAAAAGGTGCAGATGGAGAGAGGAGCGAGCCTGCACTCAGGAATCAAAAAGGATATTGTGGCGGTAGAATTTGAAGTGAGAAGAGGGGGCTTATGAGAGTGGACGTCCGAATATCCCTAAAATCTCGGAAGCATCTGCAATTCTATTTCCTTAGGAGGCTGCCCTTACACAGAATGGGTTAGGATGTCAAATATTACCTTGGATTCAAATAATGTGATTATCCCTTCCTGATATGTTTTCTAGGACCTATGGCTAATTGAGATGTGGTATGCGAGCAAGTAGAAAATATTTGGGGGATAAAACTTCCTAGCAAGGGTTGCATCTGTGTTTTGACTTATTAAGTCGGCATTGTGATTTTTAAACTTCAAAATTTGAAATGCAGTCAAGTTACTAGTACGATTTTAAATGATTATCTTGAGAAATCTGCAAAAAACATGTATTGGTCCCGTCAAAGTATTTGACAGTATTCAACTATGAGAGTTATCTTGGAATTATGTTCATGAAAAATTCCTTCCAGCCTTCTTGGCAAGATGCAAGAATGATGGACTGTAAAATTGAACCTTTAGGATGGCCTTAGGTGTCTTTGAACCAACATCCGACTTTGAAGTTACCCAGCTGCCTGTTAACTAATTTACCTGTTTCACTGGGTATTATTTTTTTTTCAATGGGGGGGGGTTGTTAAATTTAATACTCTAAGTGTTTTAATCTGTATTGCTTAGAATATGATAGTATTCTGCTAAAAAGTCATTTCCAGGTGCTTTAAAGTGACATGCTTTAGCAAACATCCTTCAAAGGGTCATTTTCCCTAATTCATGTAAATTTGCTTGCTTATTTTTCTAGACATTGGACCTTATTTTTAGGTTATTATGTGTCATTTGTCTCTTAGAATATTGGAGTTAAGCGACCAAAGCTTTTCAGTTTCCTAGTAATTAGTGAAACCTCTTTGAGTTGTTGAAATAATTCAGGGCTGGTCCTCTATGCCAGTGTGCCAACAAAGGAGAAAGGAGTATGTCGTTGGGATTGTCAGTACTTTGAGTGTGAGTGCTTTGTGACAGATTCATGTCTGTACTTCTGTACTGGTGGAGGTAATCTAGATGGAGCCAGGAGGTGATTGATATTGCTCCCTGTTACTTAAGGTGGGCAAGCCGTGAATTTTAAGAGGACACAGCCATGGCTAAAGATCACATGGCTAAGTGATGTACCATACACACTTTGTAAACCAATGGCCAGGCCACAGTTCTTTTACTGACTTGGAAAGTTGTTGCATTGCTAGACTGAAGTTTTTCCTTGGGCTCAACTTGTACTCTACAGAATTACCTAGGGTAATTCTTCTTCCATTTGTTCATTTGCTTTGGGGAAGGAATTACTCCTTTTTTTTTTTTTTTTTAAATTTTATTTATTTGACAGAGACACAGCGAGAGAGAACATAAGCAGGTGCAGTGGGAGAGGGAGAAGCAGGCTTCCCACTGAGTCCAGTCTGAGAGGCTTGATCCCAGGATCCTGGGATCATGACCTGAGCAGAAGGCAGAGGCTTAACCAATGAGCCACCCTGGCACCCCTGGGAAGCATTTTTCTTATTCCCAAGTTTTATTTAAAATAAAAAATGCTCAAAGAAATCCAGTGTTAATAGAAGGGGTGTGTGTGAGATGAATGATGGTGTTTCGGAAGCCTTTTCATTTCTACCAGGTGGCTAAAAATCTGACTCTTGAGAGTGAAGCTTGTGATAGTAATAGAAATACATCCTGTGTGAATATCTGACCTAAGAAGGATCGTGTTTTGTTTGTTTTTGTTTGTTTTGGAAATGCCCATGTGCACTCTTGTTCTGAGGTGCCTGCTCGCGTCCCCCCACCTCAAGTTGTAGTCCCAGGTCCCTCTACAGGCAACCAGGCTGTTCTAGACCGCTGGCGCCACCTAGGGCATCTCACAGGGACCGCGCTGTGCAAAAGCTCCCTGGTAAGCTTTTCTCTTGATCCTTAGAAAACTTTTGGTTTGGTTTTGCTTTAACCACCTGCAGTGCAGTTAATTTTCCAACACACTGCTTTTTTCCCCCCATATGTTCTTTTAAATCCATATGGTACTGCTTTTTCTTTTTTTGATGTTACCCTTTCTTGACGTTGTGAATATAGACACAAAAAGCCCTAAACATGGGGGCGCCTGGGTGGCTGTCGGTTGAGCCTCTGACTCTTGGTTTTGGCTCAGATCATGATCTCAGGGTCCTGAGATCACCCTGCCTTAGGCTCCCCGTCAGTGGGGAGTCTGCTTGAGGTTCTGCCTCCCTCTGCCCCTGTTCTTCCTCGCTCAATTGCACGCTGTCTCTAAAATAAATGAATAAATCTTAAAAGAAAAAAAAGTCCTAATCATGACTATGAAAAATAATTAAAACATGATATTGCCATGTTAGGGGGAAGACAGGCCAAGTTTTGAAGCAGAACCGATGTCCTCATTTGCTAAAGCCCTTGAAAAATCCCAAAAGCTCTGTGGAAAAGCTCCATGTCTCTGTCTGTCTGTCCATCATCTACTGAAATCCAGGTTCTTCTTTTTATCATATCTGTGTTTAGGCCATAGATGAATTAATTTCTATTTTAATATACACACATGTACCTGACATGCTTAATGTGCATCGTTAACTCGTGTTCTGTACACACATGTGTAAGCATGTGCAGTGACACTGAGCTAGGAATTGAAGGATGGATAAGGGTAAATGGGTAAAATATGGGAAGGGCGTTCAAAGTCAGAGGAATATCCTGCTCAGATAGGCTGGGGTCGGGCATCGCAGGGTGTATAAATTTTTTTTTTTTTTTTTAGATTTTATTTATTTATTTGACAGACAGAGATCACAAGTAGGCAGAGAGGCAGGCAGAGAGAGAGAGAGAGGGAGAGGGAAGCAGGCTTCCTGCGGAGCAGAGAGCCCGATGCGGGGCTCGATCCCAGGACCCTGAGATCATGACCCGAGCCGAAGGCAGCAGCCCAAACCACTGGGTGTATAATGTTGAAAGGACTTGGGATTGTTGCCACACTGGGTCTAAACAAGGGGGGAGTCGGAAAGATAGCATAGTAGGAACACATCTCAGTTCATAAAGTTACTTGTGGCAGAAATATTACTGATTATAACTCCACTTACTTTTCAAGCTCATCTCTGCCTGTCGCGCTCTCCCTGCCCACAGAGATGACGCAACACACACACAGGTCCATGCACAAGCTCTTGTTTATTCACTGGTCGATCTTTCTCCTCCCTTTCTTTCTCCTTCCCCTGCGGGGAAGTTCCCTTGCCTTATATAGGGCATAACAGCCAATCACAGAGGTGTTCACGTGAACAGGAGGTATCTGGGGCTCGTAGGCAGTGGTGGCATGCGGTGTTCATGTGACGAGCACGAGGTCACGTGTGGCCAAGGCGGATGTTTTTCAGGCTGTCCCTGCTGCTCAGGCTATGTAGCTGGCGCCATGGGAGGGGCGCGACCCCGACATCTGCCTGTGCTGTAGGAGCATCTCCTTAGTCCTTTTTTGAGTTCTCCCTGCCCTGTATCATGATTCTGGAATCTCAGATTTGCCAAGTGAATGTGGGCATCTGCTTCTCATTGCTGGCTCATGTAATTTACCATGGAAGCCTAAAATGACCTAGTCCTCATGAACCTGCGACTCTCTTTTCCATGGGAGCCCTTGTGAGGTTGCTGATGGCTGAGACCCACCACTCTGCCCTATGCTTGTTGGAGTCTTGTTGCCTGGACTTCCCTGGAAGCTCTGCTTCTGAATCTGGGAATCAACCTTTTCTCCCCTCTGCCTGAAGTCTCCTTATAGTTTCTGAAAATGCTCTTTGGTGGGTCTGGCTGGGTTGTGTATTCTGTGGGAGAGAGCCATCTTTCCGTCTGTGGGCTTGGGCTTTGGGACATAAAAGTTAGGAACGTTTGCAGGCTGGTTCTGCTTTTTCCCAGCCACATGCCTCTTATGTTCACATGGTGAACATCAGGACCTAGTTTGAATGGAGAGAAAAGGGGGATATACCAGGAGAAAAACTGGTTCAGGTCACAGAATATTGCCCCCCCCCATCCCAGCTGCAGTAGGATGGGTCTCAATATTGAGGAGAGGCTTAGAAATCTGCTTGAGTCTGGATTCCTCTGAGGGGCAGATGATAGGAGGCCCAAGTGACATGGAGTCAGGGTTGTGCTTAGGAGCAGTCACCTGGCAGTAGCGTCAGCAAATGGACAGGGAGGGAAGGGTCTGGGTATTCAGTGACATTGTGGAGAAGGCTCTGGGTATGTTCTCTACAGCAGGCAAGATGGTTGTGACTTCTTGTGCCGCTGTCAGTTTCCCTAATGGCACAGCTCGGGTCCTGGGGGCCTCAGCCAATGCTTTGGTTCCTGACTCTTTCTCCAAAAGGGCTTGCATTAACTCTTACCTGTGTGTGATCTCAAGGCAGGGCTGAGGTAGTGCAGAATGTCACCGTTCAAATGAGGAACTTGAGGTCAAGAAACAGTCACGGAATGAGGAAGTTCCAGAAGGTCGCTGATGAAGGAGACCTTGTCCCAACCTCCTCATGCACTGTGAATGGAGGAAGCCAAAATTCCTAATGGGCTTCTTGACCTGAGAGGGGATTTGATACTCAAACAGAGGAAGCTGCTTGTACTTGAGAGGCTGCCCTGATAGGTGGGCTATCAGGTTATCAGATAGGCTGCCCAAATGGCTCATTAGCCTGGGAGACCTTGCTGAGTGTTAATTAAATCGGCATTACAGGTGAAGGGATCTGAGGTCTGAAAATGCTTTCTCATTCCATTCAGAGAGGGGGTGAGCTGAGAATCTCCAAGGCTCTTTGTGACTCTTGAGAAAATAGACAAAGAAACCTTTTTCCAGGGTGAAGACGGAACATTTCTTGGTGAAACTTGATGAAACTATATGTGTAGTGCGGAGATGGACCAGAGCATGCTTGCTGCGTGTGTGTGTGTGTGCGCATGCATGCGCGCATCCAGATAGGGATGTATGTGTTTCAATTTGTAGCTGAGTCATTCAGAAAGGCCTCTCCAGGGGAAGACAGGAAGAAAGAGGCTTTGAGGTGGTGCAGGGAACCTCGGGACTGACAGGCCCCTGGGGACTGCGAAGGTGCTGTCGGCAGGGATGTCTCTGCGGTTTCTGTCTGTGTCCTCATTGTTTCTGCACCAGTTCCGGTGGGGGCTTCTTGTGGATCCTGGGTAATAGTAATAACCTGGATTTAGGGGATTCTGGAGATCCTACAGGCAAGCAGATAGAAACGCAAACTGTTGAGAGGAGTATGACATAAAAAGGGTCACCATCCCTGGCCGCCTCCCTCCCCACGGTGTCCCACCCTCTAGAAGTTGTCACTGAAGAGTTTCCTGTTCATTCTGGTAAAGCAAAACAAAACACCTATGCACAGACAGGCATTTTAAACATTTTAAAAATGTTTTAAAAAACATTTTTCCCTCATTAAAACAAAAAAAAAAGATGTTATTTATTTGAGAGAGAGAGAGTGTGTGAACCCAGAGGGAGAAGGAGAAGCAGGCTCCCTGCTGACCAGGGAGCCCAATGTGGGGCTCGATCCCAGGAGCCTGAGACCCTGCCCTGAGCTGAAGACAGAGGCTTAACCCACTGAGCCAGACAGGTGTCTCCTCCGGCCATTTTCAAATGCTTTCCTACACACTGTGGCCGAGGATGCCCACAGGTGCCTCCCACAGCTGGGAGGATTCTCCCCCGTCCCTTGGTTGGTTTGACCAGGTCTCTGTGATAAGCACCACCCCTGTCCCTGCCTTCCTGCCTTTCCTGTTACTGCATGGCATAGTGGCCCTCGGCAAGGAGAATCCCCATCCTCATCCCAAGGACCTGTGAATATGACCTTATTTGGAAAGAGTCTTGGCAGATGGATTTAGCTTAAGGAACTGAAGATGAGATCATCCCGGGTTAAGCAGATAGGCCCCGATTTAATCATGTGTCCTCTGAACAGAAGAGGAAGAAGCCCAGGGACAGGAGAGAAGGCCCTGTGTGGAGAGGGAGGCAGAGAGGGAGGGGCACCGCCAGATGCCAAGAAAGGCACCAACCCTCAGAAGCAAGGGGCAAGGGGGGATTCTCCCTTGGAGCACTTGGAGGGAGGGCTGCCGTGTCAGCACGGGGGGTTTGGACTCAGTTACTATGAGAGAATGTGTTGCTGTTGTTTTAAGCCTCCCAGTTTGTGGTGATTTGTGAGGGCAGCCCTAGGAAGCTACTGCCCTGCGTAAACTCATCTACTGACCATCCCCTCCAGAGCCTCCTCCGCACACCTGCTGACTCTCATCTGTAAGACAGGTCTCCAGAAGTGGAAATCTGGTTCTCCGTCCCGATCCCAGTTTCCCACTCAGATACAACAATACACACATCCCTGCTTGAGGAATAACATGAATTGCTGTAGCAGCTGTGGGTGCTGAGTCCTCATGGGTGTCAAGTGCTGTGCCTACACTGTCTCATACCAGCCCTATCAAATATTTATTAGCATCGCCATTATACAGATGGCAAACTGAGGTTTTGAGTACTGAAGTCAATTGCACACGATTGTATGTCAGTAGGAAGCAAGGTCAGGAGTCAAACCAACTGTTTTATCTGACTCCAAATTCTGCATTCTTACCCACAATACTAGATTGAAAATATGAACCCCATTTGAAATGTCTGGGTGCCATGTTGTATAGACATGGCCTGGCTGTAGTGGGTCCTGGGCAGGGGTGACAGGCTCAGCTGCACCTGGGAATGGGTCTGGTCTGGTAGGTGGAAGGTGGGATCCTCAGGACACGGGGAGTCTGAAACAGCACCATGCATTGGAGTAATGAGACCCTCACAGGTGGAGTGAAAATGTAGGAGTTACAACGCTAGTAATGACAAACTTCGGGTTATCGTTAGTTCTGACGTCACACCAGGCATTGCTGTAAGTGCTTCCCATGTGTTAGTGCACTAGGAAGCAGACACTGTATTAACAAGGGCGGGAGCTACCTATAAGCACCTGCTTAGAGTTCAGGTACAGAGAAGTTCCCCATTGAAGAATGGCAGGAATACACAGAACTCTGGTCTTGAGGAACTGAGGTGCCAGATAGGTTACCAAGAAGGAGCCGTTGGCTTGAACCATAAGGTGGATATCCCGTTAAGCAAATCCCACTTACAGCGAGATGGACCGCGGCCCATGGCCAGAGGGCCAGGCTCACCAGAAATGACTGACTTCAAATCAAGAGGTCAGTTGGCACTTACTGTGGGGAGTGTGGTAGTAGCAGCTGATGATGCAAAATAGGTAGACTTGAATTGATGTTGAGACTCCCTAGGGTTATGATCTCATGGGGATGATGACCTATCTTAGGCTTGAAACTTTGAATCAGCCTTTGATAGCCCGAGGCTTGTTCTCATGTACCTTCTCCATATAATTAAGGAACAGAGGGTTTGGCTGCCCGCTTCTGCGCTTTCTGTGAACTTGGTGATGTAATCTTTTAACTTTTATTTTTAGTAAAATTATCTTTACAGTCATTGTTCGTGTCTTTAATTCATTGGAAGCATTAAGAACAGTTTCTGTTGACAGAACGAGTGGGATAATTTTTACTTCCTTGTCTCATTGGGCCCTGTTCCATCTTTTAACTTGTGGCAAGGGAAAAAGGAGTGACAATTTTTTTTTTTTTTTTTTTTTTTTTAATGGGAGACTGTCCCCATCTTGTGGAGAAACTCACTTGTCTGGGCACTTTATCCTAGAGATCGTTCTGTGGTCTCCAACTTTGCTGTCACGTTGGATTCTGGACTATCTCACTTATGCTGTTTCTTTACATTTACCCTGGTATTTTACTTTTCCCATTTTCAATGTCTGCCCAACTTGATGGTTTCATTTGCTCATCTACGCAGCCTTAGGGACTAGCCTGCATTTTCTAAATGAGGGAATTGAGATAACATGACAGTAAATCAGTGTTTGGTCTCAGGTCAGAAATTTCTCATCCTCTTTCTGCCCATCACTTACTACCTCCATCCCCCACCTGACCAACTTGACGCATGGGAGAAAGCAGCATATAAACGACAAACAGTGTCTGAAATCATCTTTGAGAAAGCTGGCCATGAAAACAGATTGTTTTGTTTATGAACTGTCAGTCGAGTTTATCCAAACAGAATTTTCTTTGCCTTAATAGTTTAAGTAGGTTTCACCAGTTTGCAGGAATTGAAATGAGCTGACTTTATAAGCTGTACCATAATGTTCTGATTACTACCTTAGGAAGTTAGAGAACTTCAAAAAACTGATGGGATTTGTGGGTAGAGTAGATAGTGCAGGAGTGCAAATTTAGGACCTAGAGTGATTTTTGTCTGGTATGCAGAAAATTCTAAGTACTGTCAAAATGAATTAAAATTTTTTGTTGTTAAAATAGTAAATTTCAGGGGTGCCTGGGTGACTCAATCAGTTAAGCATCTGCCTTTGGCTACGGTCATGATCTCAGGGTCCTGGAATCCAGCCCCACATCGGGCTCCTTGCTCAGCATGGAGTTGGCTTCTCCTTCTGCCCCTTGCCCTGCTTGTGCGTTCTCTCTTTTTCTTTCTCTCTCAGATACATAAATAAAATATTTTAAAAAATAAAAATAAGGGGCACCTGGGTGGCTCAGTGTTAAAGCCTCTACATTTGGCTCAGGTCATGGTCTCAGGGTCCTGGGATCGAGCCCCACATTGGGCTCTCTGCTCAGCAGGGAACCTGCTTCCTCCTCTCTCTCTGCCTGCCTCTCTGACTACTTATAATCTCTCTCTGTCAAATAAATAAATAAAATCTTAAAAAAAATAAAAATGAAATAGTAAATTTCAGTCTTTAGGCATTTACTTTGTTAAAATTCTTGGATAAAACCAAGTATATGAAGCATAAAAGCTTTGACAAGTAGGATATCTAAGGCAGTTACTTTCATTCTACAGAACAATACAACAGAAATCTTTCATTAATTCCTGGAGGTTGGAATTAGAAGCAGGAATCCTAAGGCAGATTTGTGATTTGCCTTTGGCAGTGCTTTCTCATGTTACATTCTGTTTGGAAATACCTCACTAGATTCTGAGCTCCACGAAGGCAAGAACTCTGTCAGTTTTGTTTGTTGCTAATTCCTTGGCCTCAATGCAAAGTAGGAACTTAATGTGTATGTGTTGAGTGATTTAATGAATGGGTGTATATGGGCCCAGCACGCTTCTGCTGCGCAACTCTGCTACCCATGAATAGGTACATAAAGGGGATAAGAAATGAGGTAGATTTTTATTGGTGACATGTGAAATGAAAAGAAGGTCCATGTGTGCTACGCAGTGGTGATCATGGTGCTTTGAATATAGCATTTAAAATAATACCTCATGGAAAATAACTGTATTATAAATGAATGACAAAATGGGCACATTTTGGGCTTCAGGACTTGGAAGACTGCTCTGGCCATATCTTTCTTTAATGGGGATGAAATAGGATCGTGAGACCGGGCAAGATGTGTGAAGAACACATTGCAGCATCCCTGTTGCAGAATAATAGCGTGAAATGATTGCTTCTTCATCTCATATGTGTTTTCCAGATGAAACTGAGAAGGAAACAGTCATGTCTTAAGTCCGTGATTTCTAGCCATGGCAATCTTGTCCTTCCCCCAACCCCCCACTCCACCAAGGGACATCTGGCAATGACTGAAGATATGGCTGATTTCATAATTTGGGGCAGGGTACTATGGGCTCCTGTGGCCAGAGGCTAGGGATGTTGCTAACTACCCTACTGTGCAGAAGACAGGCCCCCACAATAAAGAATTATCTGGCATGGGGTGCCGGGGTGGCTTAGTTGGTTAAGTGTCTGAATCTTGATCTTAGCTCATGTGTTGTTCTCAGGGTCATGAATTCAGGCCTCACCTTCGCTTCATGCTGAGCGTGGAAACTTTAAAAAAAAAAAAAAAAATTAGCTGGCAGAAAGCATCAACAGTGCTGAGGTTAAGAAACCCTGTCCTAATTGGGGAGGGTATGTGATTTGGTGAGTGCTGTGAAGTGTGTAAACCTGGTGATTCACAGACCTGTACCCCTGGGGATAAAAATATATGTTTATCAAAAATAAAAAATTAAAAAAAAAAAAAGAAACCCTGTCCTAATTAGTCATTAAAGTATAATATTAAAATATTAAGCAAAGTAGGGGCACCTAGTCAGTTAGACATCTGCCTTCAGCTCAGGTCATGATCTCTGGATCCTAGGATCTAGCCCTGCATAAGGCTCCCTGCTCAGTGGGGGGGTCTGCTTCCCCTTCTCCCTCTGCCTCTATACCCTGCTCATGCTCTCTCTCTCTCAAATAAATCTTTTAAAAAGGTAAAAAAAAAAAAAATTGAGCAAATTAAAATTCCGTGTCACTGTATGAATCCTATGTTGGATCAGGTATTACTTACCAACTAAAATCTGTTAGTATGTAGCATGTAAATGAAATTTTAAAATTTGTGATACTTTGATTCCAGACCTAAAGTAGTTTCTATTAGTATTGAATTTTTTCATTAATATATTTATATATCTTGGAAAGTTATTTGCTTCCCAAACAGTAGAATAAACATATAGATAATGAATCCTTGCTTAGCTCAATTAATAATACTATTTGATACAGTTAAAACCACCATGGAAGACTGGAACTATTGACTGGTTGAAAGTTTTATTAAATTACGTTTGATTAAAATGCATTTGATCAAATTGGTGATGTCAGTTGACTAAGCTTAACTGACCTTATGTGCTTCATCTGTGCTTAACAACCTGCATTTAAAATCTGAAAAAAATAATATACATATGTGTGTGGTTTTTTTTTTAAGATTATTTATTTATTTATTTGACAGAGAGAGAGATCACAAGTCGGCAGAGAGGCAGGCAGAGAGAGAGAGAGGAGGAAGCAGGCTTCCTGCTGAGCAGAGAGCCCGATGCGGGACTCGATCCCAGGACCCTGAGATCATGACCTGAGCTGAAGGCAGCGGCTTAACCCACTGAACCACCCAGGCTCCCTACATATGTTTTTTTATATTAAAAGCTATCCCCCTTTGAAAGAATATTGTGAATTTCCAAGGTAAGAGAAGGAAGTTGGAAAATTTGAGTAATTCCATTGTTTCATTTGCTTTCTTATTTAGATTTTGTACATGGTATCATGTTTGAGGAATTATATGGAGGGAAAAAGACTTTGAAGATATTCTGTGTTTATTAACATTGTCTTCAAAGTTGACCTCTTTTTTTTTTTTTTAAGACTTTATTTATTTGACACACAGAGAGAGATCACAAGTAGGCAGAGAGGCAGGTGGTGGGGGGAGCAGGCTCCCTGCCGAGCATAGAGCCTGATGTGGGGCTCGATCCCAGGACCCTGAGATCACAACCTGAGCCGAAGGCAGAGGCTTAACCCACTGAGCCACCCAGGCAGCCCTGAAGTTGACCTCTTTTTCTGGATGTTTCATGACACATCAGTCACTCACTTGTTAGGGTAACAGGCATTGTCTTGGGTGGTCTGATGTTTTGTCAAAAGAGGTTTTGATGTAGGATGAATCTATTTCACACTCATGACATTGTGTTCAACTCCCAGTCGTGAAAGTAGGCGACGCTTACTGAACACAGGGCAAAATGCTCCTCATGAATGACCGTTTTGTCCTGATTGCAGTGCCATTAGGTAGCTACTATTATGATTCCCATTTTAAGAGTTAAGGAAACCGAGGCAGGTTTACATTACTTTTTCACAGTTATTATAACTAAAGCATGGTGGGGCCAGGAGAGATCCTGCTAAGGATCTTTGCTGTGTTGGAAGGAAGGGCCTAGGTGGTGGCGGTACTTCCAGTACTAGAGAGAAATCCGACCTTAACGATCACAAAGCATCAGTGAAGTAGAACTCAGTTACCATTTCCTACTGTTCTGCAAAGACAGGGAAGGTATTTGTTGGTAGAAGAAGTGGGGTTCAAAGAGGATTACCTTGTGAGTTGTGTTTCGGTTCCTTTTGTTAGCCACTGGGGCAGAATGGGGGTGTACAGACAGGGATTAGCACGGGTGATCTGAGGAGAAGCCTGCTCCAGTCAGGCTTGCGGTGTTCAGTCTAGACACACCTCTGCTTGCCCCGTGCGGCTCGGGTCATGCCTCCTAATTGTCTGGGACTGCTGCGCCTCTAGGTCTCAGCCCTTTTATGGAGCCTTCTTGTCCCGGAAGCCGTAGGAATGGAGGTTTGTACTGTGCCCCGTCCATGCGTGGGTATCACGCGTGACTCCCGTTGGCAGAGATGGGAAAGGTGGGGGCTCCTCCCTGGGTGCTCGGTGGGAGAGCTCAGGTCCTGTGGGAGGGGAACTCCTTCTTCTTCTTCCTGCTGTCTGGTCTGTGAGCTGCTTCAGGATGGATACTGTGTTGCCGCTAGTAGTCACAGAGCCCATTTGTGTTCTGTGTTCTCAGCGCTCCTGCTTTCACTGATGAGGCAGTCGAGTGTCAGGGGCAGAAAGAACTGCCCGAGGAGACTCAGCCAGTGGCTGGCGGAGCTCGGATCCCTCCACCGGGCTGTCTGATGCGACGTCTCTGCGCTTGTCACCACTTCCATCTTGTCTTCGTCATTTTTTGATCTTTTTTATCTTTGCATTTCGGGCATGTGGTACGTAATCAATTGAGTGAGTGAGTGGATAATGCCCGTGGATGCTTCTAGGTGAAGCCAACTATTGCTCTTACCCGGGTATGAAGTAGATGGGGAAATGGGAAAACAAATAGGAGTAAGTGACGAGAGCCTTTGGTCCCGGAAGCCCGACTGGCCGCAGAGGGAAGCTCTGTGTCCCGAGTCTCCGCCCGTATGTGTCTCCACAGGGCTGAATTTCTCAGTCTCCAGTACCACTTTTGAATTTCTTTCCAGAGCCCTGGCAGAGAAAGCTTTCCAGACTTGCCTGGATGGTGTTTGGATGTTGACTTGCAGTATGATTCTTTATTCCGACATGCCCTGATGGGGCTTCCCCTGTTGGCATGAAAAGGAAGTCCTCATGCCACCTCGAGGTCCCCCAAACCACAGTGACCAGGAGTGGGCACCTCTCGCTGTGTGACTGTGGACAGAGGTCATTCTCAGTGTGCCTCGGGCTTCTCATCTGTAATGAAAGGGACTTGAAGTAGCAGGTTATCTGAAGTAGTAGCAGTAGTGTGTGTGTGTGTGTGTGTGTGTGTGTGTGTGTGTGTGTTTGAAATTATTGACCTCTTAAATTGCCAGAAACACAAAAGCACATACATACATAGTTAGTCGTGTAATTCTGTGGGACTCAGACTCCCCTCACCCAAAGCCCACCCACCTGCCAGTTATCCCATGGAGAGGATCTAGTCTTTACTGGGTCCTGTCTCCCACAGTGTATGGGATGCCTGGATAATATGGGCTTTGTTCTTGTTGTTTTAAGCAAATTTGTGGAAAAGAGAATCTTGTCTATTAGCACTTGAACTTGTAGGCAAACAGCCTCTCCTCTGCTGTCCTGACCCGCTGCTTCCTTGCATTGTATTCAATAAACTTCTATCTCCTTAAAAAAAAAAAAAAGAACTTTTGAAATTCATAAACCTTACAGCCTGTGTTTTGAGGCACACACACAAAAAAGACTTAGGATTACAGTGTAGACTCCCATCAAATACGTGTTGACAGCTCTGGACTTTAAAACTTCTGGATTATTCCTTCTGACTCTGGACTCCATGCTCTCCTCAGCTGTATTTCATACAAACAATGGGATAAAAGTGTTTTCCTTAGAGGAGTCCATAGCGGATTGATAGTTCGTGGGTAGAGTTTTAGCCATAGGGAAACATAAGTAACTCATCCTTAGATTTTGTTTAAATTCTTGATCAAGTATTTGAGGAGCTCCTGGGGCCACAGAAAAGTTGGAAAGCTTCCCTCGCCGTGGCTGTTGCTCTCTGCGTGTAGGAATGACCCCTGAAGAGTCCCCATTCCCATGACCCTAAACTCTCAAACTCTTTTCCCTTCTCTCCCCCTCTGTGGGCCTGTTTGCTGCTGGTGCTTTCTGTCCTTTCTTGTATAAATGCCACCCACCCGATGGGGCTGCTTTTGAGACCTGGGCTGCTCCTTCTTAGTGGGAAGATTTCAGTCACTTCTAATTTTATATTTCCTTGATTCCTGTCACAGGTGGGAGGTAGGCACTCTCAGGGTAAGAGAAAGAGACCACCCCACAGGACGTTCAGAGCAGCAGAAAACCACGTGCTACCTACACCCGTTCCAGCAGACATTCTCTAAGGTGGAACATACCTTTCAACAAACTAGTGTTTTGCTCATAACGTGCTCACCAGTCCCTCATATATTTGAATCAAACCTTTGTTCCATGTGCATGTATTTTCAAAGGGAAATAAGTGAGCAAAATCAAATATTTGGTTTACAGCCGTTAAGATGGTTAAATGCAAACGTTTTTGGCTTGCCCTCTTCTCCTCCATATTCTTCTGCTCCTGCTCTCCCTTCTGTTCAGGGAGATAGACTGTTGCCCAAGGACTCTGGGATTTTATTTACTGCCTGGTGGAAACAGTTCGGAGGGGAGAAAAAAAAAAAAGGCAGAACAATCTAAGCATTTTGAAACAGTTTCTTGGCAGTTTTTTTTTTCTTTTTTTGGCAGCTAAGATAGGCCTGCTCAAAATATTTTTTTAAAAAATGTTTTACCTTCATGGGCTCTGTGTTTGCCAGTGTAAACGTTTCCAAATTGTTCTCTTGATTTCTCTCTTAAGAACTCAGGCAACTGGTGTAACACACACACACACACACACACACACATGCACACACGCACACTATTGTTCTTTTGGTTTTAAAAATGCAATTATTTCTGTTGAGGAACCATTGTGAAGCTGCAGTTGTTCGAAGATAACTCACAGAATTCCATGGAAGAGCCCTGTGACCGAAGTGATGACCATGATGGCGACCTGACAGCATCTGGTGTTGGTGGAAATGCGGACTTAGAACTTAGCATCTCCCAGATCCCACGTGGGTAGTTGAATGTGGGACTGAAAGATGTAGGAAGAGATTTTAATGGGATGAATGGATTCTGGCGGTAAAAGGTAGTGGATGAGTGATGTTAGTTAATGACCAATAAATTGGCAAAGGAGTTTTTCCATTTATTAATGTTTACAAGCTATTTGTAGTTATTTTTCGTAAACATACATTTATTTATTTATTTATTTATTTATTTATTTATTTATTTATCTGATAGAGCGAGAGAGCAAGCGAGCAACAAGCAGTGGAGAGGCAGAGGGAGAGGGAGAAGCAGGTTCTCCACAAGAACAGGGAGCCCCTCCATGGGGCTTGATCTCAGGACCCTGGGATCATGAGCTGAGCCAAAGACACACCTATTTGTAGTTATTTTTATTGATATTTCTGTAAGACAACTCTTTCGGGGTAAGTTTATTTTGCTCTTTGAATTCTTAAAAGGCATAAAAAGGCTAAATTCCTAATCTCGCCAAGCTGTAGGAGAGTAGATTTGGGGTTTTTTTTGTTCTTCCCTTAGAACTTTTTACCTCTGAATCTTTCATATGTAAAAATGCTTTTTTGTTTTTTGGTTTGTTTGTTGTTTGTTTTGCTGGATCTAGGACAAATAATGGAAGATATTGGAACAAGCTGTTGGCTCTATACTTGTCAAGAGTTAATTTTTTGGTTTTGAGTAAGTTACTTCATTCCTCAGGCCCTCAGTTTCCCCATCTGTAGAATGACATGATTGGGCTAGAGGATATCCAAGTCTCATCTAGCTATCTGAATATTGCTTTTCATCAATGAAGTTATAACTGGCCATCTTGCAGAATGTAGAATACCAGACCGTTATCACATGAATTGCAGATTCAGTCTGGGGAATTCCACAAAGCCATTTACTGTAATTGGCTTGTCGTGCTCAGTGAGGACCACATAATGATGTTATTTCATTGTTCAGTGAGTTAAATTTTACAAATTCCCCAGTTGCCAGAAAGTGATGAATCCTGCTGGTCTGGGCAAACATACTGCTTTCCCGAGTTGCATTGCACATGATAACAGACCTCATGGTTTTCTGACTCATGTGCGAGGTAATGCTATCTTCCAAATGGGAAAAAAACGACATCTGTCCCTCTTTCTAAAGAGGACATTTTTTTTTCTCCACTTTAAAAATAATTCTATTACCAAATGTAAACATGCATGTGATCACTTCCAAATTTATACCCTATGTTTTAATACTAGTATAAACAAATCATTGCTTAGAAACTGAAAACTAAGATCTTTATTCCTTCGGTAATCTGATTACTTAAAAATTAACAGGAAATAGATCTATTCTGTGCTTTTTCAAAAAAACTAAACATATCCATGTAAACTGCTAGTGGTCTTGATTAAAGGAAACATGTTTTAAAATATAGATGGGGAAGGTTTTTATTCTGGTAATGATGATAGGAATAGAGTTTTATCAGACTAAGCTTCCTGAAGATAACATTTATAAACTTTTGGTAAAATATAACATCGATGACTTGAAGATACCAGAGAGCAACTGAAAGTAGACAAATTGGAGAAGAGTTCATTCTTAAAAGCAGTGAATAGCCGTTGGGTAAAGTTAACGTTTTTATGTTTTGTTTTTGCCTGATGGCGTTCCCCAGTCTGTGCAGAGTAGGGTGGCTAGATCTAGAACAGAAAGTGGCAGTTACTGACTCGAGTCAGGAGATGAATAGCATTTGTGACTGCCAGAGTGACTGCAAAGTGAGACACTTCCAGGAAAGGAGGGAGTCACAGTAGGGAAAGCCCCAACATCTGTATATAAACTCTGCCCAAATTCCTGACTGATCCATGGGGAGACTCTACAGTTTCCAGTGAAATGCAAAAGCTGGAAAGCTGAAGAAACTGAGTAGTTCAGCCAGTGCACACCATAGGGAAATAGAATTTGGAGATTGAATCTAGCCAAGTAACTGTCTGGCCAAAATTCTTCAGAAGAAGATAGTCTCTACACCATGATGTTCATAATATTCTTTCCATAATGCCAATCATGAGGAAAAAAAGGAAATATGACTCAGTCAAGAGAAGAAGCAGCCAGTAGAAAACAACCCCAAGATGACTGAGATGCTGGAATTCATGCAGTGGGACTTTCAAAGCAGCTATTGTAAATATTTTCAACTTTAACTATCATAATGAAACAACAGATGGGGAATTTTAATAGAATCAGGAAACATAAAAGTGGAAGTAGGATAAAGATTAAAGAAGAAAGGAAGTTACCCCATCTGGAGAAAAGAGAAAAGTGATAAAAATGGAAAGTCTCAGTACCATTGGGATAAAATAAATTAATACATATGTATTTGTAATCTCAGAGGGCAAGAAGCGAGAGCATATGGCAGGAAAGAGGTTTGAAGGATTACCTGGCTCAAGTAAGGTAAATACAAAGAAAACCATACCTAAGGCACTTCAGAGTGAAACAGCTGAAAAATCAAAGATAAAAGATAATCTGGAAAGCAGACAAAATAAAGAGATATACTGTGGAGCAATGATATAAATGACAGGTCACTTTTCATCAGGAACAAGGGAGATTATAAAATGGTGAAACATTTTTCAGGTGCCAAAAAATCCAATTATCTACTTGGAATTTTGTGTTCAAAGCAAAAATAGTCACAAATGAAGGTAAGATAAAGATGTTTTCAGAAAAATGAAAATGGAGACCATTTGCTGTAGATTGGTACATCAAAAAATTCCCAAGGAAGTTCTTCTGGCTGAAGGGAAATGGTGTGAGATGGGAACTAAGTATAATAGCATGGAGATTTATTATGTAAGTAGATGATAAAGTCTTACATTTTTCTATATATCACAAGCTGTAGGGTGCTGTAGAGATTTCAAAGGGAGTGAGATCTGTGACGCTTATTCTTACAAGGATGAGAGTAATCAATAGCAATTTTATGGTTCTTTTAGTTTTCCGTGTTTTTTAATAGTGGTGTGTATTCACGGGATCATACGCTCTGGATTGTTCGAGAACAGGCATTTAGAAGATAATATGAAAATCAGATTAAGAAAGAAGGAGGTGGTGATAGTAGGGATAGATTGATCACATATTAAAAGGACAGGAGCTAGTTGCAGGAGCAGATTAAAATAAATTTTATTTTTTTCAAAGAACTAGCTCCTGGTTTCATTGATCTGTTGGATTACACTTGTGGTGAGCACCAGATGTTGTAAGGAAGTGTTGAATCCCTATTTTGTACACATGAAACGAATATTGTGTTTATGGTGATGAACTGGAATTTAAAGACTTAAAAATATTTAACTCCTGAGAGTTACTTTTTTTTTTTTTTTTTTAAGATTTTATCTATTTACTTGAGAGAGAGAGAGTGAGTGTGTGCACAAACTGGGGTGGGGGTAGGTGCAGAGGGACAGGGGGAAGAAAAGGGAAAGAATCTCAAGAAGACTCTCCACCCAGCTGGGAGCCCAACATGGGGCTCAATGTCACAACCTTGAGATCATGACCTGAGCTGAAACCAAAAGTTTAATGGACTGAGCCACCCAGGTACCCTGATTGAGGGTTACTTTTTTTTTTTAACTTGCTGACTCTGAGAGGATAGGAAGGGAGGGGAAAGTGCTAATAACCTGATCCTAGTGGGGGCAAGAGCCAGAGCTAATCTATATTTGTATAGAATCTACAGATTCATTATTCTGTAGAATCTGCAAGTAACTAGGTGATCAAAACTTGATGGGGTTTTGATGTTAAAACTTATGCCCTCTTTAACAGTATCCCTTCCCTTCCACAAAGAACTAATAACAATTGGAGGACAGTCTTCTGTATTTCTTATGCCCATATAGTCATGTGTGGTTTTTTAAAAATTGTTTAATAAACCATAGGGGCATAATACATAAATGTTTCTGAATCATCATCTTCTCATGATCATAGAAACTCTTCCATAACATGAATAGTATTCTTTTTAATGGTTATAATATTCCACATTGCCAATGTTATGATTTATTAGATGATTCTTCAACCAATGGTCAGTTTGTTTCCAGTATTTTTTTTCTTTGCTATTATAAACAGTGATTCAGTAGACATGTCAAATATATGCTTACATTTTAGGTGTCTATTTCTTTTGAGAGAATCATAGGCTGTGATTACTAGGTCAGTGGGTATGTTCATTTTGAATTTAGGTTTTTCTAGATTGATTTCTAACTTCGGTTAAAATTCATATTTCCACCAGTGATGCTCTTCCTGCTTCATATTCCTGTCGGCAGGAGTTTTTTTTTCCCCCCAAATTTTGGTAATTTGAAAAAACGAGCCAAGTAAATATCAGAAGCAATTTAAAGTTTGTATCACTGGTGTGGTTGGGATGCCACAACGTTTTAGATTTACTCTTCAGAGAGCCTGGGTCAGTTAAGGTCCGACTCTTGATTTCGGCTCAGGTTATGATCTCAGGATCGTGAGACCAAGCCCCTTGTCAGGCTCTGCATCGGGAGTGGAGCCTGCTTAAGATTCTCTCCTCTCCTTCTGCCCCTTCCCACCTCTCCCTTTCTAGTTTAAAAAAAAAAAAAGAAAAAAAAAGATTTAGTCTTCAGTACATTGCCCATTCATATCCTTGTCCATTTTCCTATGATGTTTTGTTTCATTCCTGTCAGGTGACCAGTTTTGTCATTCCACTAAAAGAGATCTCTGTATCTAATACCCTTACTTTTTATGTGCTTTGGAGATGCTCGCTCTCATCTTGTATTTAATAACTTTTATAAAAGTGTGTTTTTATATCCAAACCATTTCTGTTTCTTAAACTCAGTATAATGTTCCCCGAAGTCAAATTTGAGTGACTGGCTTAGAAATTCCGGTGGAACACGCGATGGCTACGCTCAGAGCAAAGCTCTCTTAGCGGATGGGAGCTGGAGAGGACTGCCTTCATTGCCTTCTCTGAATAGGCCCACCACACCAGGCTTTCAGCTGGATACCCGCCGGCCGAAGCTTAGGGCTTCTTTAGTTCTAGTACAGGAGGATCCAGTGTGGCTTGATTTACTGGGTTGGATTTTGAGGCTCCTCATGTACTTCTGTACTCATTGTTCTCCAGACATATTGAAGAAGCCACATTTTTTTCACCAGGTATATTGGTTTTAGGAAAAAGCCCAGCGTTTCCAACAGTGTGGATCTTGCGGGTCCTGTAGGGCAGTGGGTATTTTGTTTCAGCTGGATCATGCCCTAGGAGAGGATTGGAACAGATGTTTGAATTCGGTTAAATGGTTTCAATATTTATTACTTAGGTGACCTAGTTTAGCAGCAATGTAATAGAAAAAAAACAAGGCCATTTGGGGAAAACAGAGCTTATTGCATTCACCTTAAAAATCGGAAGAATTTTCTTTTTTAATGTAGTTTCAGGGTGGGGAAATAAAACATTGAGAGATTCTCTTTCTACTTAACTGATACCTAAATGTATACTACATTAAAAACAAATACGTCTCACATTAAATATTTCTTAATGTGACTAGAGGACTCCCTAACTGGAGTTAGGGTTGTTGATGTGTTTATAACTGAATTTCAGAGCTGGTGAGGAGCGTACTTGGGAGGTTTTTCTCATAGATCCCTCTGTTTTACGGACGAGGAAACTGAGATAGGACTCTGACCCTTTGCTCAAAGGTTCGGGGGTACAGGCAGAATTATGATTTTAATTGACCAAATCTGACCCTTTCGCCATCTTGAACACTGTGAGGACCTTGGTCTTGGAGAAGTGTGCCCTTGGATCCTCATACCCATTGTGTCTGTCCTTGACATTCTCTAGATGCCCATCAGAGAGCTCAGTGTAAGGAAAATGTTGATAATTGGGAAGGGGGAATAGTAAAAGAGTAGTTTTGTCTGACGTGTTCCCACTATCAGTTCTATTTTTCCAGGTAATGAAGGGGAGTGTATGAAGTTAGCATCCAAAACCAAAAACCATGAATGTCTCTTCTTGCTGCCATCAGGGTCCATGATGGAGAGCTGACTTAAAAAAATTCATGAAATATGACAGCTACAACAGTGCTGGGGGGAAGAATTTGGAGACAAGGAGCACAATTAAGTATGAAAAGCTTCCCAGGCAGGTGGATAGAGGTTATTTCCCGTGTCTGGCAAACAGGATGTTAATTCCCCCCACTGCTTTAAGAAAAGGTTCATTGGAGAATGTAGGGCATTAGGGCTGCTGACGCCGAAATCTCAGTGGGTTCAAGGAGTGGCTACTCAAGTGAAGAGTGTCAGAAAGCAGGAGGAAAAAAGACTGAAGTGATAATATAGGGGATGGAACCATATTCCTGGTCATTACTGTAGAATTGGCATATGAAAAAGTTGGCTAAAAGGGACAAGAACATGCTTAGAATTTGCTGAGATGAGGAAGTGTTATTGCTGTATTGCCAGAAATACTGGAGGCTGGAGGTCAGGGGCTTAGAAACCTGCCTTCTCCCTTCCTCTCTGACTGTAGTGCTATATATTTTTTTTTTTTAACAGATCTGGGATCTTTATTATGTAATTTTTCCCCCAATGGTGGTACAACATAGATAACAAAATTTGCCATTTTAACCATTTTAGGTGTATAATTCATTAGCATTAATTACATTCACAGCATCCTACAACCATCACCACCATCTTTTTCTGAAACTTTCCTCATCCCAAACCAGAAACTTTGTACCTATTAAACAGAACTCTCTTCCCTTATCCCTGTTCATTCTACTTTGTGTCTATAAATTTGTCTATTCTTAGGTACCTGAATTGTACAAAATTTGTCCTTTTTAATCTGCCTTATTTCACTTGGCATAACATTTTCTAGGTCCTCCCACATTATAGCATGTGTCAGGACTTCAGTCTTTTGTAGAGTTGGGTCATGTTCCATTGAATGTGTACATCACAATTTGTCTATCCATTCGCCCGTGAAGGGCATATCTTGGGTCATTTCTACCTTTTTGACTATTATGAAGGATGCTGCCATGAACATTGTTGTGCACTTATCTTTTTGTGTCCTTGCCTTCAGCTGTTTTGGGTTCATACCTGGCAGTAGAACTGCCAGATCATCAGTAATTCTGTGTTTAGTTTTTTTGAGGAACTGCCAAACTTTATTTCATAGCGGCTGTGGTGCTGGGTCCCTTGACTCCTGCATGAGCACGGAGGGCTTTCCTTTGTAAGTGTATCAGTATGAACAACTCATCTTTTTTTTTTTTTAATTTTATTTATTTATTTGACAGAGAGAGGGAGAGATCAAGATCACAAGTAGGCAGAGAGGCAAGCGGGGGGGGGGGGGGGGGGGGCCCCCCGGGGGGGGGGGGGGGGGGGGGGGGGGGGGGGCGGGCTCCCCACTGAGCAGGGAGCCCGATGTGGGGCTCGATCCCAGGACTCTGCGATCATGACCTGAGCCGAAGGCAGAGGCTTAACCCACTGAGCCACCCAGGTGCCCTTGAACAACTCATCTTAAGGTTGCTGAATGGGAACATTCTGAACTCATGGTCTTAAAAAAAAAGTCTGAAGTTACTTATAAGACTTTGAGACAAATGTTGGTTTCCTCTTAACTATACATTTGAGTCATTTTTGAATAAGAACTCTAATATAACCAGAGCGGTGAAATTGTGTTTTTGTGCGGTCCTCCTTACCTGGTGGAGGAGAAAGAAAGAATCGAACACCCTTGTGGGCATATCAGATTTTATGCTAGGTGTGCTAGGTATTTCCCCACATCAGGGGGAAAAAAAAATCACATTTTGTGTTTGTCTTCATGTTAACTTTATGAGGTGGATGTTATTCTTCGATTACAATGAGGAAACTGAGGTAATTCTCTTCTTCCTTCCCATAGTAAGTAGTAGAGTCAGGATTTGGTTCCTAAAATTTGATTAAAAAGCCTTGCATTCGGCAGTTCCCCAATAGAGTAGAAGACTTATTGTTTACATTTTGGAATTTTTTTGGATTGTATTCAATTAGGTTTCCTCTGGGCTTTCTTGGTTCAGATAAATAGATGCCTACAATTCCTTTTTAGTTTGTGTTCAGGGACATTGTCCCAAGTAACCAAATGCAGCAGCTCATTTTTGACAAAACTTAGGACTTTAGTTATCAATAGTATTTCCTTCCATGGTTACTTGCTAAATAACTTAATCCATTTCAAGGTTTTGATTATTTTAGTCTTAAGGGTTTTTCAGGGCCATTGAATAATTACTTCATTCTTGGTAGATAGGATATCTGTCTCATTAGCATGTAGCTTCGATAATTAACAATAGAAGGAAAGAGAGGATATGCATTGCTGCGATTTTCTGTTTCATCCCCCCCTTGCTGTTTATTGGTCTCCTTTTTTCTTTTTGTGA
Source organism: Mustela nigripes (assembly GCF_022355385.1). Classification (NCBI taxonomy): domain Eukaryota; kingdom Metazoa; phylum Chordata; class Mammalia; order Carnivora; family Mustelidae; genus Mustela; species Mustela nigripes. Next base: position 29,770,089 of record NC_081563.1, on the reverse strand, counting down.
ATAAGTAATATTGGTATCTTACTCACAGAGTGCTTCCTCCTTTTCAGAGTACCTGTGAATATGTGATTTGATACAGGTTAAAAAAAATCACAAAAAGTAATTGTGGTAGGATACTTATATTTTATAAACTCATAGTATAGTTTAAACACAAAAATAACAGTAAACATAGTATGAAAAAACCTTAAATATCCATGCACCAGTTTTCATGCTTAACAACACAAAAGTTAGTTGTTTTGTTTATACTCAATCTGCTTCTCTGCCTCCCTCTGATTATTTTGAAATCAACCTATAAATGTTTCAGCATGTATCTGTAAACGATACCGGCCCTTAATAAGTAGCTGCAAGACTATTAGCCTACCCAAAACAAATAAAATCGATAAAATTTCAGGTATCTAAATTTCCCCAAATGTTTCATAAGTACTCCCTAGATCGAAACCATGTTCATCTGTTGCATTAGAGTTCTGTTTCTCCTATCTTTTAATCTCCCCTCTTTTTACTGGAAGTTTTTCGCAGAAACTAGAGAGCTTGTTGGCGGTACCCCTGTGATGCTCACGTGTATTTCTGCCCCGCTGAATTTCCTATGAATGTGTATAGATCTCGAGGCTTGGTCAGATTCGAGTTTGATTTTTGATTGGACTTCTTTATAAGTAGTCTCCTCTCTTCCATCAGGGAGAACATGTTGTCTCTCTTTGTGATGTTAGCAGCCATTGATAATCAACACCTACATCTTACAAGGTTTTGCCAGCAGTGGTGCTTTAATCCTGTTCCTTTTTTATTTTCTTTCCTCAATTATTTGGCTGGGGCTCAGTTTGTATAGGAAGTAGTAGTCCTATTAGGCTTCTCCAGAGAAACAGAACCAGCAAGTATGTATGTATGTATAAAGAGATTTCTTGATGGGGAATTGGCTTACGTGGTGAGTCCAGCAGTGCAGACATGGAGAACCAGTAGTTCAGGTAAATTTCAAAGACAGTCTGCTGCTTAGAGTTTGCTGTTAGCCAGGGAGGCCTTCAGCTCACCCACATTGTGAAGGGTCCTCTGTTTACCTGGTGCAGAGACTTAAGTGTTAATCTCATCCAAAATTACCCTTCAAGTTGACTTACAAAAATACCTATCACATGACGGTATACTCTGCTTGATTCTGTCCTTTCATGACCAGTTTTGAAATGAGTTGATGATCTAGCATTTTCCAAAGGTGAGTTAGGAATTTTTTGTCTTTTTTTTTTTTTTTTTTTTTTTTTAAATAACTTGGGGCTTCAACTCATGACTCTGAGATCAAGAGTCAGATATTAACCGACTAAGCCACCTAGGCGTCCCCACTTAGAATTTTTTTTTAATGGATGAATGGATTGAATGGATGTATTTAAACACATATGAATTATTTCAGATCATCACTTTTTCTTACCAATGCTGAAATTTTTTCATCCTTGGCTAATGGGGCTTCTTCAAATTATTCTATCAGACCTTTTGGGTATATAAGTGACATCACCCTTCCCATTTCTGATAGGGAGAATTTGCATCTTATTTTGTTTTTTGAATCAGTCTAGCTGTGGTTTTATCAATTTCACTGATCTCACATAGCTTTTGCACTTAGTGATTTTTCTCTGTTTCTGTATTTCATTGATTTCTGCCCTGACCTTTATTTCATTTCCTCTCCATTTTGGGTTTCATTTTTTTCTAGTTTGTCTTTGTGGAAGCTGAGGTCATTGATTTGAGACTTTTCATTTCTAATACAGGTGCTTAGTCTTACACGTTTGCTCCTTGATAGTGGTTTATCAGCAGCCTGTAAATGTAGATAGGTTGTGTTTTCATTTTTCAGAATTCAAAGTAATTTTGAGTTTTTCTTTTGATTTCTTCTTTGATCCTTTTTTTTTCTTTTAAGATTTTGTTTATGTATGTGACAGAGAGAGAGAGATAGTGAGAGAGGGAACAGAAGCATGGGGTGTGGGAGAGGGAGAAACAGGCCTCCTGCCCAGCAGGGAGCCTGATGTGGAACTCGATCCTGGGAGCCTGGGATCATGGGCAGACGCCCAACAACTGAGCCACCCAGGTGCCCTGATCCTTTGGGGTTTTTTTATAGTTGACAAAAATTGTACCTATTTAAGGTCTATAATGTGATGGCTTGCTATGTGTAATTGTAAAATAATTATACAATCAAGCTAATTAACATTCATAAGTTATTGTGGTGAGAGTACTTGCAATCTACCTTCTTAGGAAATTTAAACTAATAAATATTGTAATATTAAATATAACCACCATGCTATATGTATGGTGTATTTCCCAGGACTTCTTCATCTTTTTTTTGTTTGTTTGTTTTTATTTAAATCCAGTTAGTTAACATGCAGTGTAATATTGGTTTCAGGTATATGATACAGTAGTTAGATACTTCTGTAGAACACCTGTTCACAGCCAAGTGCCTTCCTTCATCCCTGTCACCTATGTCACTCAGCCCCCACCCACTGCCCCTCTGGTAATCATCAGTTTGTTCTCATAGTTAAGAATCCGTTTCTTGGTTTGCCTCTCTTTTCTCCCTCTGTGATCTGTTGTTTTATTTCTTAAACTCCACATATGAGTGAAACCATATGTTATTGGTCTTTTTCTGACTGATTTTGCTTAACATGATACTCTCTAGCTCTGTTCCAGTTGTTGCAAATGACAAGATTTCATTCTTTTCTGTGGATATATCTATATATATCTATATCTATCTATGTGTATATATGACTATAAAAGATCTTTTCTTTCTTATGGCTATACACACACACACACACATACATACACACATTCCATTGTGTGTGTGTGTGTGTGTGTGTGTGTACATATGCATATATATACACACACCATATCTTCTTTATCCATTTATCAGTTGATGGGAAATTAGGCTCTTTCCATAATTTGGCTATTGTAAATAATCTATAAACACTGGAGTGCATGTATGCCTTTGAATTACTATTTTTGTATTCTTTAGGTAACTACCTAGTAGCACAGTTGCTGGATCTAAGGGTAGATCTATTTTTAACTTTTTGAGGAACTTCCATACTATTTCCAGAGTGGCTGCACCAGTTTGCATTCCCACCAACAGTGTAATAGGATTCCCCTTTCTGTGTCCTCACCAACACCTGTTGTTTCTTGTGTTGTTAATTTGGAGCCATTCTGATAGGCATGAGATCTCATTGTAGTTTTGATGCATATTTCCTTGATGATCAGTGATGTTAAGCATTTTTGCATGTGTCTGTTGGCCATTGGTATGTCTTCTTTGGAAAAATGTCTGTTCATGTCTTCTGCCCATTTTTTAACTAGATTTTTTTTGTTTATTTGTTTGATAATAAACTCTTTATAGATTTTGGATACTAGCCCTTTATCTGATATGTCATTTGCGAGTATCTTCTCCCATTCAGTAGGTTGCCTTTTAGTTTTGTTGATTGTTTCCTTCACTATGCAGAAGTCTTTTTATTTTGATGAAGTTCCAGTAGTTTATTTTTGTTTTTGTTTCCTTTGCCTCAGGAGACATGTTTAGTAAGAAATTGCTATGGCTGATGTCAAAGAAGTTACTGTCTATGTTCTCCTTTAGGATTTTGATGGTTTTCTGCCTCACATTTAGGTCTTTCATCCATTTTGGATTTATTTTTGGGTATGGTATAAGAAAGTGGTCCAGTTTCATTCTTCTGCCTGTGGCTATCCACTTTTCCCAACACCATGTGTTGAAGGTATAGAGATTCTTTTTTCCATTGGATATTCTTTCCTACTTTACCAAAGATTAATTCACCATGCAGCTGTGTGTTTATTTCTGGGTTTTCTATTCTGTTCCATTATCTTTGTGTCTGTTTTTATGCCCATACCATGCTGTCTTGATTGCTACAGCTTTGTGATATAACTTACATAAGTCCAGAATTGGGATGCCTCCAACCTTGCTTTTCTTTTTCAAAGTTGCTTTGGCTATTCGCTGTCTTTTGTAGTTCCATGCAAATTTTGTGACTCTTCTAGTCCTGTGGATTCTGGTTGCTTTGAAGTTCACAAATTTAGTTTAGTTTTTAGTTTATAGATATTTAGAAGATTTTTCCAGAGATCTTTCTGTTACGATTTCTGATTTAATTTCATGATGGCCAGAGAACATAGTTTGTATGACTCAAGTCCTTTAAAAATTACTGACACTTTTTATATGCTGAAATTATGGTCTATCTTGGTAAATACTCTGAATGCATTTTGAAAAACGTGTTCATCTGTTGTTGGGTGGGGTGTTCTATGAATGTCAATTAGGTTAAGTTGGTTGATAGCATTAAGTCTTTTATATCTGTACTGATTTTCAAGTGTACTTGTTCTGTCAGTTTTTTAAACGGGTATTGAAACAGGAACTAAAACAACAAAATTATCTGTTTCTCATGGCTTTTTCTTTTCTTTTTTTTTTTTTTTTTAAGATTTTATTTATTTATTTGGCAGAGAGAGACATAGCGAGGGAGGGAACACAAGCAGGGGGAGTGGGAGGGAGGGAGAGTGGAAGGGAGAGGGAGAAGCAGGCTCCCCACGGAGCAGGGAGCCCGATGTGGGGTTTGATCCCACGGTCCTGGGATCATGACCTGAGCCGAAGGTAGACACCCAATAACTGAGCCACCCAGGCGCCCCATCATAGCTTTTTTTTTTTTTTTAAACAGTTTTTACTTCACATACTTGGAAGCTCTGTTATCAAGTGCACAGCTGTTTAGGATTCTTGTGTCTTCTTGATGAATTGACCCTTTATCCTTATGAAATGATCCTTTTTATCCTTAGTAATATTCTTTGCTCTGAAATCTACTCCGCCTGTATTAACATAGTCCTAGCCACTCCAGCTTTGTTCTGATTCATGTGAACATGTGTAATCTTTTCTCAATCTTTTGCTTTTAACATGTCTGTCATAATAGTTAAAGTGGGTTTATTGTAGGCAGCTGTGTAGTTGGGTCTTGCTTTCTAACCAGTCTGACAAGCTCTGGCTTTTAATTGAGTTGTTTAGACCATTTCCTTCCCCCCCCCCCCCCCCCCCCCCCCCCCCCGCCCCAAGCACTTGATTTCAGCCAACTTCATTGTTTATTTCTGAAGGGCTGGGATTATTTCATTAAACTTTCCAAGAGGAAGTCTTTCTCCCCTTGCTTCTTAAAGTTTCCTCTTCATTACAGCTCTTTGATTATATTTTCCCCTCTTCTAGGAACTTGGGATTAGATGGGTTGAGAATTCCTGGGATGTTTTCTTGTAGCAGTCATGTTCAAAAGAGTGTCTCCTCACCAGGGCTGTGCGGAGACACCGGTTTCCTCTTGAGGGCCAGTTGTGAGACACCACAAGTTAGACATTTCTTAGGATATGGAGGACCATTTGAAGAAAAGGCAGATGTGGGAAATTGTAGGTGCAGCTCTCAGCCTTGTCTGTTACCCCAACAGGTCATGCCAAGCTCTGAACACATGTGACCTTCTTGGCATAACAAAACACAGTGGTTGATTGGACTCGCCCATCCTAGAAGGCTTCATGGCAACTCTTTTCCCACCGTCTCTTCACGGTGCGCTCCCTTCCTTTTTTAACAAAAAGTTCTTTCCAATTCTATGTTGTACTGTTCCTGCAAGGAATTCTAGTAAATGATTTTTTTTTTTTTAAATTGCTATTCCATGCCATTTTCAGGGATAGGCCAGCCCCCTCTTCCAAGTTGCCAGCCAGGCAATCTGAGTCCAGGTCTATGTCCCTGGCCTCATAGGGGATACAAAGTACATAGGAGGTTGTACAGATTTTTATCTCCTCTAAAGCTTTTCATGGCCATTCCCACAGGCCATTTGCTCTTTACTCATGTCTCTTAAAATTGTTTGATAATAATAGCACGTGTTGATAACAGGGTTTTTCAGCTTTGGCCCTATTGATATTGGGGGCCAGATAATTCCTTCTCGTGGAGGACTATCCTGTACACTCGAGGACATTCAGTAGCTCCCGGCTCCTCCCCACGGGATTGAGCCCCTCACCTCTGAATCATCACGTTCAAAAATGTCTCTGATATTGCCACATACCTCTGGGGGCAGAATCACTTCCAGGAAAGAACCACATGCCAAAGACCATTGGTTCCCAAAGTACTTGGTTCTGTTTTCCATGTTTATTAATGATGACCACCACAGTTTACTACATTTCCAAGCACTCCCCCCCCCCCCCCCGCAATATCTACCTTCTTTCATTTCATTTCCTCAGTCCCCTACTGGTCTATCCCCCACACTTAGCTGTTTCATATACTCTTCTCTTTCCTTCTGTTCTCCAGACTTTGTGTTTGCTTGTTTCATTGTACTTCCACTGTGTGTGTTCTGGCAGACTCCGGCTCTGCCTTATCCTGTTACTGGCAAGCTGTCTGTGCTGCCCTTTGATCTCATCATCAGCAGTCTTTTACCTCCTAATCCTTTTCTTGGTCTGAAAGATAATTCGGTGTGAATGGGCTCACCACAAAAATTAGTCTCCCTTCACATGTGTGTTATGCTGTCCTCTGACCTCTTCTTAGCTGTATGTTTTTTCTTGGTCCTTCCCTCTGTGCATCTCAGCCTCAAGAACTCTTGTTTCCTCCACCAAACCGTAGCTGGCATCCTGTGTACTTGAGTGCACCGCCTCTCCCTTGAGGAGCATGTACCCATGCTTCTCAACAACTTGGAACCCATGCAGGCCACCTAGGATCCCTTGAGTTTTGTTGGCAGAAACTGGCCCTGAGAGTCTGGACATGACTCTTCGTGGCCTCCTCCAGCTCCGTTTTCTTCCCCTTCTGGTTTCTCTTAGTCTGGATTATAAACCTGAGTACGCTACACAGAGGGGAAAGGTTTGGATCGCCTTAGACTGGACTTCTGTGGGAAACATTTTATGGCCTGTTGGGGGTTTCCTTCTGTGAGGTCCAAAGCTCTTTCCTTAAGTGGAAAGGGGCTTGTGTTTTGCCAGATCCTCCCACCCATTCCACAGGTCAAATAATGAATCTAGTAGAAATATGGAAAAGTTTAGTCGGTACGTGTGCCAAAAATTGCCACTCTGAAGGCAGCAGTGTAAACAGTGTGTGACTAATCCTTTCTTTTAAGGAAAGAAATTGTATGCGATTGTTTCCCCTCTGCTTATAAAGATACAGAAGTTTCCACGGACTCAGGTCTTCAGATGGCCAGGGCTATCCCTAAGTCCAGCCTCTTTTTCCTCTTTTTGTCCCTGTGACACAGCATGCCACCTATCAAGTGTATGGCCCATTGTAGCCACACTCCTGTCACTACTGAAAACACACTGTGGATGGTACCAGTGACCTCCCAACCCAGGCACGACAACCTTTCCTCATTTCATTCCTTGCTTTTTCTGCTGCAGTTGGCAGGTGATGCTCTCTCCTTTCCTCCTAGGAACTGTCTTCCATTTATTCTTTCGGGACCCACATTATTCTTGTTTATCTTCTAATCCCCCCCCCCCCCCATTTTCTCTCTACCTCCAGACCATGTGGCTCTGTGTTCTTTTTTTCTGAAACATTTTTGCCTTTGAAGAAGTTGGCTCCTCTTAGAACATCACTTTTCCACATCTTGGAGGCTTTCCCTAATTGCCCCTCGGAGACTTGCTCCGTTTTCTGTCTCGAACGTAATTATTGTCCTCACAAACTGACCCTTTCTTCTGCCTGCCGTAACTCAGCATGCTCCTTTGCTGTTTCTTTTCCCCTTGGCCTTGAACAAAAATAACTGTCCAGTCAACTAGGCTTGAAACCTTCCTTGTCACCTGAATCCTTTTCCTTTTGCCCCCAACTGTCCTGCCTTTAAACCTTAAGTCCTGTTGGTCCTTCGGGTAGTTTGTCTTCACCCAGTCATTTCCTCATTTATTCCTTTTAGATGCTGTCTAAACACTTCTTGCCATAGAAAGTGAAGATTTAGCTCATTTACCTCACCTCTCACTCCCCACCCTTTCTCTCAAAATCATTATTTCATTTTCATAGCCTGTGTACACCCCAAGAGCAGATTGTGCCTCTTGTTTTTCTTGTCAACATCATCTCTCAAGGTCATGAATCTTATCTGATGACTTTGCATTTCATAAGGTGAAGGCAGTGGCCATCCCAGTCTTGCCTCCCCTTCTCCTCTTCTTCTAGAATCTTCCAACCTTCTCTGGCTAACTCTGTACATTAAGATCACCAGAGTTGGGAACATGGTTGTTCCTGACAGTTACAGCATTTGCAATATCTTGTCCATGGGAGTACCACTCAGTGCTGGGGTCTCTCTGTGTGTGTCGTGGTTCGCTCTCAAGTATGCTCCTTGAAGAAGAGTGTTCCTAGTATCACGTTTGAATGTATTCTCCATTTTTCTTTCCAGTGGTTGCATTTTATACCAGATAGTCAAGTGTCTCCAACATTGCAGTTGTATTTTCCGTTCTTGTGACTCCTTTAATCCCCTGGGATCATTCTCCTGGAACTCCCTGTCTTCCTGATTTCCTGGCACACATCTTTTCAGGGGGAAAACGGGAGACCAGTCTTTGAGCTAGAGGAATCCAGAATCAAGAATGAGAAGACCTTGCTCTGGGAGAGGGGAGCAGTAAGTTTTGTGGTTTATACAACATAGTTCCTTTCTTTTAGAGAAGAGTATGCATTTTTTTTCACCCCTCAGAAGGGTGGAAGTCTGACTTCTGGATGTTCTGTTGGCTAGAATTGGGGAGGATAACTGCCTTTATATAAAGATTTTTAGTCACGACACCAGTGTTCAGCTCTACTTTTTTTTTTTTTTTTTTTAAATCACCCCTTGCTTTACTTGGTTTCAGGTCTAAAACTCCTCTGTGTTTCCCTGAGAAGATTGTCTCCTTTGTGCCTGTGCCCTCACTCTTGACTAGTGCCCTTACGCCTACTGGTTGCAACCCATTAGGGAGTCATGAAGTCATGAAATCAATGTAGTGGTTCAGGACTGTCACTTAAAAAAACAGATGAGCGGACAAAATCTCAAAGTGTCCTACACATGCTAAGGGTAAATAATGTTTTATAACACTTATTTTAGTTAAATAAAAACACAGACCTATATGTATATACATGGATTGGATCTCCAAGTAAAATGGACTTCTTACTGCAGGTTGAACTAAAAGAAATTAGGAAGATATTTTCCAGGCCATGGATTCCTCCTGGCTGCTACAACAGTCAGCATTTCTCAATCCAATTTGAATCTTACAGATTTGTTGAAATATCTTTTGTGTGTTTATTAATGGGTACAGCGAACCATGTTTAGTACCCTTTGCGGCCCAGGTATTGACGAATCCAAAGCCAGGCTGGAACAGGGACCTAGAAATCCAGCTCGGCTAAGTGTTAACTCCTTTACAGGATTGAGGGCTGTATGTTCTGGGAGGCCCAGTGCTGGGAGGAGGGAGGGGCACTAAGGGCCTTGGGATAGCAGCTGTTTATTAGAACAGAATATTTCCATATTTTAATGACTTGTGTGGCTGTACTGTTGTGTAAGAGCCAAATGTCAACTCTGGGTTTAAATCTTTTTTATTCCTTATAATGTTAAGGACATCTTTGGAGGTAGGTGAGACATTTTAGGTATCTAAAGCAAAACAAAACAAAACCCCCCCATTTTGAACCAGAGGTCCTACAGTTTTCATTTTTAGCTTAATTTTCTCAAATATTTTAGTTCTCTTAAAAAAAAAAATTGTAATGCGCGGCACCTGGGTGGCTTAGTGGGTTAAAGCCTCTGCCTTCGGCTCAGGTCATGATCCTAGCAACCTGGGATCGAGCCCCGCATCAGGCTCTCTGCTCAGCGGGGAGCCTGCTTCCCTTCCTCTCTCTCTGCCTGCCTCTCTGCCTACTTGTGATCTCTGTCTGTCAAATAAATAAATAAGATCTTTTATAAATAATTAAATAAAATTGTAATGCTCTGACACATCTTATGCTCACTAGTGATAGACAAGCCTCCCCACCCCCCAGCCCTGGGAGAGGAAAGAATGGAGAAAATCCAATTGAAATGAAAGGAGGGAGATCATTCCTGAAATACTTAGACAAAAGAGAAGAGTTAAAGAGGATATGTATTTGTAAGAGGTAACGAGGTGGTCTGGAGTGGAAGTAACTGAATGGTGACATTAGAGGGAAAAGTGGAGGCCAGCCGTGAAGGGAGGAAGAGAGAAGAGAATGCGAATCATGTCTTGGTGAAATGCGTGATGGCACGGCTTCTTCCATTTGCCCCAGGTGGTGCCGCCGTCCGTGGCTTTGCTTCTTTCTTTGTGGGGCTGTCATGCACAGTGGCTTCAGTCTGTTCCTGTGTTTTGACACTCTTGCCCTGGGGGAAAGGAAAGGTGATGGAGGAAGGGGAAGTGCCCTTCAGGTTAGCTCCGTATGCGACTTGCCTAGTGTTTCTATTCTAGTGACACTTAAGTACCATTACAGTGGCTCATTTCCCTAAGTCCCTAGTGGCTGAGAGTTTTTATTCAAGTTCAAGTCCCAGTAAGCCCGTTTGTTTGTTCATTACTTTCCAGGTAGGTGTACGGAAGAGGAGCCCATACATAAGCTTTCAGCTCATTTGGTGGTGCCTCTCACTTTTTTGATTCGGAGGGGAGAAAAGGGAGGACCTTGACTAGCAGGCAGACCCCCCTCCCCACCTCCCACCTGGCCCGCCCTGCGTCCATCCTACCTGGCAGCGGTCAGAGCTGGAATGCTGTCCTCTTGCCAACAGAAGTACTTCTGCCAACAGGTGTGCCAGCAGCATCGGGACAGGATGACAGCATAGCTGGGGAGTGAGTTGCTCCAGAGATGAGAAGAAGGGCTTCCCGTTTGCGCGAGGCTGATGGAGTAGACGTGTGGTTCTTATCATTCACCACCAGATGTGTCCAGCTGTTACGCTTTCTACTCGATCCCAACCAAACATGCTTAAAGTTCAAACCAACACTTACATCATCAAAACAAAAGTGTTTATAGCATTAAGCCTTACTTAGGCTTTTAGTAATTTAAGTCATGAGTCTAGTGATAGAGGGAGTGCCCATCCATGGAATTGTGTCTGGGAAAACTCAGGCCCACGGTGGGTTTTCCTAGGCTTTCCGGCAACTCTCCGTTTTAGAATGGTGGATCGAGGTCCCTGACTGGCTAAGAGGGAAGCACTCTTCATCCCAGCCTCTTCTTTCATTTCTTATGGACGCCTTGTCCCACAGAAGAACTCATTCGTCGGCTCTAGTTAGAGTCAGCCAAACAGGCTGACTTTATTCAGGACTGTTCCTGATTTTGATGAGATACTGTGTGGTGTTGTTTTGGGTTGCTTGATGGTTGACCTTTCGTACTCACCTGTCACAGTGTCATTTCTTCCTCTCATCTAGAGTCCCTCTTTAGGAACACTCTTTGGGGCTTTGGGTTACCTTATCAGTGTGATTCTATCCCAGTCAACCATTTTCTAAGTTCTAGTATCATAGTTTGGAAATATTTTGATTGATTGAGGTGGTTTTAATGTGCCACATTCGATAAAATTCAAGATTACACTGGAAAGGTCTCCTTCCATAGGCTCTGTTTGCTGTTAAAATGCTCCGTCCCAGCAGTTTTGGTAGCAATAAAGCATTTTCTAGAATTACTTGGTTATATCTTCTTTATATTATTTGATTATTTATTCATCTGGTTTAGCTAATAATTTTAGTCCTGTTCCCCAGGGAATTTTAAATCTGGGCAAAGGCTTATTATTTTAAAGTTAACATGCTGAATAATATTCTGTCATGTATATATTACCACATCTTCTTTATCCATTCATCTACCTATGGACGCTTGGGCTCTTTCCTTGTCGTGGCTATTGTAGATAATGCTGCTGTAAACACAGGGGGTGCATGATCCCTTTGAATTAGTATTTTTGTATTGTTTGGATAAAATACCCAGAACTAATATAACACTGTATGTTAACTATGCCAGATTAAAAAAAAAAAAACAAAACCCAACTTAAAAAAAGAATGGTTTCCATTACATGGAACAAAAGAGAACTGTCCTAGAAAATGGCTGGGCCAGGGGGTGATTGTGTTCAGGAGTCCCCAAGGTTCTTGACTTGTGACAGTGAGGAAATGAGATTGTGCTTAGTTATTCTTACCATTGTTGTTATTCTCAGGAACTAGTCATTATAAAACATTTAACCAGAATAGTACAGTTTTTAATTATTATGAGATGCAGCATAAAATATTTAAATGTTAACTAGAAAAAGTTGAATGTTTCTTCCTTATCATAATTGTATTTCAAGAAATAATTTTAAAAATTCTTTTTTTTCCAGTTTTTATGGGTTCACAATTTTTATGAGCCTTTTCTTCTTTGCCCTGTGTGTGTGACAGAGGTTCTATGGTACTGGTTAGGAGCGTGAGGCTCAAGGAGCTTGCCCATCTTCCCTTCTGTCATTAGGAAGGTCCCACCGTTTACTGTTCAGGCTCTGATTGTTGACTGTTGATTTTGCACAACTGGTCAACCTGGGAATTTCTTTCATAGCCCCCTTTCTGTGTTTCCTTCTTCCTTTTCCCTCTTTGCATTTCCAATACTGTCTGCTTACCAGTATATATAAAATGTGCTTTTTAAATATGGGATCCTTTTCATGTATTGGTCATTGTCTTTCTTATGTATAAATGTCCTGTGTACTGCATACAGGCTGTACTAACTTTGCTCTGAATCCTGTGATAGACTCCGTCTGTGGTGGTCTGTTCAGCCTATTCTTGACTGTATAGGCACAGTCCCTTTTTACATTAAGGTTCCTTCTTTCCTTCTGCCTTTCCTTCCTCCTTTCCTTCCTTCCTTCCCTTTAAAGATTTATTTATTTTAGAGAGAGAGTGTGTGTTTGTGTGCGCACACGTGCGTGTGTGCACACGTGCGTGTGCGCACAAGTGAGGGAGAGGGAGACAGAGTGTGGAGCCTAATGCAGGGCTTAGTCTCACAACCTCCAGATCATGACCTGAGACCAAACCAAGAGTTGAATGATTAACCTACTGAGCCACCCAGGTGCCCTGTGTTAAGGTTTCTAAGCATATAAGTGTTTAGTTCCTAGTATTATAATTGGCAACTACAGTATTTGAAGGAAAAACTGAGCCTTGTGTGGAGTCTGTTTCCTAAGTTAAATTTCTTGTTTTCCCACCTTAGCTTTAAAAATTCATAATTAATGTCCCTATCCCGGCTTTGTTTCTTCCCAGAGTGACACCCCTTTCCTCACAGAATGTGATGATTCATCATGGCCAGACCCAGGATTACGTGCTCAAGCCTAAGTACTTTGCAGCCCAGAAGGTGATTTCGGGAGAGCAGTCCACGGAAGGTTCGTTCCCTTTGAGATACGGGCAGGGTCGAGTCCCGGCACCTTTTCAGTGTGAGTATAGTCCAGTCAACGATTTTTCTAAGTTACAGTATCATAGTTTGGAAATACTTTGTTTGGTTTAGATGGCTTTAATGTGTCACAGTAGATAAAACCTAAGAGTCGTTAAAAAAAGAAACCAAAAGACCGAAAAACAACCCAAACACAACAAACCCACCCTGGTTCCCAAAACAATTAGACAGCAGCCCATTTTCTTTATTTTTGAGGAATGGCAGTTTCCTTGGATGTTGGCAGAGTCTGCAGTGACCTGCCTGTAATTTCTGCAAGATGGTGCCATTTCTGACACATGCTTGGTTTCCTTTTAGATACAGTTGTATGCCTGACATGTTTACATTGATAACATATTTTCTTTAGTAAAATAGCCAGGATTCATGCCCTGTGACATGTCTGAAATGCCCTGCATTACTCTCTGAGGTTCACCTCCAGTGGCTATTTTTATGACCCGAGTTCCACTTTTCAGTATATGGCGTGGATGGTGTGGCAGGTTTTCGTCTGAGTTTGTAAAGTGTATTGTATCATCGGTGGCCAGCTTGGTTAATATCTCGCTATGTGGGAAGCTCAAGGACAAGCCCTGGTGCAAAGGGTGGGGAATGTGATGATTTGTGGTTTAGGTGTTACAGAGTGTCTGCTGGCAGCATCTGGAGGAAATGTTCTGGAGTTCAGAGCCGAGAGAGCGAGACGCACGCGCTCGTTCCAGCAGCTTCCTGCTCCGTCTCACGTTGACTGATTGCCTCCGCCACAAGTAATGAAAGAGAATGCCAGTTGTTTGGTTGAAAAGGAGTGTCTTTCACCACCAAAAAGAGTGAGGATAGCTGAGAGAGAGTGTTTACTGCTGTTGGGTCCTTCAGACATCTCTGTCTGCGTGGGTTTGGTTCCATGGGCCTAGGGCCACCTCCCTGAGTTGGTCACCGTTCGAGAGTGGTTGACTCTTCCCTGAGAATTGGTGACTTAACAAAAAGAGTATCTCATGTAAGGTTTGCACGTTGCACTTTTCGTATCCTCATGGTCCTGTCAAATTACCTCTTATTACTGCTCAGTGACCTGAGGCTGGATTCCCCAGAGCAATAGTAGTTGGATGAGGTTGACTGGACAAGCAAGCTCTGGGGATTTTCAAAAGGGAACAGTGGAGAAATCCTATAGATGATCTCCTTGTCCACTAGGCAAGACACTTCCCCATTATTTGTGGAATAATCGAGGTGTCCATCTTGTTTTTAAAGATCCTTTGATTTAAGTGCTTTATAATTTATTCTTTGTGAATATCCCTGAGTATATAGTATTTGTCTACTCTTAATAAAAAAATAACCCCAGATTTAGAGTGTGATAGGAGGAGAGTTTTTGGAAACTTATACTCATACTGGTAAAGGAGAGAATTTTGAACTGTATGGAAACACCAGGAAAAGATGGTCTGAAAACCACTGGTATAAAACTAGAGATAATACTGGTTTTGATTTGTTGATGATTTGTTATTGGAATGACGGGTCCCACAATGTGTGTGTATTTTAAACTCTCCGACCTTCTGAGAGGTCTTCTGGACCAGAAAGGTCTTCTGGAAGATGAAATTACATTTTAGAAAAATAGGAAGAGAAGTTTATCTGTATTGCCCCTAAATTTCTCACCCATTCTGTTTAAATGTCGTTTTTCCACAGCTGGGAACTAGTAAAGTAATTCAGACTAACACATAATCACAGTGATGGGGTTCTCTGCTCAAACTCCCCAGAAGTTAGTGAAAAAAAAAAAGGCTTAGGAACTAATTGAAATAGGCATTTGGGAAGGCCAGGAAAGGAGATGTGGCTATTTTTTGCTGAGCCCAGAACTCTGTTGAGAGCTGGAATGCTAATAGGAAAGTTTTAGAAAGAGGTAATTTGGCAGGACCATGAGGATACGGATATGGCAAAATTGAGTGAGAACAACAATAGAAAGATTAAAACTAGAAAGGAGGGACAAGGAATACTAAGAATCTAAAGGTAATGTCTTTGCCTTAGGTGAAAAGAGCCCCCAAGGAAACCTTACATATAATAGAAAGGGAGAAAAAGTTAGCAAAGTCCAGGAAAATCAGGAACTTCTAATGTCTTTACTTTCATCCTTATAGAAGAGATCAAATATAAACAGACGAAACTCTCATTTTGCTGAAGAATTTTAAGGTCCAGTTTTAGGTGTAGATCATCCTGACTCATGAGAAAAACAGAAGATATTACCAGCAGGTACGGATAATATGTCTTGGAAAGAGACTTAGCAACCAGCAGCCACCGTCGTTACTTTTGGGAAACTTCGGCAACTAAAGAAAACATTGAGGTTGGCAAAAGCCAAGAGTTGTTTTCCCTGTTGAATTGAAATAAAAGAGGTGGTCTGCTGTAGTGAATGTAAGTTTAATAGCACCATGCAAACAGCATTCACGATACTTACTGGGAGCTCTCAGCATTGTGTAAATTAACCACCTTGTAATAGGGGAGCCATAGCCCTGCAAGCCCAAGTGAATAAGGATTTGCTGTTGATGCCCAGGAGACCAAGAGAGAAAATGGTCAGAAGGAGTGGGAAAAGGATGACAGTGGTGGGGGGTGTATGTGATGGGTCCAGTAAAGCAAAGTGTGTTAATATGTTATGTCTAGCACTCTCTAGATAAAGTAGATAGGCAGAAACGAACTCCCACATTGCTACGGAGGTGTTCTCTGCTGTAAAGCATGAGCATTTTATTAGAATTTCCCAGAGATTTGATGACCTGATGCGCCATCCCTTACCGCTGTGCACATTCTGCGTTCCCTGTTTTCGTTCTGTGCTTTGCCATCCTTCTGAGTCACTTCCCAGGTCGCTTGACATCCTGTGTTGGGCGTTGGCTGCTTACTGGTTATCTCTAGTGACAGATTCATAGTGGGGCTATGCTTTATTCATTGGTCTCAAGAATTTAATTTGCATGAGTATCCGCTACAGCAGGGGTCTGTAAACTTTCCCTTGAAGGATCTGATAGTACATACTGCAGGTTTGGTGAGCCAAGGTTCATAATCGTGAGGATGTTATAGATAGGTTCTTACGTGACTATTATAAATGTGACATTTAAAAATGTGAAAATCATTCTTAGCAGACGGGTTGTAAAAAAAAAAAAAATTATTTATTTCTTTTGAGTGGCTGGCTTGATTAGTCTCCTGGGTGGTCAAGTATGCGAGGTGCCGATCTAGTGACTTAGTCTGTCAGTGTACAAAAAACTTCTAGGTTTTGGGCTTGTAGGTAGCTAGGTCATACCCATTGAGCTAAAAGCTGTCCAAGAGGCTCTGTGTGTCACCAGCTGTCACCTTCATTGTCCCTGTCCCCGCAGTCCACCCTCCTCACCATCATGATCTCAGATACATCTCCATTCGTTCAAAGGCAGCCAAAAATGTATGAGCTACTAGACCACTCTTGTCTGATAAGTCCGGTTTCCTTTCCTGTTAGAATGGCAGGCCACACAGCAATTGGGAAAATAATGGATGTCACTCCTGTGTTCACGGAAAGCCATTTAATATTGACAGAAATAATATTTTTGTTGGATGAACCGGTAACTGCCATCTGGCTAGACTAAATCACATTAAGCTATCACCTGAAGTCCTCCAAAAGTTACACATCGTGACTGTAGGACCCATCGTTTCTGCTTCTAGGTATATGTCCAAGAGAATTGAAAACATGTGTTCACACAAAAACTTGTATACAAATGTCCATAGCATTATTCATAACAACCAAAAAGTGAGAACAACCAAAAAGTCTCTCATCTGATGAAAATAGAAACCAAATGTGGTGTATCTTACAAGGGGTCGTTCAGCCATAAAGAAGGAATGGAATACGGATGCGTGCCACAGCGTGAATGAACCTTGAAAACATGTGGAGTGAAGGAATCCAGACACAAAAGGATTCAGATCACATATAATTCCATTATACGAAATGTCCAGAACAGGCAAATCCATACAGACAGAAAGTAGATTAGTGATTGCTAGGAGTTGAGGAGAGGGGGAGTGATTGTTTATGGATAAGAGTTTCTTTTGGGTTGGTAAGTATTGTGGAATTAGGTAGTCATAGTGGTTGTATGACCTGTGAATATATTTAAAATTTTAAAGTAATGTGTGTGTGTGTGTGTGTGTGTGTGTGTGTGTATAGTTAACAAAACACTTAGCATGAACTCCAGGAATGGAACTCCTTGGGCTCTCTCTAAGTATGGTATGGGCTGAGGGGTCTGCTTTATCCAGTATCTTCCTTGGTGACTTCTAGGAAAAAATTGAGTATATAAACCAAATTCTGTTGTATTTACTTTAGTATTTATAATCCAGAGGAAGAAAAGTTAAAGTGACTTGATAACCATTTGAAAGATCATTTTACAAAAAACAGTCGAGATTATTAGTATAGCATACGTTCAGGGGCAAACCCAAATAATTCGCACAAAAAAGAGATTAGTTTGGCATAACTTGCTAGAAAAAGGCCTCGAAGGTAGTGAGTGTCCATACGACTGTCTGCTATTATAGTAAAAACACCATGGGATGCTTGATGATGCTAAAAGCAGAGATTATTTGTTATAATCTGTGGTGGAAGGACATTTTTATCTTCAGGGTTGTAAGTACTAGACAGCTTCCTAAGAAAGGTGGTAGACTTACTTAAAAAGGAGGTTATTAGGATGAGCAGAAATATTCATGTAACTGAAGTGGTTTGGAGGTTCTGCAAAGAGTTCTAAGAGCTAAAGGACTGGGCAATCCATCTTAAATATACATCCGCTTTGTCTCTTTTTCTATTGCATTTTAGGATTTGGAAATATTTAGAAATTTAAACTTCTCTAAATCAGATTTTCCATTGCCAGTTCAAGTTGTTTTCCTATCAAGGTGGACCTAGCTTTTAAAACAGGTTATGTATATTTCAAGGTTACCTACAATTTTAATTTCATTTCATTTAGATTTTCTTTAATTTCATTTAAATCTTAAATTTAATTTCAAGTTTCATTTAAATTTTAAATTTCAGGAAAGACACATGTCCACTTTCCCATACTACCTTTTTAAAGTTTTAAAAGCAGATACAAGTCAGATTCTTGAAAGAATTGCCAGTTTTTCCCCCAATGTGCTGAAATACGGGGGAGAGATGGATTGCTGGCCTTTCAGACACATGGTCCTGTTAAATCACAGAAGTTCAGACAAGCTCACTATTTTCAGTGGTAAGTGTAGCCTTACTGCTTGACGAAGCAGCCATCGTGGTTCAGGAAGCAGATACGCCGCCCTCGCTGGGCCCCTCTTGACAGAAGAAAATATAATCCTGCCTGCACTGGGACCCCCTTAGCCCTGGATCCTGTGGTGTCTGTTGACTTCTCTCAGGTCCTTGAAACAGATCAGCCAACTCAGCAACCAGCCAGTGACTGATCACAGGCTACCTGAAATTCCTGGCTCCCCCACATGAAGGTGGAGTAGTCACCCGGGTCTCAGGCTGGAGATGGGGAGGCAAAGACGCCATTGTTCTCACAGCAGCAGTGAGGCTAACCCCTGCATCTCAGTTCTGGCATGACTGTAGCCCCCAGTCCCAGACAGTGAAGAGCATGGGCCCTTGGGCACGAGACCTCCGCTTTGTACTTCTAGTGACACTGGTTGAGTGTGCTAGCAGGAGCCCCCAGGCTTTGTTCCACGTGACATCAAGAAGCATAACAAGGTGTGGAAGCATCTCAGGGTTTGCTGGTTAGGTCTCCCCCTCACTCCTGTGTTTGGAGTGAGGAGTGTGTATGGTTGCAGACTGATACAGCAAAGAGATTCCCTGTAAAACCATGCACTTCCTGGTTGTCCTCACTGTGGGAAGGCAATGCTTCTGCAAAGGGTCAGAGCTGACAAGGAGTTTTTTCTTTGGCAAAACAAATCCAAAGGTTACGAAGTCAGCCCTGTTTGGCCAGGACGGTTCTGCTTATCCCAACCACTTCAAGAAGGTAGATAAAAACACTGCTAAAATGCTCTGGTGCCCAGTGCCAGTCTGAGTCCTCACAGGGGGAGAGTCTGTGGTATATCTCAGATAGCCCACCATGGGACAGAAAGAAGGTGATGTGAAGAAGAGACATCAAAGTCATCCTTCACCTGCTGGCCCTTCCCAAAAGAAGAGAGAAACCCTGAACCGACAATTGGGTAAAGACAAATGTAGATGCAATCGGTAGAGTTGAGGAAATGCAAGCCAGATTGTTCTGCATGGGACGGACTGTGATTGGGAGATCTTCAGGGGAGGAGCAGTTTGAAAATGCAGGTCAAGAGGAGTGGTCCCGAGAACCACCCAAGCCTCACTTTAGGATATCAGTGTGAAGAGAGAAAGGAAAGAGTAGAAGGAGATATTGCATGTGCTGGCAACTCCCCATGTCTGCGATGCCCTCACTGACAGTCACTGATTGGTGAGAGCCCCACTGGGACAAAGTTCTGCCCATAGACAGAGTGTGCACTTCGAGGGAAGGAGAATTCCATAGGTGCACGTTCTGCTGCCCTGATAGCCCTCCCTGCATGGAGAACACCTTTGGTGGGTCATGTGCAAATAAATGTCTTGGGGATTGGGTACGAGTGGCAGTGGAAGTGGGAACCAGCCAGGAGCTAGATCTTCCAAGGAGCTGATGAAAATTAACAAACAATTTAGCATTTAAAATACTAGGTGTGAAAAAAGACTGCTTTAAAGAAGGGATTAGGGTAAATCTCCATGCTTTTTGCCTTATGCAGTCAAGTCCTTGATTGGTCTGTTCGGTCACCCACACCACACTTTGTGTGGGAATAAGGAACCTTGAGCCAGTTTCCAGCTGTATGTCAGTGTGGCTGTTAGCACTGTAGATGACTAGAAGGGTATCACCTCTCGTTGGCTTCAATGCCTAGATGCCAAAGCAACAGCATTCCTTGGTACAAACTGATGTCGAGAAAACATTCCAGTGAATACGGGTGAAGGATCAGGGTTTTGCTGAGCTGATGTCCTTAAAAATCTATATTCCACTGAGTCCTTTCCTGCTGTAGGGAAGGATTCATGTGCCGTCTTGCCATGGCCACTGTGCCTCATTTGGGGGTGGTGAGGGCAGGTGGTATGTTTTATCCAGGAGTTTTCTGATCACATCCCAGTCCAGGAAAGTCAGTGAACATTAACGTTCTCTTTGCCTCTTGATTGCTTACACACAGTAGAAGATTGCTGGGCAATGGTCGACATAGACTGATTTGAAACACTTCCAGGAAGCTTATCCAACAATATTAAAACAACAGTGGAGGGAAGCATACAGTGAAGGGTTATGTAATCTAAATTCTCCAATGGGAAGCCTTTCATGCCAGAGAAGGAGGTTTTAATCCCAAGGGTCCAAGATTTCATAATAAATAAACAAAGTAATCCAAGGATATTTCTGGGTATTGGGACCAAGTTCAAGATATTGAGAAATAGATTCTGTATGGTTCCAGAATATTCTGTGATCAAACCATGATAATGGTGGGGGAAAATGCCACGAGTGAATTTACAGGTTGCCTGGAAAGTGCAGAACAGCATTTTGGGAGGAGAAAATCCGTGTTTGAAAAAGAAGAGATGCTTTACTCAGCCTTTGGATTTCTCTGCCAGAGACAGAGGGCTTTACTTTGATTTTAATTCTGAATAAGAAAATAGTTTCTAGGGAATAATCATTGTTAAAGTTGCAGTGATAGTTTTGATTCAACAGAAATGAGACTGTACAAAAATAATGCTAAGGAGATATTCCAAAGGGAATTGAAATAAAATGTGTTTTTACCCAGGTTAGTCCCCTTAAAGAGGGGTCCTCTTAGCATTGAAAATTACTGCCTTGTGGCGAGTCTGTCTTCCCCACTCTGAGGTAAAGCCCTCCCTACCTCCCTTACATTTTATGACCTTTGAGAGTTTGTGTTGTAATTTTCTACAATTTTAGTTCTGCTTTTTTTTTTTTTTTTTTTTTTTGGTATTAGTATTAGCCCCTCATGAAATTGAAATGTGCCTTTACTGAAACCCAGTTGCCCAAGTTGTGTTCCCGTACAGAGGAAGTACAAATTCACACACAGTTGCGATGGGAGGGAAACCTTTCTTCCCTAAGAGGCAATTGCCGTAGGATTGTATTTGAGTACCTCTTCTGACAGGAAAACATTAAACCACGAAATGCGTATGTGTGATGCACGTATATGCATCTATACACATACATGTTCAATCACCGACATAAACATGTGTTATTTCAAGAGTTATTTTTCTGAAGCTGCCTACATTATCCATCTCACCAGGATCTCTTAAAAAAAAAAAAAAATTTTCATGTAGCCCTCACAGCGCTCTCACGTTCGCTCTTCCCAAGGTCCCAGCCTTTTAACTAAATGAAAACTTTAAACTGGCCGTGGTTGCTCTTGTGAAAAACATCACAGTTATTTCAAAACCCCTGTAACCTAGGAACAGACCTAGAAAGCTTCGGGGAAGAACAAGAATCTGGACAGCAGAGGGGAGGGCGGTGGTGTGGCTCCCTCTGGTAGATGGCCCCCCGGGCGGCTTGCGTGGGATCCGGTGCTTGCTGCTAACGATGCCTGGAGCCGCAGCTGTGCTGCTTGTTTGACTGCGGGCCACTGAATGGCTACAGGTGCATCTCCCGATGGCCATTGCCTGCCTCAGATCCGGCCGAAAGCCGAGCTCTTCCGCCCACATGTTCAGTTTCCATGCCCGCAGAGCTCTGCTTCCCTTTAGAGGGGTCCAGAATAACACTCCCCGAGCAAAACCTTTTGATATTTTTTTTCCCCCTTTACTCATCCTTCAGAAATATTATGCCGCCTTTGGTGATACAGTTGGGTAGATGCTATCGGGTCCGAAGGCCTTTTTCTTTGTGTTTGTAACTATAGATACTCAACAAAGACAAAGCCCGATGTTAAGTGGGCTTTGGTTTGTTTTTACAAGGAGAGAGGCACATACATTTTGTTAACATTTTCCTGACCTATTTAGCCTTTATCCACGACAGTTTTTTTTTAGCCCAGAGTAAAGAATAAAAATGTAGATCTTATTTCCATGTAATTCTTTCTTTCCACCTCCTCCTTGCCGAGGTGTCCTTGCAGGGATAGTGGGTTTTCCCGCCCCATTGACTTGGAGCGTGGCTGTGTGACTTGCTCTTACTAAAGGAGCAAGTATGGCAGATCTGAGCTTTAGGTTGTCTGGTTCCCCTCTTCCTTGTACCGCGAAAACCCCATGGATCCAGTCCGCTGGCCGGCCAGTTCCTTTGACTTCTGCTTTTCTTAGATTACCTTAGCAAGGCACAAGATTGACTTTTTAAGACAGTCTGGGCAGTTGTTGATCTCAGAGCAGATGATACTGTTCTAATCAGCTAGGATACATTTAGGTAAAAATGTATGAGGTCTGGGTGACCTCAGCTTCTCGCCACCGTGGAGCAGAAGATGGATAGGCACTTGACCCAAGAAAACCACCCTGAGCTGGCCAGCTGCTCTAAGGTGGCCTGACAGAAGAACGTTCCCTTAGAGGGATGATACTCATGAAGTAAGATTAATCAGAACCTTTCAAGAAATTTGTAAGTTAGGGTTGAACAGTAAGCACTTGGAGCAGAAGTAGAATACCAAGTAGAAGCAGAAACAGCCGGGAGAAGCTTTGTATCATGTCAATGTTGGGTCCAAGAATGAAGTCCAATGGCATTTTCTGAAGGGCATTTTCTGGATATAGGGCAACATATAATGGGTTGCTGAAAGTACTACAGATTTTTTTTTTCCATTTTATTTTGTTTCTTTTCAGTGTTGCAGCATTCATTGTTTATGTACCACACCCCATACGCGCCCTCCATAATACCGATTCTTAATGTCTTCCCAGTTATGGAAGTATATTCTGGTCTCCACAGGGTCTGGCCTGTGTGGCTGGCTATTCTGGGTTGTCTTGAAACCTGCATCTCCCGTTTTGCTATACACAGCTCTACTTTTCAGCCCCATCACTTGCGAGTGTGTGCAGAGCACTCCCCAGGGTGTTGTAGGCAGAGAACTCAGCGAGCACACATTCTGTTTGAACCCTTCCCCTCAACAACTGCATGTCTTCATGACTCAGAGTACCAAAGACTGCCTTTTAGAGAAGGGTAGCCCAGCTGCATTACTCTTCTTCCCTCCTTTAGTCTGGTCTTTATCCTATTACTCCCGAGAAAGCTTGGGGTGTTGGTAGATGCCCTGCCTGGCCTGGGGTTTCATAGGGCCTGCGGTGTTACCTAATTTATATATCAGTACCCATTTGGATTTTTTTTAAAGATTTTATTTATTTATTTGACAGAGAGAGAGGTCACAAGTAGGCAGAGAGGCAGGCAGAGAGAGAGAGGGTGGGGGGAAGCAGGCTCCCTGCTGAGCAGAGAGCCCGTTGTAGGGCTTGATCCCAGGACTCTGAGACCATGACCTGAGCCGAAGGCAGAGGCTTAACCTACTAAGCCACCCAGGTGCCCCACTCTCCCCAATTTGGATTGTTAAAGAAGTGTTTTCAGCTCTCGGATTCTTGCTCACATGGAATGGAGAATGTCCAGCTTCTGTTCATGAGTGAGTACGGACAGGAGTCTTTGTAGTAAGACCCTGAAATCCCATCATGCCTCCTGTGCATCTTTCTCTGGTTTTGGGTTTTCAGGCCACCACAGTGGGCTATGTGTGCAAATACCTGTCAGGGAGACTCTGCCAGGTCTTAACATGGAAATAGAGCAAAATCAGATGCCTCTTTTTTAAAGTTTTAAAAAGACTCTGAGTGGAGAAAGTGATTCATGATGTTTCTTGTCAGAGATCCCAGTTTCCAAACCACACCTTAATATACCTCAAGACCATATAATATGTATTTCTAAAAACCTGCTGAAGGTATTGGAAATTATATTCTTGTCTCTGAATGTCAGGTAATTAGGAAATTTGGACGTAAGCTCATTTGTTCCCACCAATGGCACTATGTAGGTCCCATCTTCCTCTTCCCTCATCTATGGTGTACTCAGTGCACACCAGCCACTGTGCTGAGAGCCTGATACACATTAAGTTAGGGTGTTACATTATAATATTAGTATATTGACTATTTAAAATTTACCCTACCTGCATATTCATGTAAGTTCGTTAGGAATCAAAACTGTTATGAGTTAAGAATTGCCAAAACCTGGGGTGCCTGGGTGGCTCAGTTGGTTAAGCATCTGACTCTTGATTTTAGCTCAGGTCATGATCTCAGGGTCGTGGGATCAAGTCCCGCATCTGATCCCCGTCAAGCGGGGAATCTGCTGGTCACCCTCTCCCTCTGCTCTTCCCCCTGTTCACTCTCTCTCTTTCACTTAAATAAATAAATCTTTAAAAAAAAAATTGCCCAAACCAGTCTTATTCCTTGGGAAGAGAGCTGCTCTGTGTGACCCAGTGCCAGATGGTGGCTGCAGTTGAGTACAGCATTGTGAAAAACTGTGTTGTATACCTGAAGGGAATGTAACATCGTGTTTCAACAATACCTCTGTAATAACGGTGGGGAAAAAAGGGTGCTACTTTAGCTCTTTGCGTATTATTTTTAAGTGAATGCAAAGCCAACTTTGATGACATTTAAAAAAAATCTGTCAGCTTTATTGTTATATGTAAGGCTTTCATGACAGTTTCACTTGAAAATGATCTAAACATAGAGTTTCTGGTAAGAATTGTTGAACTTAATTACTCAAATGGAAAATAAGCCATTCTAATCAATGGGTTTCTATTATTCATTGAAATCCATTTGGATACTTTTCAGACCAAGTCAAGCCATCCGATCTTGTCTGGAAATTAGGAAGGAATCGAAGTCCACAGTGGAACTTTCCTTTGTTCTAGAGTCTTAAATAATAATTAGGACTGTAAAACAAACATCTTGAGAATAAATTTTCCATATTTAGAAGCGCATGTGGGTTTTGCTATGTAATATATCATGGGGTAAATGTCACCGCTAGGTTGAGCTTTCCCCCACAGTTGCTCCACTAAGAGCTGGCTGCATGCAACGATATCCTCTTGGTTTTGCCCAGTGTTTAACAGTTCATGAATTATACCCATACAGATTATTTCATATGACCCCTGCCATGGCCTTGTGTGGCGGATAGGTCAGATAGCATTATTCTGTGTGTCTTTTTTTCTTACTCTAGTTTGCAAGATCTTGGAGGTTGGAGCCTGTGACTTGTTTCACTGTATTCTATTCCATCAAACCTCGGAATCTTCGTTTCTCTGTCAAAGAAAAATCTTAGCACTAATTTCACTGGTCTGTTGTAAGAATGAAATGAGGTAAGGGATATGAAACCCAGTGTACTGCCAAGCACATAGTATATGCTCAGTCTGTTTGTTTCCCTCCCTTGCTACAACCTTCCCAGGTGCTTGGTATCCTGAAGTTTTCAGAGTGTGCGCTCATTGAAAGTGTAGGAGAGGCACTGGGTAGTGAGGAGAGAGTGAAGGCTTGTGCTGAAATGCCAGCTCTACCATTTCCTAATAAAATGACCTTGGTCAGGTTTCTTTTTTTTCTTTTTTTTTTTTTAGATTTATTTTTTTTATTTATTTGACAGATCACAAGTAGGCAGAGAGGCAGGCAGAGAGAGAGAGAGAAAGAGAGAGAGAGGAGGAGGAAGCAGGCTCCCTGCTGAGCAGCGAGCCCGATATGGGGCTTGATCCCAGGACTCTGGGATCATGACCTGAGCTGAAGGCAGAGGCTTTAACGCCCTGAGCCACCCAGGTGCCCCCTTGGTCAGGTTTCTGATGAACATCTCTGTAGTTTCCTAGTCTGGGAAGGGATGAGTATCATTTAAATGATTGTGGTGTTCATGTGAGCTCCGTCATTCAGTTAGGGAATTGGTACAGGCTTCATGAGTCCGTCCATCATGCAGACCGTGCCCTGTACTTGTAGAAAGGTCCATACATTCAGCTTCTTTCTTTTCAGAATCTAGGGAAAAAGAAAAACAGCGAAGTGTGTTTATGTGTTTATACTTTTAATGAGTGACAAATTAACCCAAACCTTAGTGGTTTAAAGTAACAAACATTATCTTACACGTCCTATGCCTCAGAAATTCAGAAATACCTTAGCTGATTGGTTTTGGCTCAGATTCTGTCATGAAACTGTGATCAGGGTATCAGTAGGGGCGCCATCATCTGAAAGATTCGCTTGCGGGGTGGCTCAGTCAGATGGCATCTGGCAGGAGGCTTTGGTTCTCTGCCATGTGAGCCTCTCTGTGGGCCCCTTAAGTATTCCCATGGCATGGGAGCTGGCTTCCCCCCAGAGAGAGTGATTGGAGAGAAAGAGCCCAAGACAGAAGCTGCAGTGCTTTCTGTGACGGAACCTCAGAAGTTGAAACCATCGCTTCTCTTTTATTCTGTTCTTTAGACATGAGTTGCTAAGACCAGCTCATGCTCAAGGGGAGCGGAATTAGATTTCAGAAGAATTTGTGGAGAGTGGAGAGATTTGAAAACCATCACAGTGTTCAACAGGAGAGGCACTATCTTGATGGGAGAGGAAGTTGAGAATGAGTAACCTAAAAAGAATTAACTAAAAGCTGGAAAATTTACAGTGTGTGATGACACATCAGTAATTCATTTTTTATTGGCAGCCAATCATTTTTCAATTTTATGTATCACAGGATAAATAAAAGCTAGATAGAATATATCTTTGAGAGAAGGGATATTTAGGCTGAAATCTTTTCTAATGATGAGTTCTATTGAATTTGGCAGTAATCCCTTGGAGAGAATATTTGGGGCCATTTGATGGATTCATTTAAAAACTGAGCCAGAGAGAAGTTTGTGCTGTAGGGAAGAAAACAAAAAGTGAATGACAGAATCCGTATTCTACAAGCTTGGTTATCTCTGATACTAGAATGCTAAATTCAGAGATTCAAAGATGTTATTTTTCTTCTATATAACGAACCAATTGCCTGACAGATTTTTTTCTTTCAACCGAATGCATCATACCTAGAAGTTGTTTGGGTAGTTACAAAAGTGTTCATATCTTCACCTTCCTTGGGGCTTCTTAAAATAAAATGCATTCACATTATAGTATCTCTTTGCTCTGGACTTTTATTGACTCTGTGGCCAGATTGGAATTCCTGAGAGGCACAGCAAGGTATCTGCTTCTGGCCAGGCCAGCTCGTTCTCAACAGGACACAGGAAGTTTTGGTCTCCAGACTCTCTGCCCTATCTTTTGAGTTGTTTCTTTCTTTAGGTAGAATTTAAATTTTGTAAAGTATGATAGTTCATTTTCTTCTTTGTGTCTGCCTGTAGCGAAGGAGGAAAGTTTCCATGCCCCCTTACAAAGGCCATGGCGCCCTGATTGCTTTCAGCTCCTTTCAAGTTTTGTGACTTCCAGTTACTAGTTAGAGTAAAAGTTGCTTCTTTGCCCTTGCAGGAGACAGTTGAATGCCTGTGCATTCCTCTCCTGGGCTCATAATACCTTCGATTCACTTCTTCTCATTTCCTACCCCTGCATTCTTTCCTATGGCACTCCCCTCCGACCGCATAATTTTCTGTTCTTCCCAAAGAAGGAAAACCACCAGGTGGGTTATTTGTTACAAATAGAGGAGGATAAGAATACAAACTGCTTTCTTGGGCTTGACTGAGGCCAAAGGAAGATTGATAAAGTAGGAAAATCGACATCAATAGACTTATGTGCTAAAAGCCAGGGGAAAATGAGAGCTGCATTGTCCAAAGTGGCATGCCTAGGTTGCTGAACATTGTATAGGGAGGGGGTAAGTGGGTTGGTTCCAGAGGACGAAAGGTGGTTTTCTAGGGGGAGAAAAGTGCACGTGAAGGAAGTAGGCCTATTAGCGAGGACCGTGGGGCAGTTGGGTTCAGCTAATGCCCAGACTCTGTGTGGAATGCTTCAGGATGTGAGGCCAGATTCTGTCCGATGGGAAAGGATCTCAACTTTCTTTTAAGGAGTCTGATGTTGTCAGAAGTATTTGTCAAAGATATTTCTCATAACCAGTCTGTAAATTCTATGGAATCCTAATTCTCAAAGCATATGGTAGATATAATCTGGGACCCTCAGGAAAAGTGGCCCCCACTTAATCAAGCCTGTGATAAGTCATGAAATTTGTTCCTTGGTAAACAAATAGCCCAATAGATTTTCTGCCTTTGAGTCAGACTCGCTTCTCCACATGCAAACAAACAGATGTTATTTATGGAAATGATGAGTGATAGACTGATAACAAATGCCTCCATTTACTTATCTTTGGAAAAACAACAAATGTGAGGATAAATAAAACCAAATTCTGTTCCAAAATTAAGGCACAGAAAATTCAAATCATGTGAAGCATATCTAACCCATGCTTTCTGTAAGGAGACTGTGCAAACTAGCCAGAATTGTGTGAGGACTAGAACTAGAAGACACCTAAGTATTCATTGCTCTGCACCTTGTTCTCTAGGTTCAGGGACAGCCACGAAGTCCTCTCTTATCCGGTTGTAGGAAGCCTGGCCTCCCAGGGCTGTTTGTGAGATCTCTAGGTGTGTTGCTGCGAAGACCAGTGTGGGCTTTTTAAGGGAGGTAGAAATTTTCACATGAAAAATGCATCTTTTATTTATTTTTTTAAGATTTTATTTATTTATTTGACAGACAGAGATCACAAATAGGCAAAGTGGCAGGCAGAGAGAGAGGGGGAAGCAGGCTCCCTGCTGAGCAGAGAGCCCAAAGCGGAGCTCTATCCCAGGGCCCTGGGATCATGACCTGAGCCGAAGGCAGAGACTTTAACCCACTGAGCCACCCAGGTACCACGAAAAATGCATCTTTTAAATGGTATTTCTCCCTTGGGAGACTCTCAGAGGGAGTAGCATCTTGAATGTTGATGCCAAGAAAGAAAACAAACAAACAATCCCCCCCCCCCCCCAAAAAAAAAAAACCTAGCTCCCTGGACGAACTCATTCAACCTTCCCCAAGTATGTTTCCCATAATTGTCAGGATTCTAAGTCCAGATAGTGGATTGCATTCTCACTTCAGAATTGAGAACATGGGTGCAGTGAGTCCCTCCTGTCCCTCTTTGTTCTTTGCTCTGTTTTCTATTATCTACTGAGTTAAGTCCTGTCACCGTGGGGGTGTTTCCTCTCTCCCTCTCTCTCTCTCTCTCTTTTTTTTTTTTTGAAGATTTACTTATTTGAGAGAGAGAGTGTAAGAGCATGAGTGGGGAGAGGGGCAGAGGGAGATAATCTACAATCTCCCTGCTGAGTGGGGAGCCCCTACGTGGGGCTTGGTCTCACGACTCATGAGATCATGACCTTAGTTGAAACCAAGAGTTGGATGCTGACCTGAGGGGATATATCACAGCATTTCAAATGCCACCACTGCTTCTGGACAGATTGGGAACAGTAGGTTCTCTGGTATTCAAGATTAGGAGCAGAGATTTCCAGATATGTTCTAGACAGGGGAGTTTTAAAAATTACATCCAAGGAACCCCTGTGAAACAGCCTGGTGCAGTTACAGGATGCCAGGGCTGAAGTGCCTTAGAGTGTTCTAGAGCCTGTCCTGAACTTTCCAGGGTGTTCTTGTCTGTCAGCTGAGATATGCCTGGACAGTTGAATCCCTTCAGGAGATGTTAAAGAAAGTATTTTACAAAAAGTCAGAATATGAAAATGCCAAAAAGCCATCGGTTTGTTTTGCTAGTTTTCCACTTTTTGTACTGACTATATTTCTTTCTGCAAACACTGGACCAGATCCTGCTAGGTGAGCAACTTGTTGGGGAAAAGTTAAGTTTTCTGATTGTAAAATCTATTACACCTTCAAACATACTTGATTTTGTTTAAAATCTATGGTCTCAAGGTGTGTGGCTTAGACTCCTCCTGGGGCGGTAGGGTCTGGTTGGCAGGGCAAGATTAAAGGCTGAGAAAATGTGACAGGTAATAGGTGACAATCCAAGATTTTATGCCTTGAGTCAAGGTAAAACAGAGACTGAGTGAATAGGAAATTATACCTGACTCCTGAAATATGTGGAAATTTGGGATGAAATCTACCGTCTTCGTTGGTGAATCTCTGGCTAATCTCTTGACCAGTCTCCCTGTGCTGGGAACCAACATGTATTTTATAAGATTTTATTTATTTGTTTATTTTTAAGAGAGAGTGTACGCACAGGTGCATGAGCAGGGGGAGGGACAGATGGGGAAGGAGAGGAAGAGCATCTCACGCAGACTTGGTGCTGAGCCCTGACATGCGACTTGATCTCATGACCCTGAGATCATGACCTGAGCAAAACCAAGAGTCTGATGTTTAACTGACTGAGCCCCCAGCTACCTCCCAACATGGGTAGGTTATGGGTGGGTTTTATTGTCCAGTGGCAATTCATAATAGGCTCACGGAATCTCAGTAGAGATGTTTTCAATTTCCTAGTTCTTTGACAAAGGGGATGGATACTTAGTAAATAAAAAATAGGTTTTAAAACTCCTTACACATCATCATAACTCTTACTGACAGAATTAAAGGAGGTTTCTATCATGTGTCAGTTTGATTTCTGCATAATATGTTGTGAAACTTTGGGAGCAAATCATTGTTTTTCTTTTGAAAAAGTGAGAAATTTCTGTTTCCTGTTTATTCAGCTATTCTCTCATTGGCATGTTTAAATGAAAATTTTCACTTTTTGATGTCATTGGCCATTTTTGGGTAATGTTTTAATGATTTTTGGGAAAACTGTGTTTTGTAATGACTGCAGGGTTTCCTGAATAACAACTGTGTTTTCGCTTGATTTGAAACTTTTATGGCTAAAACATTTCTCTTTGACAAATACGGCATACAGCAAGTATGTTTTAGGGCTAAAGGCTTAATAGGAGTATTCTTTACTATTTTAACACTACTGACACTTAACCCATAGATAAATACTATTTATTTAATTTCTTTTAGTGAAGTTTGTTCATTCACTTATTGTTCTTGAGCACTTACTATGAGAAAACATGTTGGGCATATAATAGTGACCAGATGTATTCCTGCTATCATGGAGTTTGCCTTCTCAGGATGATAATCAATGACATATATAAAGTATGTTTATAGTAAATAGGAAATGTAGGGCAAGGTATGGTGGATAGGTGATGTGTGGGGCTGTTGCAGTTTTATGAAGGTCGTTAGGAAAGGCCTCTTGATGAATTGACATTCTGGAGAAGTCTTGAAGGAAGTGAGGGAGGAAGCCATGTATGGCAGAGAGAGAACATTCTAGGTGGAGGGAGTGGCAGGTGCAAGGGCCTGGGACGGAAGCACACCCATCCTAACAAGGGAGCCAAAGTCAATGGGTTGAGGAAGGCTGTGAGAAATGAGGTCTGATGTTGCCGCTATGGACGCCCCTGTTGGCCATTGTGAGATCTTTGGCTTGTGATCTGATAGAGAAGGGAAGTCCCGGAAAAGAGGAGCCCTACGATGTCACAGACAGATTAGAAAAGATAGCCTGAGTGCTGCGAGGAGGGTAAATTGGACGAGGGCAAAGGTAAAAGCAGGGAGTCTGGTTTAGGAGACTGTTGACATAATCCAGACCAAAGATGACGATGGATTGCACCAAAGTGTTCGTCATGGAAGTAGTAAGAAGGTGTTACCTTCTAGAAAGACAGTTAACAGGATTTGCTATTGTTTTGAGTCTCAGATGGACACCAATCAAGAAGTTGCCATTTTCTGAGATGGGGGAAGACTTGAAGAGGAGCAAATTTGCGTGTGGGTACAGGAAGGAATCAAAGCTTAATTCTGAATACATGTTGTTTGGGGTGTCTGTTAGGTGTTAGATATTTACTTAGGAAAGACCCATCAATGGTTGGACCATTGGTTGCTTGGTTGTACACACATATAAGGTAGAGATGGTCCAGGCTAGAGTTTTACATTTTCTATATATAAATTCATAGATACTATTTAAATCCATGAGCTAGAACAGGATGATCTCATCTAGGAAGTCTTTTTAGAAAAGAGAAGGCCACAGAGACTGAGCTCTGGAGCTGTCGCCCAGGAGGGTCATGAGGAGCACTGGCCAGCAGGGTAGGAGAGAACCATGAAAGAGTAGAGTGACTTAGGAGACTGGCAGAGAAAGTGTATTGTGAAGCTGTGTCCTTGTGTATCAGAGAGGCTGAAAGTTGGAGAAAGAAGGACTCAGAGAATTTGCCATTGAATTTGGCAATGTGGAGACCCTGGTGACCTTCACAAGGGCAGTTCTGGCAGTCAATAGAGCAGTCTTTTGAAGAGCTCTGCTGTAAGGAGAGCAGAGAAAACGAGCATCACTTGCACTAGAGAGGAATGGAGACAATAGAAGTGCTATTCTTGATATTTGGGCAAGAGTGTATCGTGTTTGCATGCGAACACAGATGAGAAGAGAGTCTGTAAGAGAGGGAGGGATCCATTACTTTAGCTGGGGAGGGGACAATAGGGAGAAGCTGGCTTTAGCTAGAACCCCACCCTTCATCAGGTGGAAGGCAGGACAGGTACAGATCCAGGTAAGTTGGTAGGCCTGGGTCATTAGAGCTTTTATTTTCTTAGTGAATCAGGGAGTGAGTTCATACAAGACAGTGTGTGACTAGGTCGCTGCTGCATTTCTGCCCAAGTAGCTATTTTGAGGACTGTATTTACGTTTTCAAACATGGTGTACTGTTGATGCTTGTTTTCTTGATGCGTGGTAGTCAATTCTATAAGGAACTCAGAATATATCCAGAAACTTATTCTTACATTAAATGATTTAATGGATCCACAGAACGGTGAAGATGAAGAGTTCATCTCCTTAAAAGTATAAAAGGGAAAGGAAATCTTGTATGGAGATGTGAGAGAGATAAGTAATTGACCTAGTTGCCTTGAGTGGATATTAATGGAGAATTGAGGGGGCAGAGGAAACTCACATGGTCTTTCTTTTAAAGTGTATCATATCAACTGGGTAGCATGTAGTTCTTCCTCTACTTCTTCATTTAGTCACATCTACCCGAAAAAACCTAAAGAGATGGTCCTGGAATATAAGTCCTAGAGTCTCATCTGAGGAGGTGCTCCTGTGACAACTAGAAATCTGTTCCAGGACTACAGCCACCCGATGAAGTAATAGATCGGATGTTAGTTTGTTTGCATAGCACCTTTCTCGAGGAACACAGTATTCTGTGGCAATTATTTTAATAGTCCATGAGGAGCTAAGCAAGCCTGGAGAGCAGAACAATGAACTCCTGTTATTCTAAGCATTATTTAATACTTTGATGATTTGTCCTTCAAAAAATTCTTGGCCTTCGGGCAAGCAATGGACTGCAG
Source organism: Mustela nigripes (assembly GCF_022355385.1). Lineage (NCBI taxonomy): Eukaryota > Metazoa > Chordata > Mammalia > Carnivora > Mustelidae > Mustela > Mustela nigripes. The sequence continues at coordinate 29,736,703 of NC_081563.1, read as the reverse complement.
CAGAAGAGTGAGCTCTTAGCTCCTTTTCTCACATGGGACCTGTGTATTGATTGTGCTCCGAAGTCTCTTTAAGCAGCCTCCGTTAATGGGCAGGTTGATGGCTTTTAACCACAGAGGGGGTGCTTCTCCTTTGCCGAGGACACTTCCTGTGCGCCTTGGTCCCTGTCATTCCAGTTGGATGAAGGCTGATGGGCTGTCACAGCCTTCTGTGTGGATATGGAGGAGACTGTGTGCATGAAATCTGATGTGAGTCTTGAACTTGCTCTGTTTATTTTTTTGGCTGCCTTTGCTTTGGGTCCCATCCTAGGCCAATGATGGAAAGATGGCAGCTGGGCACTTTTCTAGACTGAAGTCTGTGTGTCAAGAACAATTTTCACATTTTTGAGTTTTTCTCCATCATTAGTGATCGGGAAGCAGAAGTGAAAGCTTTTCCTGTTGGGAGGATATCGGCTTCACTTCCATCCCGTTCACCATATGCTCTGAATGTCTGTGGTTTGTTTTAAACCATGTGCCAATGCCTCTTCTTGGAGGTTTAACTTTGTGCAGGGTCTGGCAGGACCTGCAGACAGGATGTTAACTCCTGAGTATCTTGACTGACTGACTGACTAGGAGGCCCGATGGAGGTGCTACATGGCTCCAGGCATTCTATGTTTCTAGCCAAGGCCTCTAAAATGCCAGGTTTGAAAGCACTTGCTTAAGATTTCTGGGGCTTATTTACCTGTGGGGATCTAAAAATTACATTTTTTTCATCAGAGGGACCAAGCATGCAGGCTCTGGCAAAAGTTTTCCCTGTTAAGTCCTGACTGGCCTGACTTTTGCTTTCCAGATTTGTAATGCTTTTCTTTTTTCTTTTTTTTAAGATTTTATTTATTTACTTGACAGAAAGCGATCACAAGTAGGCAGAGAGGCAGGCAGAGAGAGAGAGAGAAGGAAGCAGGTTCCCTGCCGAGCAGAGAGCCCGATGCGGGACTGGATCCCAGGACCCTGAGATCATGACCCGAGCCGAAGGCAGCGGCTTAACCCACTGAGCCACCCAGGCGCCCCGTGTAATGCTTTTCTTTTTTAAGATTTTATTTATTTATTTGAGAGAGAGGAAGAGTGAGTGAGAGAGAGAGCACAAGCCAGGACGGGAGTGAGGGGCGCTGGGGGAGAGGCAGAGGGAGAAGCAGGCTTTCTGCTGAGCAGAGAGCCCAACCTGGGACTTGATCCTAGAACCCTGGGATCATGATCTGAGCCGAAGGCAGATGCTTAACTGACCAAGCCACCCAGGCGCTCCCCCTGTTTTGTAATTCTTAATCAGCTGTTAGCGCTCTAGGGATGGTCTTTGACCACTGATTTCACCATAGACTTCATTCTCCTCTCCGGTGAAACAAGGCCTTAGACCAGAATGGCTGCCAGCATCCGGCGAATCCATGGTCTTCATGGGGTTCGACAGTCTTCTTGGGGTCACTTCATGTATTCTACACTTGATGCATACATGTATATAGGCATGTGGAATTCTTGAGTTTAGTTTACTCCAAGCATTTGAGGAAGATTACAGACCAAGGAGTCTCTAGAGGAAACTTCACTGCCACTGTTGGTGAATTCCATGTAAACTCTTAACAGACGAGCAGTATTGTCTTGAGCTTGTCACGTGTGAGGAATTTGAAACTCAGAGCAGTTTACCTTACTCTTGGGTACTTTGAAAATCAAACTCTACATGATACCCTAGTAGAAACATAGAAATGATTTTACATGGGGATAGGAGAGTGTATTTTCTAACTCATTTAATATTTTTGGAGATCCTGTGAGAACTACAAATGGCCATCTAATGTCAAAAGAAGTTGCGAGATTTTCAATACTGATTGTGAGATTGATGTGGAAAACGAAAGCTAATTATAATGAAGAAATCAGTGCTTTGTGAAGACAAGAGGACCCGCTGAGATTACGTGTCCGCTTTAGAAGGAGACTACTTTATAGCAGAAAGTTAGTAAAACACAAAGGGAAAATATGAAATGAAATGTGTCTTCTTCCAAGACGATGTGAACATTGTAAAAATCAGAATTAAGTCATATGAAACTGTCTCCGCCATTTGAAAATCCAAATGATTCCAGGCCAAAAAATATTTTTTTGGCAATGAAATAGAACAAGTTTTTTAAATACAATAGGCCCGGAGAATCTCAAGTGTCTATAAAGTGACTACTGTAGCCGAGAGGTGAGACAGGAATAATGATTAAGTGCTTGCTTTCTTTGGATGTCTCTCTTCGCCTAAGTGAGCATAATTTAGGTGACGGTCTGAGCATCTGCATGGCAGCTGCTGGTGCCACGAGTTAATGCCAGAGAAGACAGAATAGTTGGCACACCATTTCTAATTTCATTATTGTACCAAGAGCCAGAAAAAATAGAAGTTTATATTCTTTTGAAGTGGGACGATATTGTCTCTCTCTCTCTTTTTTTTTAAATGGGCTCCACACACTTAGATACACAAAGTTTTCTCAAGATATTTGTAAGCATGGTCTGGCAGTTTTGAGCATGTACTGGGCTGTGTGTGCGTGTGTGTGAGTGTGTGTGCTACTGTAAAAAAAAAAAAAATATGTTGAGCTGCATGAATTTTTTCCTGATTGTGGAATTAACTTTCTGTTGTAGTTTTTTAAAGTTCTGGGTACACTCAAAAATTTTAAATACTATATAAGCATTCAAAACAGTGGTTCACAAATTGTTTCTTTAAATAAAGTTTTATTGGAACACAGCCACCACCATGCATTTACATAATGTTTTTGACAGTTGGCTTTCCTGCTGCCACAACAGAGTTAAATAGTTGCCAACAGAGTCCATCAGGCCTACAACCTTGAAATATTTACTGTTTGGTTCATTATAGGAAAAAAAGGTTTCCAGATGCCATTTTGTAAGGTGCTGGAAGATCTGGTCAGGCCCCTAGACTATCTCCCCACTTCACACTAGGTGTCCTGATCTCTTGTGTTAGAACCACTGAATGGGAATGGGAAATCATCTTGGAAAAACATTTGAAAAGAACTGAGGCTCTTTTTCTTTTGGAAGAATCGTTTTCTTGTGTTAAGTGAGTGGGCCAACCCAAGCTGATCTGTTCAAGATCCTGCTAACTTGAGCTTTCTTTGCTTACTTGGTAGTTCTCTTTGAGTAGTTGGAGGGCGCTCATGTGGAGCATGAGCTTCAATTGTTTGATTGGGAGGCCATGGGGAGTGAGGTCAGGATGAATGGACGCAACTGCCATGCTTGAGCTCCAGAAGGAAGAGTACTTGGTGGGAACAGCTTAGAACTAGAACGTGCTGTCTTAGTGGGTAATGAGCTCCCTGTCACCAGAGATGTTTAAATAAAGGTTGTGTCATACAAACTTTGAGCCCCAGTTCCAGCTTTGAAATTCTAATTTTTGTTGTTGTTGTTGATAAGGTTTTTTGTTTTCAAGCTCAGATCTGACCATAGTTTATTTTGTTGAGGGCTTATAGAGGCTTCTTAGATGACTTCCTGAAAATATAACCTTGGTCAGACCAAAGGAGTATATACAGAGGCAGAATTGCTTCTGGTAGGCAGAGGGTGTTCGCAAAAAGGCTGACCCAGAGCTAGTCTCCCCTTTGGCCACTAAAGTAACACAGTGACAGTAGGATAGGCACTACTTCCGACCACCCTTAGTCTCACAGATGAATCATCTGTCTCCAGCTTCTGCTACCATCTTCGCTTTCTGCCTTAGGCACCTGGAAAGAGGAAGGACCTGGATGGGGTCACATCACAGCTGTAGAAGTCAGACTAGAGTTTCTTACTGCACTTTGCCATGGAGCCTAGATTGGGACTTGGCCATGAATGGCAGTTCTGGGTGAGCTCATACATTCTCTGTGCATCTCTGCTATGGCCGCACGAAAGCAGCCATAGAGAACATGTAAAGGAGGAATGTGGCTGTGTTCTAATAAAACTTTATTTATAAATGCAGGCAGTGGGCCAGATTAGATCCCAGGGCCACAGTTGATAGAGACGTTGAAAGTTAGAACTAGCTAGAAAATATCAGCTGTGATTCTTTGACGTTTTATAGAAGTGGTGAAATGACATGTCCAAAGTCACACCACGGCTGCGCCAAAATTATGAGCCAGAGTCTGACTTTGAGATCAGTGCCCGTTTCGTGACACTCTGCTGCCTCTGCTGTGCAGTCAGGTTACAGCATTTGGTTTTGAGGAGAGGGCCACGAGACAGCAGGAAATACCTGCCTGAGGTGGACTGTCTGCCGGATGGTCCTTGAGCAGAGGCAGCCCTTGGGCCTCGTGACCTGCGCCTCCCTTTCCCTTAGGGGGACCCGGTTTACAGTACAACAAAATACAGGTTGCATAAATTAAGATGGAGAAATAATGCCCCAGAGTTGTGAAAAAGAAATGGGCTCCCACAGCTGCCTCACAGGATTTGATCACTTCAGCTGAGAGTGCCAGGAGATTTGAGACAGATGTTTTCAGACATGCCGCATGCCTAAAACATTTCCAGGGGTCGGGCTGCAAATAGTGACTTAAGAAGTGGAGAAACAGGGAAAGTATGCAAGCTGAGGACACAAGAGTTTATTCACCGTGAGGTACACGGCCAACCTCTTTGCATTACATGTGCCTGTCAGGGTTGGCTCTTTCATGTCGTGCCCTCCGTGTTGCTCTTTGTCTGCTCGTGAATAAAGTGCAGCATTGTGGTTAGTAATCCCACTCCAGTGACTCGACTTCAAATGTGGTTTTGGAGTGCATCCCAGAGTTCTGTTTGCTAAGCTTCCTACTCCTGTTTCAGAGACACCACTGGATACAGAGCAGCGCGCACTAAAGGCTTCCCTCTTTCCTTAAACCTGTCGGGTTGTGGGCTCTCCGGTTCCCCCTCTCCTCTCTTTTTCTCCCCCCCCCTTTTTTTTAAACCTTCCAAGGCACGTTCATGGATACTAAGCTGATGTGTTTGTTGTTCTTTTTTTCCCTGCCTTCGCTCCTAGTGAGTAACCACACTGGCCGCATCAAGGTGGTCTTTACTCCGAGCATCTGTAAAGTGACCTGCACCAAGGGCAGCTGTCAGAACAGCTGTGAGAAGGGGAACACCACCACTCTCATTAGTGAGAATGGTCACGCTGCCGACACCCTGACGGCCACGAACTTCCGAGTGGGTGAGTTCCTCCACGGTCCCTGACTGTCCTTACTCAGGAGAGGTTTATGAGATCGAAGCCTTTAGACAGCCCCCTCCGCTCCCACGGCTCTCTGCTCGAATGGGTTTCTGTCTGGGAGTCCGAATGTGCTTCTTGCGTGAGCTCTTGTAAATGACTTTTGGAATAATTTGTAACCTGCTTTTTGGCTTCTGAGAGCAGTGGCAGCTAGCACGTTGCCCCTTCTTGCCTAGCCCTTATGCAGCCCGCGGTGATGGGAGGTAGTAACAGGACAGAAGGGGGTCAGTTTTAGATGAAGACCCTCGCACACGACTTGCCCCGATCGGCTTCAGATTTTTATCTGCTCGGTCATAAGGAGAGTTTGCATCAGATCTGACTCATGTTACAAGATGTGGATAGTGATGATGGAGTTGAAGTTTTTACTGGATGAAGAGTCATGTTCTAAAAAAAATTGTCGAAAACTGTATTCGAGTTGTAGGAAGGAGTACGGACTTGCGTCTTGCGCTGCGTTGCTGCTCTGTATCCGAGGGCTGAATTATAAATTGATATATGACAGGGATTCAGGGAAAAATGCAAGTGGCTTACTATCAGCACTCAGGACCTTTGAATCTCTCATAACTAATTTAAATATGAACTGTGGAGGTTACTAAAAAGAAAGATTTTTACTTTAAGAATTTTTGTGTTGTTTTTACTTCTTCGTCAAGAGAGAGAGCACTGAGGTCCACTGAGTGCTGTCACACTGCCATGTTGTCACACAATACGGTATTTTTGTCACGGAAAAATGTCTTTTATTATTTTTTTGACCAATTATGGTTTGCCATGTGTACTCAAATAATCACAGACACCCACATTACATTATGAGCTACTCACAAGAATAACCCAAATGTCAGACAGATAATAACACTGGCTAGATCTGGTCTTTTTATGGAATATTGCTGTTTAGTCTTGAGTGTGTGTGTCTGGGGGGTGGCCAGGAGAGAGGATGTCTCTTTCAAACTGATGATCATCAAGACAAAATACAAGGGCACAGCCTGAAGTCCTTATTAGCTCTTTGATTATTCTCCTGCTTTATTGTGACTCCTACTCCTTCGGAAGTCAAAGCAGTATTCGAGATAGTCTGTACTTAGAAAAAACATGTGCCCATAGATACTATTTAAAAGGGTATTGTGAATTTCCTGGCTACGATAGGGGTGTTTGGGCATATTTGAAAAAGAATGTGGCTGGTAGGTGCCAAGTGGTACATTACACTTCTCAGGGCAGAGCGCCGAGTCTCATGGGAAGCGTGTTGAACCGCGGATCGGGAATCTAGACTCTGGTCTCGGTCCTGCCACTAACGACCTAATCCACAGGGTGTGACACTTACTGTTTCTGGACCTCGGTTTCGTCTCATCCATAAAACAAACGGCTTTCATTTAGGGACCTCTGAAATTCAGTCTGTCTTTAAAATCTTAGGACTTTTTATGAGTTACAAGTAATATTATTTTCTGGAGGGCTGTAGACAATGAGGGGAAGAGAAAAAGCAGTTCCCAGGAGGTTGTTACGGGCTTAATGACTTCTTCCCACTTTTACTTTTCTTGATTGCCTTCCTTGCTCTCATGGGTTCCCCAGCTCCCTCAACGGTGTCGGCTCTCCCTCCTCCTCCTTCTTGCATTTTCCATAAATCTTTACAGTAGGAATGACAAAGTAATCGGATGGGTGGTAATTTTTTGGCTTACAGTGTATTCATTCTGAAACTAAATATTTGCAGGCTTTTGAGAAACAGAGGAAGTCTACTTGTTAAAACATGCCGCACACTTTCCTGTCTGGCATTTAAGTAGATGTTTAAGAACAGGAGAACAGGATACACGTAGCCTGGTCACCATATGAAATGGAGCAAACTTATTGACACACACAAAAATCTCAAAACCAGAACTCAACTTCTGCCACAAAACGATTGGCAGAGTAGTTTAAAAGAGAGAGACCGAGAGGGCTCGGGAATAAAGTTTCACGTTGGTAACCCTGGGAAATACTTCATGTATGTCCTCAGTGATTTTCCTCTTCTCTTTATTTAGATGCAAATGTTAGATTATTTGAGGGAGAAGCTGTACATTTCTTTTAATTAAAGAAATTTGATTCTGTAGAACTTACAGATGATGACTCTTCAGAGATACAGAAAATTTTAGAAATTCATTTTTTAGACCTGTATCTTTATGGACTTAGCTGGTGTAATATAGCTGGATTACTTAGAGAAAAAGTGACTTTCTAACTTCCTGGTTTTTTTTCTCTTTTTGTATTTGCTTACAATACATTGCATCTTTTGACAAATAGGATATGTATATGGAAAATAGAACAGCTTGGGGACGATTAAAAATTCATCATCACTTGCTAGCTACTCTCTTTGGCCTCTGGTATATAAGATGTGGGGGGATGACAGACTTCTTCTGTAAAGGGCCAGATAGTAAATACTTGAGACTTTGCAGTACAAACTGCACAGCGTGCATTTCCTCAGCTCTGCGTTAGCCTTGCAAGCAGCCATATATACAAGCCTGGACGTGGCCCTGTACCAAACCCTTGGTGGGCCGGGTTTGACCTGAGTGGCGTGGTTTGCTGACCCCTACTCCAAGGAGTCAACATAATACTGGGAAAACCCGTGGACTGGTTTAAAACGTGGACTTCAGAGTCAAGGCATCTTCACTAAATAATTCATTTGGATAATCAGAACACAGAAATAATTTTGAACATTTCCATGGCGGTTTATAGGTTTATTTGTTTGTTTTTTGAAGGAAGTGGGGACACATAATAGTAACATTTTTTTGATAAGGTAACTTGGGTGGTATAAGTGAGCTTGACTTAGTTACACAGCAAGTCTGCTACCTAGGACCAGAACTTAGATCCCCTTAGGTCATCTGTTTACTTAATTTCCTGGGGTCAGACCACAACGTGTAGGAGGGACACAGGTGAAGGACCTCATGGGGCTGGTTTTGTGGGAAGGATGGGTGGTCTGAGAGAGAACAGAGACCAGAAGCCCTGGGTTGCTGTCTTGACTTCATCATGGCCATTGGGCATATTCGGGCCTTAGATCCTCCTGGGCTCTGGTCATTGATCACAGAGAACTGGTAATAATGGGTATACAGAGGGTGATTCTGCAGCAGACACAGGGGTGATATTCATTTCTTCCTTTTTTTTTTTTTTTTTGGTTGGTGCTTCTTCTGTAGTAGGTGTTCTGGTCTATGATGATGATGAGTCTGGGCTGTTTAGATATATGAGAGGCAGATGTATTTTTCATGACTATTAAGCACAGAGTCTCTGTTTTTGAATATTCAGTTGGGAAAAAAAAAATATATATATATATATATATATATACTCTTAAGATTTTATTTTTTTTTTAAGATGTTGTTTATTTATTTGACGGAGAGAGACAGATCACAAGTAGGCAGAGAGGCAGGCAGAGAGAGAGAGAGGAGGAAGCAGGCTCCCCACTGAGCAGAGAGCCCAATGCGGGGCTCAATCCCAGGACCCTGAGATATGACCTGAGCCGAAGGCAGAGGCTTAACCCACTAAACCACCCAGGCGCCCCAAGATTTTATTTTTAAGTAATCTCCACACTTAATGTGGGGCTTGAACTCACAGCCCTAAGATCAACCCCTTGCCGGAGCCAGACAGGCATCCTCAGTTGGAAGAATCTAAAGTATGACTTGCACTGAGTGTGAGGCCCGCACGACAATGATATCCAAGGGAAGTACTCTGAGATTCTAGAATAAATTCATTTTTATGAACATGATATTAGTATGATATAACAGAATGTTTACATTAAATGGCATTTCCTTTCAAGCAGATTTCTAATGATAATAACTTTTTTTGTGACATTCTGAGCTTTGCCTCTTTGCTCTCCCCAGCTTTGCCTTTTTAAAAAATGGGAACATATTCCCAGTTGGGTGGGCCGGCAGGTTAACTAACCATTGTTGTTTTAAAGGATTCCTTCCCCTCATAGGGATATAACGAAGATGACCTTCTGGTATTTTTAAAGTTGTTTATAGAGTCGTAAGTTCCCCTAATAAGAAGAACACAGGAATTCATGTTGTCACAACTAGAATATTTGAAATAAAATAGTACTATCCGTGGCACAGCTTATTTGTAGAACCAGTGAAAAGGAATCATGATAGCTAAAATAACACATTTGGTTTATATGATGCTGTTTTCTCTGAGGACTTACAGGGGACTTAGTTTCCATCAGCATCAAGTGAATAATTATATAAATTACTGGATAATTTAAAAAGTATGTTCCCATATGTTACTTCATTTGATGCGTACTTCCTCTGAGAGAGGTAAATTACAGTATTCATATTCTGTGGATGTGAATATCCAGGCCCCGGTGGTTTGATTAAAGGTGACTCTCACTTGGGTTTTCTGTTCCCGAGTCCAGATACCTCCTGCTCTCTATGTTGCCAAGCGAGTATATATAAAACACGGTACTAGATTTTCCAAGACAAATCATGAAGCTGTCCCCTGAGAGCTTTCGCTTTGCGGAGACGAGGACTATGTGTAAATAAATCTAAATCAAGGTAGAAGATGTTTCGCAGGAGCCCGGAGAAGGAGATATCACATCTAGCCGAGGGAGGGAAACTTTGAGAGAAAAGGAATGGCGTGTGACATTCTCGTTTAGTTCACTGTGCTATCCCTGCTGCTACCCAGGTTGGCTCGTTGTGGGAGCTGGCTACATGCATGTTGCCTGATTATAGACTGTTGGGGGCAGTGGTTCCTGAAACACTGGTTAAGTTCCAAAATGTAGGTGGATGGGAAATGATGTATGGGGGAGAATTTACCTGCTAGAATTCGGCATGGAGACAAGAAGGCACAGGTCGTTTCTGAGAAGTGGGGGGTAGTTTCACTTAAATGTAGAAAGCTCCAAAGGTAGTGATATGTGATACATGACAAGTCTGGGAAGGAAGGGGCAAGGCTGGTGAGCACCTTGAATTCCAAGCTTAGGAATCTGGACTTCTTCAGAACTTACTAAAGTTCTCTGAAAGAGGGCAGAGATATATCATTGTGAAAAAAGGAAGGACGTTTTTCTTGTTTTGTTTTTTGGGTTTTTTTGTGTGTGTGTTTGTTTTTTGTTTTTTTGTAAAGCAGGAAACTCGGGTTTTAATAGTGTTAAATAAGTTTTTGAACAACTCATAATAGCTGACAATCTCTAGCCGCTTTTAACAGTTTAGACGTTGGCTTGCTGCTCTGCACTGGGAATGTTCCCCATATGTCTCACAAAATCAGCTTCATACCGAAGTGTTTTGAGGCAGGGGAAGCAGTTCATTTTGTTACACTCATTATGTAGGATCTCTTTGTGACAAGGGATGACCAGTTCCCTCTCACTGAAGCTATCTGTAAACCAATACCTGCTCGGGGAGGGGGAAGCTTTGAGATTTTTGTCTGACAACTCAGTTCAGAGGGTGAGTCTTTTGTCCTCGGTGAGTCTTTTGTCCTCCGCCAGTTGTCTTCATGTGGATCCCTTGATGTGTATCCAGCATAAAAACCGGTGAAATGCCAGCATATCACTCTTTGATTAATGGGTGCCTATATTTGCCCCTTGATGCGTTGTATAGAGTGTATGTTTTAAACACGGGATCTAATCTGAAACTAAAAGAAAGTGGCTGCTTTTCATTTGGGCAATTTGGAATGTTTAAGAACTTATCAAAGAAATTATTACCAAATATATTGAATCTTCTTGAAATATTTTCTGATACTGAATAAATGCTATAATGTAAAGCCATTTTTTGTTTATTCTATTTGAGCTGTGGAGGTGCTATTAGGAAATTAATTTATTTAACATATTTATCAAGCGCCTATCATGTGCCAAGGATGGGTGTGGGCATTAGGAATACAGCAGTGAGCAGAACAGACACTTGCCCCTGCAACATTAAAAAAAATACAGTGTGGCTGAAGGATGTGAGTGAACCGTGATGGTGTTCTGCTAAGTGAAATGGGCCAGTCACAAAGTAACGAATTGTATAGGATTCTACATGTATGAGTTACCTAGGTAGCTGGATTCATAGAGGGAGAGAGGATGGTGGTCCCCAGGGGCTGACGGAAGGGGAAAATAGGGAAGTGCTGTTTAATGGGTAGAGAGCTTCAGGTCTGCAAGATGAAAAAGTTGTGGAGCTTGAATACTTGGCAGTATGAATGGACTTGACACTACAGACCTGTGCAGTTAGAAATGGCTAAGATAGGAAATTTTAGGTTAGACGTATTGTATTTTACCACAGTTAAAAATTTAAAAACTTAGGGGTACCTGGATGGCTCCGTCGTTAGGCATCTGCCTTCCGCTCAAGTCATGATCCTGGGTCCTGGGATCGAGCCCCACATCGGGCTCCTTGCTTGGCAGGGAACCTGCTTCTCCCTCTCTCACTCCCCCTGCCTGTGTTTCCACTCTCGCTGTGTCTCCCTCCGTCAAATAAATAAATAAAATCTAAAAAAAAAAAAAATTTTTTTTTAAACCCAAGCCATAGTGTGAGTATACACTGGTGTCAAATGTATGCTAACAATATACTACAGATAAGGAAAATTGGGCATATGCCAAGCAATGATAACTGCTGTGAAGAAATAGAAACTTAGGAGGGGGATAGAGTTGGGAGTGGTGGTGGAAAGTAGATTGCTATTTTAGACCTGTCCCAAAGGGCTCTCTGGTGACAGGACGTTTGAGCAGAGACCTGAATGGAGTGAGTTGTGAGCTCTGGGAGGGAACATCACAAACTCTGTAATCTAACTCTGTCGCTGTATTTATTTAATTTAAATTGTGGTTCATCTCTAGAGGGCTGATGTTTGGAGCGTTCAGTTAAATTTGTCCTATATGGGGGCACCTGGGTGGCTCAGTGTGTTAAGCCTCTGCCTTTGGCACAGGTCATGATCTCAGGGTCCTGGGATCAAGCCCCGCATTGGGCTCTCTGCTCAGCGGGAAACCTGCTTCCTCCCCCTTCTCTCCCTCTGCTTCCTTTTCTGCCTACTTGTGATCTCTGTGTGTCAAATAAATAAGAAAATTAAAAAAAAAATGTGTCCTATATGTCCTCTTGGATTAGGTTTTATCAATCTGTATATAGGAACACACACACACCACACACACACTGTATCAGGGAATCCTGTTAATAACATCTGTAGATAAAGAGCCTTATACACAGAGGATGTGTATGCAAGCATGTCTCTTGGTGTAAAAACGATCCTGGAATTATTGCAGAAGGAATCTTGGTTATTTATAATAAAAAGTATAGGGTCTTCAATATAGGAAAGAATTACCAAAGGGTTGCCTCTTTCTCTAATATTTTAGAGGAGATAGATCATGTGATTTTGGTATGGAGCTTGCTTTTAATGGAAAGAAAACTGGTTGTGAGGGCAGGTGTCTGTGAGTGTGTGCATGTGAGTGTGTGTGTGTGTGTGTTTGTGTTAAGAGGGATGTCCAGTGTGGAGGAAGGCCACATGGAAGGGCAATTCTAGGGGTTCGTTGGACCAAGGAGAGGCCATGAGTTGATGCTAAGAGCCCAAATCAGGAGAAAATGAGGTCCTTTTCGTTGAGGAGGAAGATCTTTGAAACTGAGAAGTTGAGGGGCATCAGAGTGGTTGTATATGAAAGTTTGTCTGTAGTCAGGACAGTTAAAAAGAAGAAAGAAAGAAAAGAAACGACCGTCGGTAAAAGAGTTCAGCAGTTTGCTAGCTCTGTGAGAAAGGCGTGTGTGATCGATCGTTCCTTGTAAGCCATGCCTGGCCTATATCATGGGGCTGACTGGGACCCCTTAATGGGGTTCTGCTGGCTCGCCTAGAATAAATGACCTTTCGGAATTCCTTGGAGTCCGTAACACGGTGTCTGAAAGTGTATATTCTTTCCTATTCACTCAGCTTGAGCACATGGCTTGATCTCTGGAAAACCAGACTACTTAGCTTAGCGTGCTGGGTCTTCCAGGAGAAGCTGCTGCCTGGCTTCCTGGCTTTAATGGCCTTAATCTCTGCTACCCAGGTGAGGGTCTGGGTTACCAAAGGTCCACAGGTTGCTGCTATGCCTCTGTTCACACGGCTGGCTCTGCCTGCCCGCTGCATGTCCCCAGCCATTGTGCTTGGCCAGGCCCTCCCTGCTCTGTTGGGAGTCGACCACACGCCGCTCATGCCAAGAAGCCTCATTTCCCTCATTTGTTGTCATACCTGTATATTCCACTAAATTTCAGCCTGCTTGGGGACAGGGACCTGTCTGCTTTTTGTTGGTCTCCCTGGGGCCAGCACGCTGAGTTACTTCAGGAATGCTTATGGCCTCTGGTTTGACAAAGCAAATTGTCTACGCGGGTGCCTGTTGTTAGGACGCAGAGATTTTATCCGACACAGCTTCCTCATAAATCCTCAGGCAGCTGAAATCACCCCAGTACAATAGCCATCTGAGCAGTCTTTATAGAGCTTGGGGACGCAGAAGAGAATACATTCCAGTGACTCAAGATGCATGAGAAAGGACACCTTTGTAGCACTTTGGGTGGAGTTTGGAGTTTACATTTTGAACACGGACTGTGGGGTACTTTTTGCTCATGGCCAAGGGGAGTTAGCTTCCTGTGCCTTTAGCTGCTCCCACTCCCCATTCTGACATCTAAATACCCACAGTCTCTTAAGGGACATCTTCAAGCTCTATGTCAAATGTTTCTGTGTGTGCTGCTTTTTCTCCTTCCTTTTCTCTTTCTGGTGATCACCTTGTCAGTTGGCAGTGGTGCTCTAGCTCAGGTGTGCTCTTGATCGATCTGGAGCCCGGGGCTGGTGATTTAACCTGATTCCAAACTAGTACAATGACTCCAGTAATGACCTGACCTTCGTGCAGGGCTTCCCCTAGGCTTATGAGAAGGCGCAGACCAAGAGCATATATGGATTCCTTGGGTTGAGTTCAAGAAGAGCTTTGTCAGGGTGCCTGGGTGGCTCAGTAGGTTAAAACCTCTGCCTTCAGCTCAGGTCATGACCCCGGGGCCTGGGATCGAGCCCCACATTGGGCTCTCTGCTCAGCGGGTATCCTGCTTTCCCCTCTCTCTCTCTCTGACTGCCTCTCTGCCTACTTGTGATCTCTGTTGGTCAAATAAATTTAAAAAAATCTTTAAAAAAAAAAAAAGGAAGAAGAAGAGCTTTGTCTTTCCCAAACATAACCAGTCCTTCTCTCTCTCTCTCTTTTTTTTTTAATTTTTTAATTTTTATAAACATATAATATATTTTTATCCCCAGGGGTACAGGTCTGTGAATCGCCAGGTTTACACACTTCACAGCACTCACCAAAGCACATACCCTCCCCAATGTCCATAACCCCACCCCCCAGTCCTTCTCTTAATTCAGGACTTCCGTGTCCTGTGATACAGGTAGGTGTGCTTACCTCTTCTGGAATTTGGATAGGGTATGTTCCCTTTGTACCACAGACACCATAGTTCCTTCATTTACTGATCCTGATAACACACTGTCTTTGAAAAAGACACAGGGGCACCTGGGTGGCTCAGTCTGTGAAGCGTCCAGCTCTTGATTTCAGCTCGGGTGGGGATCTCAGAGTGTGAGTGAGATTGAGCCCTGCATCAGGCTCTGCTGACTCTCCCCTTCTGCCCCTCCCCTTCCTGCTCTCCCATTTTTAAAACACACACACACACACACACACACACACACGGATGTTTCTGTTCCTCCTCCACTTTGGTCCTCTGCTCCTAGTGCACAGAAGGTTCCACACTTGCTCACATTTAGGCTAGCACGGGGCAGGTTAGACTGCATACAGAGTAATGCCGGGTATCATTGTCATATGGTGGAAACGGTGAATGGCACCATGTTCCCTCTGCCTTGGATCCGCTCCCCATTCCTTCCGCTCCAGGAAGCTCTTGCCCATTGCAAAGCCTGCTAGCAAGAGTGAGAGCCTTGAAACAGCATAGCACATTCAGGAACTGAATGCTGCCATCAGGAGGATAAACAATCACATAGATGGGGGAATCTCCAGTGATGTATGATTATAACATTTGATCTTGCTTTGTGCTACTCACTTTGCTGTCATTGCGTAATTCACCTCTGGGCACCCTGGTTATAGTAAATTTAAGGAAGTTGGACTTAACATAAATACTGAACTCATATTTATAAGATAAGGTATATATCTGCAGCACTTACTGGCATACACTTTAGGCTCAATTTTGTATCTGTTGCACAAGAGTCAAACGTTTAGGTCAGCTTTTAGTATCGAGGTGTGTGTGTGTGTGTGTGTGTGTGTGTGTGTGTGTGTGTATCCCCCCCCCCCCCCAAGTGGTAGAGGAATAATGCATTTGTGTATTGTTGGAAAAACCTTCTGGAACTCACATCACAGATGATATGAAAATGTTTTTGAGGGCAGCCACACGGTCGTCTTTGAGTTATGCAGTCCAGGAAAATAAAATAACTACCAAATGGGGAAGGATAAAGCTAGTTAGGAAGTTTGAGATTTACTCTCCAAAGTTATATCACAAATAAAATGAAAAGAGCCAGATGCCCTTTCTTTGCCAATGTAATGTAATGTAATGCTGTCATCGATACACTTATTGAAACTTGATTTAAAAAAAAAAAAAAGGAAACTTGTCTTTCTCTTTTGTCTAAGAGTAAGGGCTTAAGGGAATGGTTTCCTGCTCAACACCATTATCTTGAATTTAGACTCACGCAATAATTACCCCCCCCCCAAAAAAAAAACAAAACAAAACCGGGCATGACTGCATTGTTGGCTTTTATAAGATTTGGTGGGAAAAATGAAAACTTTGAGCAGTAATGAAAGATTTCTTCACTCTGAGACCAAACTTCAGATGCCCATCAGATTCAATAAAAATTTGTTCTGGAGTATGAAGAGTTTCTAAGCTTTCCTAGTACAAAAACTCAACCTGATTTTCATCTAATTTTCCTTAGACAAGGTGAAAGGGAAACTTGATATTAAGATTTTTTTACAGTAAGTAAGGCAGACCACTGCCCTTCTTTCTGGCAAATTAGGAAATGCACTGGAACATTCTTAATCAGCCTTATTTAGCAAGATTAGAATATGTCACTTCTTGCCACTGCATTGTCCCTTTCTGAAGAAAGGGCGATTTATGGCTCTCTGGATCTTCTTGTGGTATTAATAACATTTTGAGCCAGCTGTTTTATTGGGTGTACACAGAGGGTAATTAGAAACATCTGAGAGTCCCGTAATGTGCCCAGAAAACCATGACGTTGTATGGAAAAGAAAAAAAAAATTCATGCCAAAGTTGTGTACTTGGTAAATATATGAATTAGCATTAAACAGAATTTACTCTGTATTATACACGTTTTGAAAAAGAAGCTAACTAACTCTTCAGGCTGAAAATATCCTCTTATTGAAACACATTCACTGCAGAAATCATAACCTTATTTGGTAAAGGACCTTCTCAGTGTGCTGTTCATACAGTAATTATCATTTCCCTTCTGTCAAACTTCATCATATTATAGACCGTTTTCTGCCAAAAGTATTTCTTCTTTTTACCTGGCAGTCACTTGAAATCTTCAGAATTCTGAGGGATCTCGTTTAAGGAAATTAACTCTTAGAAACAGACAGCACGAGGGACAAATAGTGTCCAATTTGCCTAATAGTCTATCGTAGAAATCAGGGTGGGATTCAAGAGCTTGGGTTCTGTTTTAGCTGGTTATTTGAAATTTGATCTGCTCCCGTGGTGGCTGAGTTTGAATATTTGGGTATGCAGCAATAACAGCGGCTCAATCAGGGTCTGATTTAAATCAGGTCCTGTTCTCTCTTCCCTCAAGACAAAATCTAGACAAGAAACCCTAACAATTTGCTGGTGGCTTGTGAATGGTTCCTTTCATCTTCATTCACAAATAACAAGCCCTCCTGACAAGTCAGTGCTGAGTCAAACTGACACATCCCAGGCCATGGATAGGGTTCAAGCTGGAGGCGTCCAATACCTTTTCAACCTGTCTTGCTTTGTGTGTCTCCATTGGGTGTGCCATTTTGGTTCCATTTGATCATTTTGAATGGGGTTCCTCGTCAGTCCTGAGATGAAAGTGTAGCTAACTATACATTCTGTTAGAGGTTGGCGGTGACTTAATGAAGCCTCTAGAAGGAGAAGTGGATTCACCTGTATAACAGTGTTCATGGGGGTGAGGGAGGTAGGAGAGTAGTTAGAACCTCTGGCTGAAACCTGACTTCAAATGTCTGCCTTTTCCAACCTCTGAATCAGTGGTTCTCAGTCCTGGTTCTACAGGAGAAGGTCCTATGGATTACTGAAAGGTACAGATGCCCAACCGACCCAGCTTGTTTCCTGAATCAAAATGGCTGAGTGTGTTTTGGAGGTATATATTGTGAAAACCACTGATGCTGGCGATTGTTAGACATGACTCTGATAGAGAACCTGTAGTCTAAGCCAGAGCCTGTCACCCTTCCATGGTCAGGAATCACTGCGAATCTTGACAAAATTCAGGTTCTAATTTAGGAGAATTAGATTACTCTCCTGAATTCGAACTAGTTCGAATTCAGAAGATTCTGCATTCCTAACAAGCCCCTGGGGATGGCATCCTGCTGGGCCATGGACCATCCACAGAGTAGCAAAGATCTAAGGTGTTATTAATTCATAACAAAAAATGATTTGAAAAAGATACATTATCATTATTTAATGATACTTACTGAAACTTACTGAGTCTGACACTATATTAGGTAATGATTTCTAAATGCTATATAATCAAAATATGTTAACCCTTTGCAACATTCCTACCTCCTTTGCTTTCTCCCTTAAAGCTGGTGTTTCCTCACCTGCCAGACAGCCTCTTGGGGGTCACAAAGGGTAGCATCTAATGCCTGTGTGCAGGGCTGCCTTCTCTCTTTACCCTTCCAGTTCAGCCTGCTCTAGCTGGTCTCCTGCCTTAAGAATTTTCTGCAGAAAGTCTCTCTGTTCATCATGTCCCCTGAATTTCAAGGGATATGCATCAGGCTCTCCAGATGATGGTCCCCTTCCCTCCCTAGGGCAGCAAGGTGGTTTCTGTAGTGCAGTGGGCACCCCACACAGTGAGATGACTGTCACTGACTTCTGTCAGCTTTGGAATGCAGTGCAAATCCCCTCATGGAGGTTAGGCATCCGACTCTTGGTTTTGGCTCAGGTTCTGATTTCAGGATTGTGGGATCGAGCCCCGTGGCAAGCTTTGTACTGTGTGGAGTCTGCTGGAGACTTTCTCTGTCTCTCCCTCTGCCCCTCCCTGCCATGCTCTCTCTCTCTCTTTCTCAAATAAATGAAAATAAAAATCTTAGAAACATTCCATTTCATAGTCTGCACAACGATATGCAAGGGCAATGCTCTTTGTCTACTAGTAATAGGACATAAATTTGAATTATTTTTCTGGATGAAATGACATGGGAGATGAATTTGCACAGATCCATTCGTATTCCAATGAAGCTCTACTTGTGAGTAATAGTAAGCCTTCTGAAAGGACTTGAGAATACAGTCTTCAAAACAAGGCATACTCAAATGACACCAACTTGTCCAACCCCTTTATGCAACGATCATCCTGGATCTCTGATAACATCATCTCTGTCCTGCACTTTGTTACACCTGAGCTTCCCAGGGACCTCTGCAGTGCCGAGATTTTGATTCGTGAATATGATATGAGGGAGCACCAACAGCATCTTAGAGAATTGACTTAATGGGAAATAAAATAGAAATAAAATAAAATGAATTCATTAGCTGGGATAGCAGAGCTAAAACTCTCTCTTCCTTTTGTCCCCACAATCCCACTGTATTTCCTTCCCCCTCACTCTGGCCCCTTCCTTTTTCTTCACGTGCCTCTAATAGGCATTTCCCCAGGGGCGCATGCTCAGTGCCCTTGGTCAACATGCAGTCTCTGGTTCACACCCAAAATGCAGATGGAAAGGGGAGAGCCGAGATTGGTAATGGTTCTCAACATGGGGAAGTTTTGTCCCCCACTTCTCACTAGGAGACATTTGGCAGAGTCGGACATTAGTAGTTGTCTATACTGGGGGAAGGAGGAGTGGGTTTACTCCTGGCATGTACTTGGCAGATGCCAGGGGTGCCCCTGAACATCCCCCCAGTACAGGATTGTCCCTACAACAAAGCATTATTTGGTCCCCAGTGTTAACAGTGCTGAGCTGAGAAGTGTGCTCTAGGCATTGCTGCTTTTCCCTATTGGACAGTATCTCAGACCGTCTCAAATGTTTTGTCCAGGTCCCTGGAGAACCTACCCGCTTAAATCTCAAGATTGTTCTCCAGCTAAAACCATCAGTGTTCTGTCACAGGGCACTTTTTTGGTGATGGTGTGGGGGCTCGAACTGACAGCCAGTTTTTCCAGCCCTCTTGTACATGTATTGGCTCCCGGAGGCCAAATTCGCATTTGATAATTTATACCTGATGGTCATGTTGGATTTCCAAGGGTGAGGGATTGAGATGATTTGTGGCATCTCTGGGTGACTCACGTGGGCTTGATTGGCTTTTATGGGGATTCTTTGGAAACCAAAGAAATAACAAGTGGGAAAATGCTTAGCATGGGAGGCATTTTTTGCACATCTCAGAAGTGATCGTATAATAGAAACCACTTTTCAACACTAAGCATTGCTACCGTACACGTTCATTTGCAGAGTGTCTGTGCTACGGCCGTTGGAAAGGGAGAGAAAGCTGAGTGTGTTTATTTGAACCATAGCATCATCACATGTTCAAATAAACATAGCACCTTGGGAGGGTTGCAGGTTTGTTATTTCTAACCCAAATGTCTTTCCACATGCCTTTTGAAGGGCCATTTTTGCCAAGTTTAAAGGAGAAAACTATCCAAGCATTGAGAGTCTGACATATTATTTAACTTGTTGAAAAAAGAAAAGCCTCTTTGTGGCCAAAACACTCCAGGTTAGCTGGACAACGAGGTATATCATGTTTTTAAAGCATTTACTTTTGGCCTGAGAAACAGCCCCAGAGAGCAAGTAAGACCTTGCCCTCACCTGCGTATAACCTCTTACACAGTTTCCCCTTAGGTTTTGGTCATCTTGCCCAGGAAACTTGGAATTTTCAGTTGTTTGGTACTTTTTTTTCCTTGAATGAAATGCCTGTTCTTAATTCCATCAGCACAGCAATATTTTATTGCTGCTTTTCATGAGACCCTCAGTCCATAAATCACATGGCTGATTTTTTTTTTTTTCAATTGTATCTCTTCTTTCTTTCTTTAAGTTGTGGTAAAATATACATAAGACAAAATTTACCATTTTAACCAAATTCAAGTATATACTTCAGTGGCATTGAGTATATTCACAGTGATGGGCAGCCCTGACCACTAACCATTTCCAGAACTTGTCATCATTTCAAATGTGCTCCATACCCATTAAACAATAATTTCCCGTTCCTCTCTCCCCTCGCCCAGCTCCTGGCAACCTTCGTTCTACTTTCTGTCTCTCTGCATTTGCCTGTTTGTGGTACTTCATATAAGTGGAATCATGCAGTATTTGTCCTTTTGTATCTGGGCTATTTCACTTAGCCTGATGTTTTCAAGGTTGATCCCTGTTGGCAGCATGTGCCAGAATTTCCTTCCTTTTTAGGACTGAATAATATTTCCTTGTATGTGTAGCGACCTTTTCTTTACTCATTCATCTGTTGGTGGACATTCAGGTTTCCATCTGCAGTGAATAATGGTGCCATGAATACTGGTGCACACGGAATTGTTGGGGACCCTGCTTTGGTTTCGTTAGGGAATATACATAGAGGTAGAACCAGTAGATCCTACAATAATTCTGTTGAACTTAGAGGAGCAATTGTCAAACCGTTTTCCACAGTGGCTGCACCATTTTCCATTCCCACCAGTGGCATGCTAGGTTCTAATTTAATAATATCCTCGCCAATATTTATTACTCTCCCCCACTGACTTTTTTTTTTTTTTTGTGATACCCACCCTAATATGTGTGAAGTGGTATCTCTTTTTGGTTTTGATTTGCATTTTCCTAATTACTAAGGAGGTTGAGTGTCTTTTCATGGGCTTATCACCATTTGTATATTGTCTTTGGAGGAATATGTATTTAAGTCCTTTGTCCAATTTTCAATTGGCTTGTTGTAGATGATTTTTTAAAAACTGAGATTTCCAGGGGAACCTGGGTAACTCAGTCTTTGGTCATTTGCCTTTGGCTCAAGTCATGATCTCAGGGTCCTGGGATCGAGCCCTGCATCAGGCTCCCTGCTTGGCGTGGCTCCCTTTCCCACTCCCCCTGCTTATGTTGTATCTCTGGCCGTGTCTCTCTCTGTCAAATAGATAAAATATTAAAAAAAAAACAACAACAACTGAGATTTCCACTATGCTACGAACTTAATCAATAGCCAACACTGAATGCAAGTCTTTTGGGAGACCTGAGTTCTGGTCCTGGTCCTGGCCCTTGAAAAAGACTCATTTTGAAGTTTTAATTTTTCATCTGCAAAAGGATGAGTTTAGGCAGTTGATGTTCATGATCCCTTGTACCCCTAAAATGATAATATCCAATCTCATATAAAACCCGTTTTTATGATTAAAAAAATACAATAGAAGTAGGATTGGGCTTTCTTCAGTATGTTTTATTCTGAACCTATTTACTGCTATTTCCTAGTATATGCAGTGTGTTCCCTTTTTTAGTTGTCTGACTCTGTTTTCCAATTTAAATCAAAGCATGATTTTATGTGAGTCTAGTGACCTATTGTATAGTGGTATGTCAGTGCCCTTGACAGGTTTAAACAGAAAATGGGAAACCTGAGACATTTGATAAGCTTACAAATGACTGCTGGTTGGTTTTTGTGTGTGTGTGTGTGTGTGTGTTTTTCCCCCTTGGTTAGTTATTTAAATCAAAATGCTCAGAAGTGTTTGGCCAGAAACAGAAGGACTCCATGGTGGCCTGAAGGACACACAGCTCTTGTAGTACGGAATGGGAGGATGTGGATTTGGGTTGGATCAGTCAGGTTGTAGAAGGTTCATTTTTTTTTCTTCCTTTTTCTTTCTTTGTCTTTTTTTTCCTTTCTTTTTAAAAAATTTTTTTTCAGAAAGCTGCCGTGAAGGCCTACATGCCTTGGAGTACGCTGGGTCTCTTCTACAAACTGTAACAGATGTGTGGTTTAGGATTAAAAATCTGAGCTGCAAGGATTTAAATCACCTTATTGGGTGGAATAAAGTCAAAAGCTCATTTTAAACTGAAGGTGCACGGTTTTTATAGTAATTGAAGAGATAGCTTTTTCCATCTGATGGGTGTTTGGTTTCATTGATCTCTTGCCAATTCTTCTGGTTATCTTAATTTACTTGGATTAACAGCTCCTTGAATTTTTTCTTTGTGCGGACCTAAAGAAAAGGCCTGATGAGTGAGCATTCTTCAGCAGCCAAAGGACAGAGTTGAATAATGCTTCTGCCTGAATTTCCACCCCAGCTCTGTGTCCTTGGAGGCACCAGTGGACTCCCTTCTGTAGGAGACTGGAGGACGGAAGGGGAGAGAGGTCAGGGTATTTATTCCCACTGCTGCGCGCAGTCTCTCTGGGGTCTTGGTGATTTTCCACCTGAGGCCACAGCCTCTGTCAGGAGGAGCCCTCTTTGCCAGTTTCTTTCTTCTGCAGTTCCAGGGTGCGTACTATTTTATCCTGGCATATACTGTAACGCACTAAACGTCACTAGGGTGTTCCGTATTTGCCTTTTCAACCTTTGCCATTGTCATCTGAGCTGTAGTGAATAATGAATTTTTTTTTTTAATTTGTTTGACAGGCAGAGATCACAAGGAGGGGGAGGGGCAGGCAGAGAGAGAGGGAGGAAGCAGGCTCCCTGCTAAGCAGAGAGCCTGACGTGGGGCTCGATCCCAGGACCCTGGGATCATGATCTGAGCCGAAGGCAGAGGCTTTAACCCACTGAGCCACCCAGGTGCCCCAATAATGAATTCTTAGTATACATATGTGACTATCTTAAAGATTCATCAAACCTTAGAAATGAAATGGCTGCATAAGAGGGGAAGTTCTTGCTTAAGTTCAATGGATAATTACCAAATTGTCTTTAATATAGTCGAACTTGTATACATCCAGTCCAGAGAATTTACATTTGGGTTTAGAACCCCAATTTTCATCTCCCAAGGCAGAAATTGTCTGTTTGACCGTACCCTTTCCAATCCAGATTATTAAGCATTTTGAACTCGGAGTCTTCTCCTGTGTCTGCAGTAGGTTTGTCAACCTCAGCGTTATTCCCATGTGGGCTGCCCAGTTCTCTGTTCTAAGGAGCTGCCTTGTGCATTGTAGGATGTTTTATAGAGTCAAGTGGCAGTCTCCCCTCTCCCCCTCCCTAAAAACGTGGCAACCAAAAATGTCTCCATTCCTTACCAAATGTCCCTGCGGGCAAAAATCACTCCTGGTCAAGAACCCAGGTGTCCAAACATTTCTCCCCTTCGCTGTTTTTCTTTTCTACTGGATTGTTGGTGTTTTCACTTTACTTATGGGAGTGGGTTTTTCTTTATACACTGTGAAGAAACTTGTGGCTTTTTTATGTGGTTAGAGTTGCCAGTGTGTTTTTTCTTCCTTATATACAACTAATAGGGAAATTTGTTTTTGATAAAATTTTGTCCATCAAGTCAAGGTACTGGATTCTTCTTCCTTTGATCAGCAGTGACCCCCTCTTCAATACTACACAACAAACTCTGAGGGGTATTCCAGGATAAAGCCTGGATTTTGTTGATGAAGAGCTTGTAAATATATTGGAGTTTATCAGAAATTTTAGTTTACCACTTAGGGAATGCCTTCTGTATGTACAGCGCAGCGCTAGACATTTTATATGCATTCTGTCTTCACCTTACAACAGCCCTGATTGTTCTCACTTTCTGGGTGAGGAGAATAAGGTACGGGCAAGGTAAGTAGCTTGCCTAAGGGTACCGGGCAAGTGAGTAAGCACAGCGAGGCTTTCCTCAGAAGCTGCGCCCTGCCTTGTGCATGGTGGTGTCTCATAGCTCCCTCTGTGTCAACATGGGCGTGAAGCCTCAGAAGAAAGAGTGCATTTGATGTGTCTGGTCTGTCTTCTTTCTGCTGGGCATGGACAGACCCACATCCTACTTTCATCCATCACATCTGATTCAAGTTGTTCACTGACTTTTGGGGGAAGCTCAGTCGTGTGTGTGTGTGTGTATGTGTGTGTGTGTGTGTGTGTAAGTCTTCCCCGTTTGTGGAACGGAAAGTTGATGCACACCTCAGAAAGTTGTTCTGAGGGTTCGGTGAAGTGTGGTTTCTCAGAATGCCTTCTGACCGCAGCAGCGTCCACATGTTCACTGTGGTTATTCATTGCCTGATGGCCGTGCAGCATATATTTGATGACATTAGAAAGCAATTCATTAATCGTAATGCCGAGCATATTTTGACACACTGTAAGATAGGAGATTGGCATCAACAAATGTAAGCAGTTTATGTCTAATTTCTTGTGTACATTAAACTTGAAAAATATAAATTCATAGCATTGCCTAGTAAGTCGATGTTTCTATGTCATTTAGCTGCAGTGTTCAGTCTGATACAAATTATCTTCTCTACATAGCTTTAATAAATTTTAGGAGCATCCAGAGAACTTTGATTCAGTTTAACTTGCTATATGGGGTTTTCATAAAGAATTTAAGCATTTCACAGTTCCATATATGACAGATTTTACACAGTTGATAGTCACTCCATTGGTGACTAAAGAGTGGTTTTTTATTTGGAATCAAGGCGTGTATAGAAAGCACATGGAATCCCTCCCCCCGCCCCCACCCCTTCTGAAATACTTGGCCTTTGAAATTTAATATATAATTTAATCTTAAAATTATAGATGTTGAAAAATTTATAAGTCACACATCAAAGGTGTTTGGATTCCAGACACTGGCTATTGTCTTGGTTCTTAAGAAGTTGTTACGGCAGAAAGCATTAAAATGTGGTTAATGCCTGTATGGGAATGAATGGCATTGAGGACAGTAAGCAGTGAAGGAGGGAAAATGGCGTTCCAGAAATGGCTTCTCTGTGGTCATTGGTGTTCCGGAAAAGTCGAGAGCCAGTGGTCATACAGTTGTACCAAAGAGTCCTATGAGTGGGAGATCCTTCGGGCTGAGAGCATCTAATTCACATTTTTCATTTTATAAATCTGAACACCGAGCCCCAGAGACAGAAGGGGACTACCGCACTGTCCAGCTAATGGCCGAGTGCTCATTCAGACTCAGACTTATGACTCTCATTTAATTGCCAAACAGGATTTTGAGGTTTAAGGTTCTATAACTGGAGATTTCTTAAAGTGGCCTATTGGAGGATGCCGCTGTGTGGTGATTTAGGAGGGAGTATTAGAGCTGGATTCTGCTCTAGCTCTAGCCTTTCCTACCCCATTCCCACCCAGACAAGATGATAGTCACTGGGGGAAATGAGGAGGTCGATACTCAAAAAAGAATATATATGCAAAACAGAATATTCCCCAGTCATTACGTAAATTTTGCTCAACCATACAGTGAGTAGATAACACTGAAAACTTCAGATAGAGACTGCCATGTGGAATACCAAACCCAGATATACAGGGATTTAGAATTAAAAATGCAAGCAGTCATGCTGAAGAAATAGCCTAGGGCTTTGGCACACAGGCCCTCCCGTCCCCGCCCCTGAAGGCAATTTGCTGCCCACAGTACCTTATGCAGGGATTGGTAAAGCCTGGGTGCCACAGTTATATGCCATTTTCTGGAATGAACCCAAAGGAGAAATTGAGAGAGGATGTCTCAGTATGAACACAAGTCTGGGAGACTCACTTTTCCTTGGCTAATTCCTAGAGGGGGTCCTGAGTAACTTTTTCTTAGCTCATTGAAAGGAAGTTGAGTAATAAAGGACCTATGATTCATTGACTTTGTGGTTATCACAGGAGTCACCTTTTAGACAGAAAACGCAAGATTTCTTTCCAGTGATTCACATGTATTACCCAGAACATTTTGACTTCCTAGAACTTAAAATATAAGCAAAAATCCCTTAGTGTAGTAGCTTCTAAATGATACAAATCAATGAGTCTTCCATTCTGTCTCTCTTCGCCCCCTCTACCCCTCCTTCCCCCACTTTTCCCCCCCCGCTACCCCTCCTCTGTAACCCTGTTCCTTCATCTGGACCATACTGTACCTAAATGCAGAGTAGCTGTGAAAACAAAAGTCTTACCCATCTTCAAAATGGTAGAAACCCAGAGTTTTTTTTCTATGAAACTGTTGACACAGGCTTAGTCTAGCACATCAGGTAATGAGGCAGGAAACACATTTCTTTGGAGAACTCAGTTAAGGTAAGATGAAATGTCCCTTGTGCTTCTTTGTCTCATGACCAGACAGAAGGCAACACAATGGGAATGTGGGGTTCGGGTCTGCCGAATCCCGGCCCTGAGTGTGCCTCTCTGAGCGAGGGAACAAAGCTGCGGCCATACAGCAACAGCTGCCTTTAGCTTGGCTCCCTCCCCTTGGCCTTGACTGAGCCCTGCTGGTCTGCTGGTCTTCACAGAGGAGGAGTCTGCTGCCTCTGTGCACGCAGCGACTGAAGGGCTTCCTGTCACAAATAGCAGCAAGATATGGGTCCTTCTGAGCCGCAGCAAGAGGAATGGCAGTAGTTCCTCTGAACCTTGTGCTTGCTGTTAAATCAGGGCTCAGCCCATTCAGCAGCCCCTTAGCCAAGCAGTGGAGTCTGAGTCATCAAAAAGCCATCATGGCGGTCACCTCCCTACCCCAGCCCATCTACCTTTCAAAGACAGCATCACGCCGGGCACCTGGGTGGCTCAGTAGGTTAAAGACGACATCACTGGTTCCAATTCCAGAGGAAGAATTCTGCTCCTCCTCTCTTCTGTCGTTCATCTCTCTGTCTCATGATTTGACTTGTGTTTCAGTAACAGAAGGACAGAAACTCCAGTGTTTGTGCTTCTCCCGGCTGAAGCCGCATGCTGACTCTGCCCTGGGACCTATGGGTAGGACCTATGGGGCTGCTTTAGCTGCTTGTGTGATAATTGAGTGACTTTCTAGAGAAGCAGAATTCCTGGAGTTAGAACTCTGGGGAAAGATCTGGCCTGGAGGGGCAGGGAAAGGAGAACTAATGATTACTGAGCACCCTCTGGGCCCCCCAGCGCAGTTGTAGGCATGGTTCACAGTCTTTCTCTTCTTCCTGAGAACAATAGCGGTATTATTCCCATTTACCGATGAGAAAAGTGAGGCCCGGCAAGTCCAAGTACTCAACCCAGAGAATTAAAGATTCACTCCAGGGACGCCTGGGTGGCTCAGTTGGTTAAGCAGCTGCCTTCAGCTCAGGTCATGATCCCAGCGTCCTGGGATTGATCCCACATCGGGCTCCTTGCTTGGCAGGGAGCCTGCTTCTCCCTCTGCCTCTACCTGCCACTCTCTCTGCCTGTGTTCACTCTTGCTCCTCTCTTTCTGACAAATAAATAAATAAAATCTTAAAAAAAAAAAAGATTCACTCCAACTGTAAAAATAACTGTTGTGGAAAATTTCCATTTCTATAGCCACATGGAGAAAATTTATTAGGGTCTTGAAGAGACCTGCCCCTTTTAATTGTTGGTAGATGAATAGCCAGACTCAAAGCTAATGGGATCCAAGTGTCTTGGAATTCCTTGGAGCGGGTCATTCATGTGGTTAGGGCAGTGCTGCTTCCAAGGGGATATTTTGACTGATTGTGTCAGCGTCCTTGGGTGGCCCTCCCCAGAGTTTCGATGCCTGTGTAAGTTTGGTTTCCTCTAGCTAGCTTCTAAGCTTTTACAGATGACACACCACATTTTCATTTGTTCTTTTAATAATGATTCGTATACGAAATTGGAAAGTATGGGAATTCAGTGCAATGGGTTGACCTCCAATAGAAATAGGCTTTTTCAGCTCTGTTGGGAATAACTGCATTATTAGAGACAAGGACCTGGGTAACTAGGTTTTGGGCCTTTGCAGTTAGTAGCAACTACTATTTCTGCCTCATTATTATTATATTTTTAAGACTTTCTTTATTTGAGAGGGAGTGAGAGAGAGACAGAGCACGTGATGGGGGAGGTTCAGAGGGAAAAGCAGACACCCGCTGAGCTAATAGCCTGATTTGGGGCTCGATCCCAGGACCCTAAGATCATGACCTGAGCCGAAGGCAGATGCTTAACCCACTGAGCCACCCAGGTGCCCCTCTGCCCTATGATTATTGATCATTGCAGTACTTAGGGATGTAAAGTAGAGTGTGCAGTGTGTTGAGAAGGATTCCGAGTCTATGTCTAGGCCCAGTAGGAGCCATGAGAGGTTAGTACTCTTCATTAGGAGGAGAGATAGAGCGCCTGTTCTGTGGCTGCTGCTTCCATGGGTCTTTACAGTAGCCACTAGTTGTACAACACAACCATGACTGGGCCTTTCCATCACCTGACCACTCCAGAATCTTTTAGGACAATGTGCACACTTTGAAGATACCATGGTAGACTGTAAATATTGATGGCCGTTTATTAATGGTGTGCCTTGAGAAGAATATTAATGGTCTTAAATCTCAGTTATCTCTACTGTGGTTTGACATGAAACTGCCATTCTCAGGGTTGCTAAAAGAGTAAATAAGACAATGACTATAGTATCCTAAAAAGAGTAGACATCCATGGGGCGCCTGGGTCGCTCAGTGGGTTAAGCCTCTGCTTTTGGCTTGTGTCTGCCGCTCTGCCTACTTGTGATCTCTCTCTCTGTCAAAAAATAAATAAAATCTTAAAAAAAAAAAAGAGTAGAAGTTTAGCAGTTATTAACATCTTTCCCTTACATAGAGGACAGATAGCCATTTCCTTATTGAAACTTCATTGTCCTTGCCTTGTGCAAACATTTTCATGTGGTTGGTTAGATAATGTCAAAATTGGCATAAAAGCATTTTAAGATAGGTTATTTCCATCACTTAAGACTAGATGTATTAGCTGAAAAGTGTTAATGTATTTAATGTATTTTAACTTATTAATGAAGTAGAGACTTTTCAACAGGTTTATATTGGGCATATTGAAGAACTTGGATCTTAGACTAAACATTGATGTGTGATAACTTTTACTGACAAGTCTTAGAAATTTCGGATCCTTTGGTTCCTTACTACATAATCTCTTCTGTACTTCGGACCACGCTCCTTCAGCTCTTTGTTCTGTATCTCCCTTGGCTTTTGAATTGCTTCTTTTCAAATGGAAATAAAGTAACAGTGAGCACGTTTGCTGGCAGTCCTTGATAGTTCCATTGGCATCTGAGGAACCCATGTGGAAATTCTTAATACTTAAGAATTTAAGAATAGAGTGACAGCCACAGATAATTTGTTTTGTGAGGTTCAGAAGAGCAAATGTGGAAGGAGGCAGTGGTATTTTTTCTCTCTACCTTTTGTGGGGGCATGAATTTAAGGTGCTGGAATAAAGGGTAGGGTTTATCAGTCCTGAATGTTGGTTCAGGAGATTTGTACTGGCTCATATGTGCTTCAATAGATTTATACACAAGAGCATATAAAGATAGTGGTCACACAACATCTTAAAATCAAAATGAGTCCTTAAACATTATTTTTCTTGTTGGCTTTAGGAATTCTGACTAGATGTCATAATCATATATCTAATAATTGGAAAATTCCATCAATCTCTGTTTTTTTGGTGTGTTTCCTATGGGGTGTTGGTTCATGAAAACTGGACTTTTCCATTTTAATTGTAAGAAGTCTGCAGATTTATGCAAATGGTAAAAGCAGAAATTTTGTTCTTGTCCTCAAGTCAAAGTGCAAGCTTTCCTCATCTGGACCATATTGGTTATACATGTTGACAAATAAGAGTTGCTGTCTTTCCTCTGCATGGCTGTTGATCAGCTTGTTAGAAGCTGGAAGATATCTCATCATAAATCACTCATGAAGATTAGGAACAAGCTGTGAGTTTATCCACATGTATAGCATTTCCCTTTCATTGGTAGTAGAAGCTTTTCTATAGGGAGAACATTGTAAGTGAGCAATTAGTCGGATTTTGTGGGAGGCGTTCAGAGGAGACTTGCCAGATCACAGACAAGGACTCTTGTCCTCAGACCCGTGACTCACAGACGTGGCACAGATGTGTCTGAGAAGCAAAGGCAAAGTGCTCTGGTAAAGAGAGGGAGTGCTCATTTGAGACCTAAGAAATAGGAAGCTTTAAGAGACTTTGAATCATTGCTTAACACTGGAAATATTCAGTATGTTAAAAATTATGGAAAGAATACAAAATACAGTTTAGAAATATTCTGGATATAGCATTAAAAATTCTAACACAATCTAAGGCTTGTGACCAAGGTAGCAGAAGTGTTCACTCTTTCCAGGATTGCTGCTATCTAAGTCGTGGAAAAAGCGTTAGAGGGAAGCTAAAATATCATGGAACGCTGGCGGAAACTATCCCTTCACTTCAAGCATTATTACTCTACTTATTTTGGTGTCATTTGGAATAAAAAGAAACAGAAAAATTCTTAACTGGTCCCTGCATAAACCCAGACAGAGTTTAACTTCGGGTCTCCTAGCCTTCCGTCGGAGGGCTGGCAAGCTGGCTCTACTGGGCTTCATTCAAACCACTGCATTTATTGGACATCTACTTAGGCACTCTAGGTGCACAGGCAGAGCTCCTAGTCTGCAGGGGGCGATCGAGGGAGGCTTTACGGAAAGAGAGGACGTGGAATGGTGGTGGGCCCAAGTACTGAAGAAGAAAGGAAGGTGTGAATTCTTCTAGAATCTAGCCAGGTGCATTGGATGAACGGAAAAGAGAGAGTGGTATATTCCAGAAAATCACATGTAATTGGATTTTGTGGTCAAAAATGCCCAAAGCAGGACCCCGTGGAGATAAGACCACAGTGCTTGGTGTTTGATGCACTATTACCATGAGTAGCGCCGCTCATTCTTACCACAAACACCATGAGGCACTTATCCCCCTGGGACTTTTACCTCAATTTCATTGAGAAAACACATTTTTTTTTCTTTTAGGCAAGAGAGAGCCACAGAAAAACGATGTAGGGTCATGAGCTAACTGAGTATCTATGTCAGGAAGTACATTTTAGACACAGTATGGAGAGAGGTGAGAAGAATCCAGAGGGCTTTGCCATAGTCCACTCAATATCCAGTAGCCTGAACTTGGACAAAGGCATCAGGGAAGGCAGAGGAAAAAAAATAAATAGGAGGGTTCCTGACGATGAAGAGGGAGGAACAGTAGGACTTGGTCACAATGTGCAGGTTATGGAACAGAGAAGAAATTGGCTCCAGTGTTTGTGGCTCAGAAGCAGTCGTTGCTAACATTTTGTACATCATAGGATTCATAAGAGTTTAGCACCAAGAAGGAAATGTATATTTCAGTTAGGTCTGTTGTTTTACTAACTAGAGAACCAGGTTCCAGGGAGCCAGATTGAATTGCCAGAGGTCACTGAAGCTGTGCGATGCTGAGCCAAGGCTGGGACTTGGGTCCCTTGGCTCCCAGAAGAGAGAGCTTCTGATCTATTAGACTTTCAGCTTGTGCAGAAAAAAATCTCTGTAGTGAAGGTGATTTTATTATATCCAGGAAGCATTATTGTTATTACTATGGTTGTTATTGTTATTATTATTATCTGGATCTATTTCCTGGTAAAAGTTACGGACCAGAAAAAGTGAATCCCATGGAAAGTGCTTAAGTCGTGAAATTGCTTAAATACATCAGTTCCAGGTTTAGTAAAATATTAAGGGTGAAAACGTTTTGCTCCAAATAGCTTGTTTGTGAAAATACATCTTTGGCATTTGATAAGTTTCAGGCTCCAATGGTACTGAACCTATTAATAGGTATAAAAGTTATGAAATGTTTCCCTGTTTCCCCCTTAGCGTTTTCAAGTTACCAGGTTAGTTGTGGAAATTACCTCTACCAGAACAGAGTCACTCTAAAAGTAGATACACATCTAAGAATAATGTGGGCCTTTTCTTATTGTTTGGATTAGGTTGTTGTATACTATATTTACTATAAGTATACTTATATACTATATAACTTCATGTTGAAATCACTTTGGTAAATTTTTTAGTTTGTAAGACTTATAGTATTTCATTTCATATCAGTAAAAACGGTTGCATGGTGCATTTTGATTCTGAATTAAAACATCCTTATATAGTTGCCTTAAGTTCAGTGTCTGACAGGCCATAAAAGGAGAGGGGAAACAGGAGGCATATTAGGGAAAAGTTTCTGAAATTCTTCTTCGTATACCCAAGTAGTTTCCCTGATGATACTTGGTTTATTTAGGAAAGTTGCCAGAAGGATTTGGAAATTTTTCTAGTCCTGATTAATGATGGTAGTTTTAATTTACTTTGCTTCCATGTCTCTGATTCTTATCCTGTACAAAATCTAGACTTCCAATTGTTTTATTGTGGTAACTGAGTATTAGCGTGTACACTAAGATGTTTCAAAAGTTAACTTCATTTGAGGCTGAGCTGCATCTCAGGAGAATTAATTAGAAACATACCCATGGGCCAATAC
Source organism: Mustela nigripes (assembly GCF_022355385.1). Classification (NCBI taxonomy): domain Eukaryota; kingdom Metazoa; phylum Chordata; class Mammalia; order Carnivora; family Mustelidae; genus Mustela; species Mustela nigripes. Next base: position 29,704,194 of record NC_081563.1, on the reverse strand, counting down.
TGGGGATTAGAAAGAATTATTTTCAGGAAGTCAGTTTTGATACATATTGTCTTGATTTAATGGAATGTTCCAGATCCAGGAAGTATATATGGAGCCCTGAGGAATGAATAGGCATATTTTAATAACCTGAACTTGACATATCAAATTATTTAAGTTAAATGGAAGGAGACATCTTGGCTCATCTCATCAGTTGGTAATGAATCACATGGCTTTGAATAGCTTTAGCATTTGACTCTGGAAAGTTCTGCTGTGTGATTTTAAGCAGTCTGTAGTGGAAGCTCTCTAAAACTACATCTGTCTAACTAACTTTTCAAATTAACCAACTCCCTCCACTCCTTTTTTAAAAATATACTGACTGATGCCTACCACATACTGGCTCTTCCTATCTGACAGTTCACCCCATATATACTACTTCCCCCCCACCCCCAGGTCTAAGCTCAGTGGTTACAAAGGGTCAGTTCTTTTGTTTCTGACCAGAAATTACATCATTGAATGAAATATTATGTAAACCAGTCAAAAAAAAAATGAGTGCAAATAGGGATTTTTTTTCCATGAAAATCAAGTCAAATGATTTGGAAAGACAATAAAAGCAAATGACTAATATAATATTCATGGTCACTTTAGGGTCAGCTAAGACAAAGTTAAAAAGTTGGAAACTGAACTATTAAAAAAAATCTAGAACTTGGCATTCATTTGGCTTCACAATCAAAAAATTGTTCTGTAAAAAGTTCCATTTGCTCAGTTATTCCTTCAAAAAATATCAGGTACCCACCATGTGACTAGCATTTTGCTAAACTCTAAGGATGGGCCACTGAAAGAGGCAAGGCCCTGAACAAGATTTCCTCCCTCTGGGGGCTCATGGCCTTTTGGAGAAATCAGACAGGCACCCAGAAAGTTCCAGTTCCTTGCTGTCTGTGCCAAGCTGCCCTGCACATAGGTGTACTGCTCATCTGTGGCAGGGAGTGGCATCTATCAGCTCTTCTGTCACATCAGGGAAGGCCTAGGGATGAGGTAAAACTGAGTCAGAGGCTTGGGTTGAGGTAGTAGGGTTGGGTGGTAAGTTGGAAAGGAGAGAAGAGACTGTATAGAACCACACATGTGAGACAGAGCATGGCGCTTGGAACTGACCAAGGGTTGGGTATAAATGGAACTGAAGAGGACATGACAGCAGTAGTGGGAAAACAAGCTAGATGGGTAGCAAGGACTAGATTAAGAAGAGTCCTTCTGCCATTGCTGGATTTTGATGTCTTCTGCAGGGACCCAGCATCTCTGAAGTAAATAGGCAGGATATTGATGTGTTCAGCTTTTAGCTCAGAGGAGTCTGTATCTCAGAAGGAATGATCCAGGAGAAGCTACTCAAGAACTTTTTTCCTACCATCCACGTAAATGGTAATGTCTGTAGGTCACCCTCTGGTTCCTGTTAAACATTCTCATCCTTCTCTGCACACAGGTACAATATGAAAAATGGAATGCTGTGTAAGATAAGAAACATGGATTAAATTTGTTTTTAATCTAACAGGTTGTAAAATTGAAACTCGAGATGTGGTCTTAGAAACTTTCAGTATTGGCGCTCCTGGGTGGCTCAGTCAGTTAAGTGTCCAACTCTTGGTTTCTGCTCAGGTCAGGATCTCACAGGTCGTGAGCTGGAGCCCCGCATCCGGCTCTGCGCTTGTTGGCTGGCGGGGGCGGTCTGCTTGGAGATTCTCTCTCTCTGCCCCTCCCCGCACTTGCGGCCTCCCTCCCACCCCCCCTTTCAAATAAATCAGTAAATCTTTTTTTTTTTTTTTTTATAAATTTTTAGTATTTCGTATATATAAAAACCCATTCTTCTGTCTCTAGCTTCAGTACCTGCACATCAGGCCTGTAAGTCTAAGAGGAAAAGAGTGAAAAAGCAGTTGTTTTCTTAGTATCTGAAGTAACAACTGCTGTGCAATCATGGCAGTAATGGTCAGGGGGTTATTCAGCCCATTTTGACCGTGAGTGTAGGCAATCTCTGTCTGCACCTGTGTGTACCCCCTGCAACCTATGCATAGGACTTTGAAACCGTCAGTGCTGGGGAGAGCTTCCCCACTAGCCTGGAGAGGCCTCTAAACTGGTTGACCTTGGGCATTTTTGTGTCACCTGGAGGCTTCCAGGCAACACTCCTGTCTGGGGTCTTTCCTATATAAGGAAGGTCTTGGGAGCCTGTTGTCCCACTGGAGAGTTTTCCATTCAGGAATCTAGAAAGATCCAAGGCAGAGCTTCTCCAATGTCTGTCCCTTCAGCAGCTACACAGCCTACCCCACTCTCTTGCAAGTGAATAACTCCTTCATTGTGGTGGTGTTGACTCTTGGTGCTGCCGCTCACCGTTCCCTGCCTTACTACTTGCCGGGAAAGTGCTTACTCCTCAGGAGGAGAAGGCTGAAAGAGCTCCCTGCCCTTTACGAGGAACAAGGCAAGGATAGAGAGAGCGGCCTCGTGGGCCGTGCAGTGAGGAGGGAGCCATGGGAAAGTAATGATCCATGGAGGGTGGGGATAAAAGGAAGCTGCCAACGGCCCAGGCCAACGGGTGTTTATAGTAGTGGTTCCCAAACATTGTCTACCCAGAATTTATCCCTTTTGGCATCTGCCTGGATTTTACAGACCCCATTTAATTTTATTACCCAGTATGTTTCTTCTTTCATGTCTCCCAGGGAGGGTTTCTCTGCTCGTGTGTTAGTCCTGTGCCTCGCCTCCTGTCCACCCTGCATTCTTCCCCGCACTCCCAGCCCAGTTCCGCCCGAAACTGCCACATTGTGTTTCGTGTTTGCTCCCCCACCACGTTCTGTTTTCCTGATTTTGAAACCTTCTATTCACAATAGCTGCTTATCTTCAAAAAGTGGGAAGGCAAGTTTTATGTAATAATAAATACTAAGATATTTAGATTGCAGTATGAAACGAAATTAGTTATAATCCGTATTTATCCCCTGGGTAGAGGCTCCAGATGGGATGAGTTACACAATTTAGCAGAAGAGAGATGAAAATCATCTAGAAAGTTAGCATGAAATAGGTTATTTATCAGGTACTTGGAGGTATAGTAGGTTTTAAATGGATGAAACCGGGGAATATATTATCAAGAAAGGAGCGTACAGAGTTAATTATATGAAAAGAAAATGCGTCTGTCCAAACCAAACTCAACGAAAAGGAATGGGAAATATATTTACAATGATTATTTCATCAAAGGACAAACAAGATCTTGAAATCTCTTGTCCATAAAGCATTGTGAAAGTAACTAAAATCATCAAGACTCTAAGGGTTATGGAGAATATATAAACGCGAATAGGTCAGACAAGAGGAAATAAAAACAGCATATATGTAGGGGAAATGTCAATAATCCCGACTAAGTGAAGACTTGCAAAATTAGTATGATAGTATAATCTGATCACAGGTGTAATATTAAAGCAATGAAGTTAACATTTTGTAGCTATTAAACTGGTAGAAATATTTTAAAGTAAGATCCACTTTTGACAAGGTAGATGTGAAATTGACACGGTAATGACAGATTCTGATGATGTGAATCCTGTGCTCTTTCTGGACGATTCATCAATTGACATACTTGGCAATTCAGCAGCAAGTGAAATAATGCACAGTTTCGTGCACTCTTTATAAGGATATGCACGTCCCTTCCTTGTCACAGTGCTAGTTTGGTTTCCCCATTTGTATGATTCCACTGCACCCTGTTCATGAAGTTGATGCTGGGGCTCACATCCCCCGAGTACTTACTCTGTGCTGAATTCTTAGTGCTTTGAATATATGACCTCATTCAAGTCAACAACCCAGCCAAGCTGGGTATGGTTTGATTGCCATTTCATGGGTGAAGAAATGGGGGACAGAGAAGTGTTCAATAAATTGCCCAAGGTCCTAACGTTAATGATAATGAAACTGGGATTCACACCCTCCGGAGGTCTTGTTTGAGGCCCTTGGTTTTAGAACCTGGGCTCATCTGTCATCCTCACGATGCGGTAGGCATAACTGACTCATCAGTGTCTCACTTGTTCCCTGTTATCACCTAGCACATTGCCTGGTGCATACTAAACAATCAGTAAATATTAGTTTAATGCATGAGCAAGTAATTAATTACTAAGAAAGGTAAGACTATATACTGGATAACATTCCTTGCAGCTTTATCTGTGATAGTTAAAACAGAAATGTCATCTAAACAAAGAGAGGAGTGGCTATGTAGTTTATCCTCTGTCAACTTAATAGACCGTTAGATAGCTCCTATGAATGTTAAGGCTCTGTAGCAGTATCTAACATGAAACAGTGTGGCTATGTAGTGACAGAAGAATGCACATGTGGACTATAGTGTTGTAACTGTAACCCAGATGTCCTTGTAGGCTTCACCAGCTCGTGGGTATAGGTAACAGAGTGATCATGAAAAAGCCAGCGTATGCTAGCCCCAAACCCTTACCTTCTTACACAGAACCTTTATCCCTTCTGTCCCTACTTTCTGTGTGAGTGTGTCTGAGGATCCCCAAGGGTGCTTTGTTCCTCACCTAGTTCTGGTGACCTGTAGTCACCACATGGCATCTGCCCAGGTCTTCCTGTCTAGATCCTTCCAGGGTCACTACAGATAGAGCCCCAGGAGAGAACCATTCCCCTGCCCCGTGTAAGGCCCTTCCTCAGAACTCTGTCCTGCCTAATGCCTCTTCCCACTCCTTGAAAGGGCCAGGTTGGTGGTAGTAGCCTGCAGAACTGGGAGAAAAGTTCTTTCTCCGACCATGTCCTGCTGATTGACTCTTGGTCCCTAAAATAATTCTCCTTCTGCCCAGATTCTCACAGAGAGTGCAGATGACAGAAGTGAAGTGCCAGGAGGGCAGAGAATTTTGTCTGTTTTGTTGACTGATATTTGCCAAATGCTTGGAATAGGACATGCCCACGGTAGATCTACAATGTATCTTCATTGAATGAGCAAACAACCACTTTTGAGCTTCTAGCCTTCACTTCCATCCTCAGCGGAATTCAGGGGGACGTGTGATGGACCAGCAGTGTGCCTCAGAGTTTTCTCAGTGATGGAAATGGTCCAATCTATGCTATCCAACAAATGCTGTTCATTTCCTTTTTCATTGTGTTGTTCTTGAACCTACACCCCTACTCTTCCTCTGATGGCTATAGCCCAGAAAACCCATGTGTCTCTCTGTTAGAGGAACAAGAAGCCCTGGTGTGATTCAACTTATGTATTTAGCTCCCTTGAAAAGTTCATGAGCCTCCCTGATCTGCAGTGAGCTAAACCCTCCCATCTGAATTAGGCCTCTGTTAGTAAACTCTATTATAACCACTTATGAAAAGCATGCTTCTGGAAGAAGAACTTACAAGGGCTTGAGGCAAGACTCTGGTGAGATTTGAGGGACAGCTCTTGGTCCTTCCATCCTAAGGGCTGTGTGGGCAAGAGCACCGCACCAAGGTTTGGGATACCTGTGTTCTGGTCCCATTTCTGTGACTACATGGCCATGATATCCTCAGTACACACAAAGTCTGTAGCTCACTGTCTGTAGAATAAGGTGTTTGAGTTAGATTATTTGGTAGATACTTTCTAGCACCTCTGTGGAACCTTAGCACTTTCTGCAACATTGTTAGAAAGTTAGTAGTTAGAAAACTACTCCAGTATATGCTTAAGTGATCATGTGTCAGGAAAACAACAAGAACAACAACAACGAGGAGTTTTGAAAGACGTATAGGTACTTGCTGGGTTCTTTCCCATTTGGAATTTTTGGGAGATGGGTGTGAATTTTTCGTTGAGTTCTTATTTGTAAAATACTGTGCTATGGAATACAGGAGGTACAAAGATGAGAACACCATAGCCTCTTTCCTACCATATTCAAAACAAAGTAGAGGGAAAAATAAAAAATAATTATAACACAACATAGACTGATACATGACACAGGTTGTTAGATGCCAGCCCCAAATTTGCAATTGGCTCTAGCATTCTTTCTAGAATACAGCATGCCCCTTTCTTTGGAGGAACGTTCCTTTTTTGGGGGCCATCTTTGGGCCAGACGTTAAAGCGCTGCCAGAATTTGGACTGGTTGTGATGTCAGAAGGCTGGAGTGCAATTTTGTGTTAGAGATGTGTTACTGAGGTTTTGACTTTGCAGGTATTTTAAAATTTAGAATTTAAAATTCTAAATGTAAGTCCTTTCTTGAGGCTTAGGAATAAACAAATAACAAGCAGGTGTTACTGAGCTTAGTGGGAATCTGTACTTGGTCCCTGGAGACACCACAGAGCTTGAAAATTACAGTAAATACTCAGAGGTTTTTAACCTTTGTTTGTAATACTATTGTTTGTAGCTTAAGTGGTATTACTTGGTACTAGGCATAAGTGGTATTACTTGGTTTTGGAGGCAGCGTTCTGCAGTGATATCAAAGAACATGCCAGGCAGTGGTGACTAGAATGGCATTGTGTCTGTACAGAGTTTTGCAGTGACAGCATTGTAGAAGGTGGGGTCTCTGAGGATGACAACCTGCCATCCTTTGATGAAACCTGTTTCCTTGCCCCTGAGAGGCAGCATTACCACCACCCCCCAGTGTGATATGCTCATATGACTCTGCCAAATGAAGCCCACTTTTCCTAACTCCTTGAGCATTTTATTAACTGTGTTGTTAGTAAGAATGAAACTTAAGTTTGAATCCATGTCTGATTATACATTATACATATAATTCAATAAAACACACCCGTTAGCAGAGTAACTCCAATCACTTCTACACAAATTGCAAGGGTCTGGATAGTCATTCTTCCCCATTTTAAAATGTAAATCCCGCCATCCCCATAGATGAGAGGGGGCCGTCTGGATGTCACGGTATCGACTGACTTGGTTAAACTCTTGAGAACCAGAATTTCAGGGTTGGAAAAGAACCTGCAGATTGTGTTATGGAGTCACCCTTTTTAACAGACGGGGCCACCGTAACCCAGAAAGTGAAAACACCTGCTTCAGTTTTCAGAGGTTGTTTCTAGAGGATACCTCCGTCCCAAGGTGTCTGGGATTTTTGCGTTGACTCTGCAGCCTGCAAAAGCTGCTGTGTTTCTTTCCAAAGGGTGAAAGAGCCCTGGTGTTCAGGAATTTCGAAGACAGAGCTGCACTAACCGCTTCTGTGGCTCAAGGGTAGGAAGTCGAATTTTGTGATAGCATTGATGAATGGAGCTCCTTAGGTCATGCAGAGGATTCAACGAGATCAGACTAGATAGCTCAGTGCTCTGGTGAGGTTGAAGCTAAAGGAACAGAAATCCATAAACAAAGCTGAGATGATGAATGGCCTCATCCCAAGTTAGAAGCTCTAGTGTGCATGTGTGTGGCAGAGCTCCATATCTCTGGGATTGTAAACAGAACATGGTATTGAAGCATTTGCTAATGCACACAGCATTAAAAACTAGTGACATTCTTGGAATTCTTATTTGTATTAAGGTTGATATTTTGCATTTTTTGAAATCTGCAATCCCTTTAACTCGAGCCCAGTAATAAACCTCAGGATTTGGTAAGTGGAGATGGGATGAACATGGTCTTCCTAATTACCAGAGCAGGTAAAATGAAGAGATTCTCTCTGGCGGGGAGAGAGTGGTGGGTGCTATTTTTAACTCCTATGAAAGCTTTTTTTTCTTTGCCCCAAGATTTCTTTGGACTCTTTTTTTTTTTTTCCTTTTGCATGTATTATCAAGAACATGAATCTCTCCTCTCACACGTTTAAAAAAAAAAAAAAGGAAAAAAAAATCCTCTTCCCAGTGGAATGATTCTGTATCTAATGAGTTTTAAATTAAACCTTCTGGAATTTAACTTGTATCTGGCTAAATAGTTACTAAAAAATGTAAAATGAGGTCCAGGAACTCAAAGCAGATTTATAGTGCACATTTTGTGTGTTCGTAATAGAGAAGCCTGTTTATATCCTTACTTCTCTGTCCTCTTTCTTTTTCCCTGGTTCTGACTCCTGTGATGGCTGTCCGTCCTGGTCCTGAGCTGTTAGTTTCTATTTCTACTCATTCTGTTGCTCTGTATCTGCCTTTACTGCTTGCCCTATATCCTTGGGGGAAGAAACGGGAATCTGGCTCCTGTCGCTCTCTGTCCAGCCCAGATGCTCTCAATTTGTCCTTGTCTCCCACGCTCCTGCCACTTTCGAACCCCTGTCTCCCCTCAGGATCTTGGCTCCTGTTATTTCTTCTTTTGCTGATGCCCTTCTGCCAACTCGTGACATCACCGGATTCTTCTCCTCTTAGGTACAGTTTGAACGCCGCCTTCTCAGACAGGTTGTCCCGGACCCCTAGATCTCAAATGTTTTCTTGGAAGACCCTGTGAGTCCATCTACGTTAGGAGACAGATAACCAAGAATTGGCTACGGACAAATTTAGAGCAGAACAATTGTAAATCTCTACATTCCACAAATAAACCCCAAACCTAAATTATAGTAAATGCCTGCTAATCTCCAGGCTTTCTCTTTGGCTCCTGTGTAGGGCTAGACCCCCTCCACCATCCTGTCTGGGCTTCAAAAGAATGTGACCTTCATCTCTGCTTTCAGCTTCTGGGTTTGGTTTTTGGTTTTATTTGTTTTTGTTTGTTTGTTTTCTAGTGATGCCTACTGAATTAAAAGGCAAGTAGGCAAGGTTTGTTTTTGTTTTTGTTTTTAGAGCAGTGGGATAGGTTCTTAAGTGAGCAGTGGTTTGTAGCCTTAATTATTAGCTAATGTTTGTTACCCAAAAGCTTTAGACAACTACAGTATGAACCCACTTTCTGGCTGAGTAGACTTCAAGGATGCCCTTCAAAAGAGGGAGTGGTGTAGGGATGTGTCAGGGAAGAAATGAAGTGATAACGTTGACTTTCTAAAGATATTGTTGCTTTTTTTCCCCCCCATACTCCCAGGGATATCAGCAAAAATGGTGCAGCCCTTCAAGGGAACATTATTCTTCTAATCAGAGACAAGTGGGAAACTTTAAGTAGCTCTTCAAATCAAAATCATGTGTGTGTCTGTTCTGTGAAATGACAGATGTAGGTTTTTCTTCAGATAGAGGTTTGTTTTCCCTGTTCTGCCTTAGCCACAATAACTTGAAATGGTCTGTCTGCTGGCACGAAAACCGAGGAGGTGGGTGGAGGGGCCAGGATGTTGCTGCAGGAAAGTCGAGTACATTCCGAGGGCGCCTTTTGGGGACAAGCAGCTGAAGCATTTTTTATAGTCAACTGAGATAACAGGAAAGAAGGAATATGGCTTTTTATAGTCTGACTCTTGAGAAAATTCAGTCCGCTCATATTGGCCAATTATCTCCCAAATGAGTATATCTTCGTTTAAGTTCCAGCTTGTGACGTAAAATGTGACTGTTGCATCAGCCTGGTTTTTCGAGTACAGCAAGTTGTTTTCTACACCAGAGCGAATGGTGGAACCCACTGAGACACTTGGCATATTTAAAACCTCGAACTTGGATCCGTCTGCTCGTTCTGACCTCGTAGAGTACTACCGCGAGATAGACCGAGTGGTTGTCGCAAGGTTAGACTTTCTGGAATAAGAAGCTGTGGATCCATCTACCTCGTTATTTGCAGTAGGTCCCAGGGGACCACGGGATGCCCTAGGGTGAATTAGTGAATTATGGTGGTGGCCGGAGAAATGTCAGGCTGCCAGGGCAATGGAATTTCTCAGCCAGCATTCTACGTTACACCCCCTGGTTACACGTTCTAAAATATATGTGCCATAGCTAGACCTACAGCCAGCATACCACAGGCTTCCCGAGTCAGCCTTAAAGATAACTTAGTCTTTTTCCTCCTCATGTGTTGAGAAGGTTTTAAAGAATGCTGGCGACACAGACCATATATCACTACGTGATTGTTTGGAGAGCGGCATGAACTTGGGAAGCAGAAAGAAGCCATTCATAGTTAAATCCTGAAGTTTGTAGGTTCATTTTTAAATTTGTTTTCTTTGATATAAAAGATTATTGAGCTATAAAAAGCGAGCTTACCACAAAGGACTCAACCTGTAGTTATTGAGTTGAGGCAGAGAACTTGATATTGTAATTTAGATTTTAGAAAATGCTGGAATGGGGGAATAGATATTTTACCTCTCCGTCATAAATAGTTATAAAGAGTGCCCACTTATGGGTTAGAATAAGTCAAACAGAAACTGTTTCCTTATGAACAGAGAGAGAGACACACAAGGTTACCAGAGCTGTATGGTAGGATATGACTGTATCCACATACTCTGGTGCATCCTTGACACTTGCATGAAAGCTGCTTTAAAGGCAGATTTAAATAAAACTGATTAAATTCCTGTTAGGTTCAAAAGAAGTTGATGTTAGGAACATCTCACAAAAGTGAATTGGTTAACGTTTCTGTGAAGGGGAAAGATGGTTACACATATGAAGTTATTTTAGCTTTGATTGTAGGCCGTCTACGTAGCACCAGAGGACCATATGATCTGCAGACCGAAACTGTGCAAAATCACCTGAATAATCAATGGGGAAATGACCAGTTCTATGACCTTTTCAGTCTTTTGTCAAAATATTAAAGCTTTCTTACTGTAGGTTATAAATGTATAAGGCAATGCAAAAATAAAAGGGAAGCTAAGATTAATTTATTGCCCTACAATTTAAAATGTTAGGGACACTGATAATCAACCTGTTTTATTTCTTTGAGGAGAACTTACCAAAAGTAGTTTGAACATGTTTGCCCTCTTATTGTGTCCCGTACGACATGTCTCTTTTCTCTGCTTCAGTGAATTGTCCTGTTCCTTCCTGAGTCTGGATCTGCTTCCAGCGTTGGTGCTTTCACAGCTGTGAACTCAGTGTTCCTTCCATGTCACTTCCTCTGGGACATCTTCATCTTCTTCCTTACAGTGACTTTCCAATTTAGTGAAATTCCACTGTTACTGCTTTTTATTTCTGGGTTACACTTGTTTGTGCTGACCCCATACCTTCTGTTGATTATGCACTTCTGTAAAATGTCCAGTGAGTTTATTCCCATGAGATGGGGGAGGGCAACACGACTGCCTGCTGTCTGTCTGTCTGTCTGCGTGTGAACTGAACGATGGACGAGCAGGGACCAGATGCCGACCGTCGTGGAAGTGACACGGTGGTTTGGTGATCATGATAGGCATCGGTTATTCGCGTGGGGATTTCTGGACCAAAACGCTAGCGGTGAAATTTGTGCTTTATGTACTTCAGCATTAATATACTGTGACAACTGAAGTGGGAACCCTGCTGTTTGGGGGCTACTGGTGTTAGGTGACCAAACGGTGGTCCCTGAAATTTAAGCACGTTGGAACCATGCAAAGTGAAGAATGCCTTAGTCTGGTGGTAAACTGTTTGTAATACATTTAAATCTTGGCCTGATGCCCCTTGCCTGTTGCACATCAAGTGAATCCACCGTAGCCAAGTGACCTAGAAATTGAATTGAGAAGTGAACAGGGAGTTATGAAGTGTTTGATTCAACCACGGAGTCAGCTTTGACTCCTCTCCTCTTACCTAATACCTCAGTGGAGTGGGCGCTGGAGAAAGCATATCAGCTTCCATCCAGCATGGGCAGGCCCTGGACACACGGTGTCTGGGTGGCCCCCTTAGTCGTTTTGTCTGGCTCTCTCCTTCCTCCTCCACGGTCCCCTCTCTTCCTCGGCCTGTTCATTACTTCCTGTGTCCTGTCTCCGGGTACCGATTCTCCTTCTGTCATTATATTTGTGTGTGTCTCGGTTCCCATTGCTGTGATCCGCATCTGGGTGGTTTTCAACGTGTGCTTCGGTGACTACCGTCACCACCTAACTGAATTCCCCACCTTCCTCGCTTACTTCTCCAGCGACCCTCACCTGCCATCATGAGAGAGATCTTCCTGAGAGTCCGTCTTCCTGAGTTCTCTCCTTGGGTCCTCCCAGCTCCCGATTGCAGAGTAAAACTCACACGTCTTACCAGGCAGGCCTTTAAGGACTTGCACTGTCTGCCTCAAGCCTGCCTCTCCCACTTCATCACCTCGCCCCTTGCCTCAGGAACCCAGAATTTTAACAAGACAGCTGTATTCATGATCTCCCAGATATGCCTGCTTCCTTCCTTCGTGTTCCTCAAAAGCACTTCTCTTGGTTTTTCTGACCCCTGCCCATTCTCAAAGACTTACCCCAAATGATCTTTCCCGTATGGTCTATTTTGATTTCCCAGAAAGGTGTTTGCTCCTCTCTGATAGCCCACCAGATTTGCATTTTATAATTTCCAGTTGTCACTTCTGTGCTGATCTGTGTTGATAGCTACCCTTTATCGTCTGCTCAGTTAGCTTTCATGTTCTCAAAGGGCAGGGGCTGGATCTTCAGGAGCACCAGGAATGGCATTGGACAAAGTGGTAGGCGCACATTGTTTCATTGTTTTAGTCAGTGTTCTATCCACCTCCAGCTTTCCTCTGGAAGCTGAACTGCGTGCTAGAAGCAAAACATAGCAAAATGAGGTCCCTGACCTCACAGAACTCCCGCTGAATGAGGCATGCACAAAAGTAGTCAAACAACCCACGCAGCGGTAAGCTAGGTGCCAGGACCATCAGTGAATGACAACCATGGAGGCACAGAAGAGGGACACCACGCCCAGGTGAAGGGCAACTGGGAACGCGTCTAGAAAAGGGGACAATGAAGCAAAGTCTAAAAGATAAGGAGGTGTCAAGTAGGTGAGCGGGGCTGGAGTGGAAAGAGTGTTCAGGTCGTGGACACGGGATAGGTAAAGCACAAGAGGACCCTGAATACTGAGGAAATGAATGGAATTCAATTTAGCTGAGTAGTAGAAAATAAGGTGAGACCCCAAAACCTTCAGAAGGACCAGGGGTCCTGTGATGGGAAGAAACTGGACATATCTGATGAGTGTTTACAAAGGAGGACCTCCAGGACTGGATACTTGGATGGGTGAAATGCGGGAGCAACAGTGAGGTTTCTGTTAAGGACCACTTGGTGAATGGAGGTATTAGGGGAAGATGATGAATTTGATTTTGGATATTTCCAGTTTGAGTTGCTTCTGGAATCTCTACATGAAGAGATATTGTAGTAGAGAGTGTGGAGCTCAGTGGAAAACTTTGGTTAAGAAGTACAAATTTGGGTGACATCAGCATCTGGCGTGGTAGAGAAGGAGTATAGCATTAGCAAAGATGAGGAGGTTAACATCAAACCTTAAAGCATACCAATACTTCAAAGGCATAGGAAGTGGAGTCTGCGCAGCATATTAAGTTGAAAGGGGCAGAGAGGAAGGAGAACAATGGGTGAGTGAGATGTGATGGATATCCAAGGAAGAGTGAAATGCGTTTGTTGGGTTTAGCAACCTGAAGCCTATAAGTCACTTTCGTAAGAGGAGCATCCTGTAGAAAACAGGCAGGATCCAAGCTAGATGGTAGTGTGTGGAGAAGTGGACAGTTCTTTGAAATGCTGATCATGGAGGAGAAAATTTAAAGAGGGTAGAAGCTGGAAGGAAATGGAGTTGAGGGACTTTTACTGTTTAAGCTGGTGGGAATCTGATCATGTTAAAAGGCTGATGGGGGACGCCTGGGTGGCTTGGTTGGTTGGACGACTGCCTTCGGCTCAGGTCATGATCCTGGAGTTCCAAGATCGAGTCCCGCATTGGGCTCCCAGCCCCACGGGGAGTCTGCTTCTCTCTCTGACCTTCTTCTCACTCGTGTTCTCTCTCTCAAATAAATAAATAAAATCTTTAAAAAAAAAAAAAAGGCTGATGGGAAGAATTTGTTAGTGATAAAGAAGTTGTCTATAAGCTGAATTTAGACAGAATTTAAAACTCCCCTTACAGTTCTTGACCCCATATGTCCTTTTATCTTTCTTTATTCTAAATCATTTAAAGTTCATACTTCTAATCACTCACAAACGCATCTGCTGTTTCACTGTGATCTTATTATCCTAATGAGACTGCAAATTCCTATACAGCAGGGCCCACACTGTTCTCCCTGGTTCTGGTTAGCACTTAGCTCCCTGTCTTAGTGAAAACCCTCAACACATACTTTTGGCACTCCCCTGTGTTTCTTTGTTTATTTTTTGAGGAGATAACTAATGTCTCCTGTGTGCCAGAAATTATTCTAGATGCCAAGGATATAAAAATCACTAAGCCAGAGATATCTCTTTTTCCCAAGGACTTTATAATCTTGGGATACAGTTAATAAACAAGTAATAAAACACAAAAGCAAAGTAATTATAGAATGCAAAAGATAGATAATAATCTTGAGTGATTATGTGTGTGTATATTCATATCTATGAATATATTTATATCTATCTATATATACATACATCTATTTATATTCATATATCTATATCTATATCTGTATCTGTATCTATATCTATATCTATACATATATAGAGATCTTCTTCTTCCTGAATTCTTTCCATTGTTGGGGAGTTAAATGACACGAGAAGACAGTGAGTAACAGAGACTATTGTTTTCTTCATGTAGTTTGTTGTTGACTGTTTCTAAAGTCAGCAGGAATGTAATGGTTATAATGGGCTGTGTGTTTTGGGAGTTTTGTTGGTTGGTTGTTACTTAGCATTTGAGAAACTAACCAACTCTCCACATTTTCTCTTTTCCCTTTTAGTCATTTGCCATCTTCCATGTATGAATGGCGGCCAGTGCAGCTCAAGGGACAAATGCCAGTGCCCTCCGAATTTCACAGGGAAGCTTTGTCAGATCCCGGTCCACGGTGGCAGCGTGCCAAAATTGTATCAACATTCCCAGCAGTCAGGCAAGGCCCTGGGAACCCATGTAGTCCACTCCACTCATACCTTGCCTCTGACCATGACCAGCCAACAAGGAGTCAAAGGTAAGCTTATTTATTTTCTTTTTGCCCATTCATCAGACTTCTGCTAACCTGTCAAACCCACACGGAAGCGAGTATCTGCCCCTGGCAGGGCTGGTATTGAATCAGAAACAAGTTATGTGGTCTGTGGCCCAAGAAATGGCAGCAGGGACAGAATACGGGCCCAGGTCAATGGCTACAGTACTTTCTAGACCACAGAGATTTGGTATCTAGGAAATAAACCAGAAAGGAGCCCATCCTTCTGTGCTGGCTCTGAGCACGGAAAGCTATTACCTGCACATTTCTGGGAAGGCCCAGGAAACAGAAAGATGAGCAAGGCCGTGTTGAGGACAAATATGCTCTTGGATCACATGCTACCTGCTGGTGAATGCCTGGTTTATTTTGTAGTTGAAGGGCACTTAGTTTTAGTAATAAACAATTAGTTAACCTCACTGGGCTTCAGTTGATTCCTCTGTAGAGGAAGGTAAACTAGGTCACTTGGAGCTCAGGAATTCTATGACTAACTCATTCTTTTAAACCTGGCATCTCCTCCATGCCCAGTTTTTGGAAAGGGGTCAGAGAAGAGTGACTGGCCTTTACTCTGTAAAACTTGAGTGTTAGCATCACAAGATGAAATTGTATGTGAAAGCAGCAGAAAGTAAATACATAAAATATCACACGTGGGTCTTTGGTGGGTCACAAGATGCACACGAGTACGTCCACACTCTTCTGTCCGGGCCCAGAGAATGACGCTTTGTGAAATTGTTATTTCCTCTGTTGATGTAGAAAGGTGTATCTTCCAAGTTTGGCAATGGAAACTCTGAGAGATGCAAAAGTAATCAAACTCTTGAGTCTTTACTACTATCCTTTGATAAAATGTACCCAACAACCATAGGCAGCATGGATTTCGTAGTTTCCTGACTCTGAAAAACAAATTTTTATCTCATGAATGGGCTACTGGGAGAGGCTTTAATTTCTCTGTGTACATCCAATTTTATCCCTTAAAAATACATAAATTCAGGGCTAGTTTGTATTTGAGATGTATCCTCTTATTCTCCAGAGTTGATGGCTATACAGCAGACATGCTTATGCACTCTATATTTTATGCCCTGGGTGGGGATACACATATAGCTGCATACGTGTGTATGTAATATTTGCTCTCGTGCCAATTTGCAGGATATTCATGACTGACTTTTTGTTCTGATCTCTTTTAGTGAAATTTCCTCCCAACATAGTCAACATCCATGTGAAACACCCTCCAGAGGCTTCAGTCCAGATACATCAGGTTTCAAGAATTGATGGCCCAACAGGCCAGAAGGCAAAAGAAGCTCAACCAGGCCAATCCCAAATCTCTTACCAAGGGCTTCCTGTCCAGAAGACCCAGACAGTACATTCCACATACTCTCACCAGCAAGTCATCCCTCATGTCTATCCCGTGGCTGCGAAGACACAGCTTGGCCGGTGCTTCCAGGAAACCGTTGGGTCACAGGTGAGCAACACCGTCTAGCCTGTGTTAGGAACGCCTTCTAGATGTGGTCTTGTAGTAGTAGGAAAACCAGGGTTGGTAAGATCATCTTCTGCAGAAGGGGCTGGCAGACTGACCCACGAGCCTGTTTTTAAGTTGTACTGGAACACAGACACATCCATTCATGTGCGTAGGTCTGTCCTTGCATTCATGCTATATGATAAAATTATGTTGTGTCGGTGAGATCATGTGACAGCCAAGTCCTAAAATGTGGTCTGCAAAGCCCTTTACAAAAAAGTTTGCTGACCTCAGTCTGTAATATTAAGTAGTGATCTTTCATAATTGCTGTTGGAAGTCCATGATTGCCTGTTTATATATTTTCTTCATTTAAGGTGATCTATGTATAAAATATGTGTCTGACGTGAGACATAGTATGTGAGATGAATTCTGCAAAGATGTTTGAAAACCTTTATGCCTTTTTGCAATAGCTTGTGGGTTGTAGGTACAGAGGAAATCTGACCCCTTTGTGTAGTAATAACTTGACATCTTTCCTCTCCTGATAAAAATTCATCACTAGGATGGCGATACAAGAGTTGTTTGAAATGCATTTTAATATTGAATTTACATGTAACTTCAGGCCTATATAATAAAGTGGGAGAAAGGCTTGACTTTCTTTAAAACTCATTGTTGAATGTACATAGCAAAGGCAATGGAAATACATTGGTTCCTCTACCCTAACTACTTTGTGCTGCTTGCTTTGGGATCGCATGATAGTGATGTCGATTTGTCCGATGGTTCTCCTTGTCATTTTGATATGGTTTGGATCCCCCATGAGAAGAGTAGATGAGGTAACTATATTATAATTTAGCTGTTGTTATCTGAATATTAAAAAAAAAATACTGTGTGTGGGAAGTATTTGTAGAATCAGTTGTTACTGCTTTGACACCTAGAAAATACTTTTTAGGTTCTGGACAAGTTCATGGTAGGGTTATACTCTTTCTTCCAGGGCAGTAAGACAAAACTGGTTTATAGTCCCAAATAGAAAAGAGCACCCATGGGGATAGAGTCAAGGGTCTTGGCTAGTGCCATGGGCCCAGCACTGTGCTAGGAAATCAGCTTCCTTGTCTGTAAGTTAGAGCTAAGAATATGGAGGTGTGTCAAGATGAGACAACATAATGTGAGCCCTGCTTTGCAACATTAGAGAACTCTGCAAGTGTTAGCTTAGAAGATGCTTATCTATCCAGATAGAGTCAAACTTAAAAATAGAGTAGGTGTTTGCTCATGTCCTGTAATTTCAGTAAAGCAAGGAAGGCTCGATTTCCCCAATCATAACCTTTGTCACCCCCCTGCAGATACCTGACATGGGCCCACTGAAGGGCACCTTTTCATTCCTCAGTTGAAGACCAGGCTTAGACAAATGCTTTTTAGAGAAGGAACGTCATCAATTTAGTTTAGAAGTGAAGACTGGATTCTTGTGCTAAGCGCAGGTTCTGATAGGGTCAGTGGTCTAAAGAAGCTTCACACTTCACAATGTTGCCCTGGGCTGGCCTTGGAGAGAGAGGATGATTTTGGTGCCATTTGCATTGTTTAGTCATTCCGGCTTGGGTTGGTCATGAGAAAGGAAAAACCAGGTCCTTTTAAAACTACGTGCCCAGTATCTTTCTCCCTGATTTCCAAGTTGGAACACAGAGCCTAAAAAGTAACAAAAGGAGGCATTAACAAACTTACAACTTTGGTATAATAGTAGGGAGATGATTGCTTACCAGAATGGGTAAAAATAAACTGCTTTTGAGCCTCAGCTGGACAATACAGTCAAAGTGAATTGGGTAATTAGTGGTGTTGCCCAAATAATTCGAACTCTGTGGAATAGTTTTTCCTTATCTGGATACTTTTCTGACTTTGGGTCTGAATGATCCAGCAGTGATCTCAGTTCTTAATTTATTTTGCATGTGTAGTCACTCATACACAGCTTCAAAATGAGACCTGTTTTCAGAAAACATTCTCACTATTTGTCTTCTTGTTACTGAGAGAAGTGTTGCCCGGTACCTGTGATTGCCCAATTAATTTGTGTAATTAGGATGATCTGGGCATTTAAAAATATACTGCTGGGGCACCTGGGTGGCTCTGACGGCTAAGTGTCTGCCTTCGACTCAGGTCATGATCCCAGCATCCTGGGATGGAGTCTTAGTGTTAGGCTCCCTGCTCCGTGCTTCTCCCTCTTTCTCTGCCTCTACCCCTTCTTGTGCTCTCTCTCTGTCTCTCTCTCTCAAATAAATAAAATCTTAAAAAAAAAAA